>NC_140590.1:1352426981-1352966910 GCF_964204655.1 Triturus cristatus
TGCAACTGCGAACTAGCATAAAGCACTAGCATGAACTAGTGTCTAGATATAGACAGATAGAACGATACAACCAACCTTGTACCACAGGATCAATTTCAAAATTTTTAAATCCTACCGGCCAAGAAGGTAAGTATCTGTATCAATGTGACAAAAAACAAAACATGAAAACAGAAATTAATGACTAGGCAATGTGCTTCAAACAAGTCTATAGCCCACACATAGCAAGCCAATCGGACAGCTAAATGTAAGTCTTACCACCAATTAAATCGGGATTATATTATCGCTTTAGTTTCCTGACCGCTGTTGTTTGGAATTTGTTAGTATCCCACTACGATATCTTGAGGGGTGCTTTATTGACTGTCGCTTCATGTTATCTCAACATGTACCGGCAGCGTTTAAATTTGCCTTGTTTGCTTCTTCTAGTTTAATGGCGGCTGCCTCCTATTTGACATTGAGCATTAGTTTCAATAGTATAAAAAAAGTGATTTCCAACTTCTTACATCAAATGTGAGTGAGGAAATTATTGCTGCGCCATGAGTGGCATGACCACAGAAGGAGAGACATATGACGCTTATAAGAACTCTGTGGTCATGGAGTCTGTTTCACCTTTATCTCTTTGGAGATTATTTGGACGTCCATAGTCAGTCCTACATAGATAACAATGTCCTTCTTGCATTTTTTTAAAGCATTCGTAAGCCCTGAAAAGCAAGAGTATACCCCAGAATAGCTTCTAAGGGCCCGATTGCGACTTTTGGCAAAGCAGGAGCAGGAGGTACACCACTGCCACACTCCCACTGCACCAAAGCTGTGGTCGAGCCACCTGCTAGATTAGAAGTTTCCTCCTGGCTGGGGGATGGATTTTGGCGTTCCCGCGGTGGTGCCTCTAAAAATGGGCACCGCAATGGGAATGCTCAAAACAGTTCCTTCACAGCATTGACTGAAAATTCCATGCCGTTCAGGACCTGGTGTGCAGGCACACGGGGGTGGCACATGATGTGTCCCCCTGTCTGCATCCACATTGCGTGAGGCACCTGAGGGCCCTGTAGGGTTCCCTTTGTTTTCTCTCTGCCACGGATTTCATGGGGGTGGAACTACCATGAAAACCATGGCAGAGCCGAAACGCCACCAACGCACCACCACTGCACCACCACCAATTTGGCAGTCCACAGACCACCAAACTCATAATTTGGCCCCAAGTGTTCACTACAATTAATATATCCTTGAGCCAAGCGAAGAGATTATCTTGTTTTGGCGTAGACTTTATACAGTTGCTGGTGAGTCCTTGTCATGGGTAGGAAAACTTCCATTCCTCATATTTACATTAATTCTTGTTTATTACTAACTTGTTTATGTTCTTATAATCAGCTTTATTAAAAATATTCATAATTTTACAGGTACTGTTTATGAAGTTTTTAAACAAAGGCCACACATGTGCCTGTCATGTTTGATTACTATGGTTGCCTATTTGGCCTGGTAAAGCCTTTTATAACCCTATGCCAAAATGTGTCAGCTGGACCTTTACTTCGGTGGTGTGGATCACCTTGCTAAATCAGACCAAGTAACTTAGTCCAACAACTGTGACTCTTTCTAAGAGAGTTTTCTGTGACTTCACCTTCAAGAGGTGTATGCATTCAACTTTTTTTTTCTGTGTGCTGGAAAATTGGATAGATGCAAACAGAAGCTATGTGTTTACCATGTCATTTAAAACTGAGTTTGTTACAAAAAAACAGAGCAAATTTCAATCATCTGTGTGGTGCATGTGTAACATTAGATTTTGAATTATTTTTTGTTATGAATAAGCCTTTTGAGACACGTTTTTCTGCACTCCTTTTTTTCTATGCAAATTCAATGAATGAAAATCGTTAATTAATACCCTGATTCATGTCATAGAATTAGATTTAAAAAGGTAAGGTATATCATTGTAAAGTTGAACACTAAATTAAACTAGAAGCAATATTTCCTCTACACTGCATTTTCTGTGACATGTTACGTTTTATGATCCCTCAAGTGTTTATTGACATACATTTATTTTGCAACTTTTTGACTCGCCACAGAATTTGAAGGTCAGCATAAGTGGGTGAGGAATGCCCCTTTTCATAGGAGTAAGAGAAATGTCCTCCCTGTTGTCACTGCTAGCATGTGCAACATGTAGGAAATTTGTGTCTGACAGCTCGGTCTTTTCAAGTATCATTGCAGAAAGTTTTATTCTTCTAAAGAGAAGAGCTCTCCCCAATTCCTCCGTCACGTGTCTTAATCTGGGCAGCTGCAGCCTCCATCATATATACAGTTGTTTATCTGCGCTGAAGATGGTGCTTCAGTGGCAGCCTCATACTAAAGGGCATATTTACAAGCCCCTTTACTTCACTCATGCAAGAGCGATGCAAATTAAAAATTAGATTCATGAAGTCATGCCAGGCCATCTTGTGTGGTCCTGAGTGGCTTCTTAAATCTTGAGTAATGCAGAGCAGCGCAAATCGCTGCACCATATTACTATGCACCATGGAGACATTTCCATGGGTGTTGCATGAGTGTTCCCACGCAACATGCATTGATTTTGATGTTTTTCTAGATTTACCATAAGTGGTAGAGCCGGGAATGCACCAAAAACCTACATCTTCCCAGGTGAGGCGTAGCAAGGAGAAATATGTTTAATTCTCCTAGTTATCTCCACTTTCTACGTGTGCTGCATTCTGTAGTACACATAGAAAGAGGAAAATGCCTCAGGGAATTGTTTTAGTGATGGAAGATGCCTGCACAAAAACAATCCTCAACGCAGCACAGGCAAGGGTGCCGGCGTTGGTGCTAGGCAGCCAAAGAGTGCCAGTGCAGGGGAAAAGGCAGGAATGCCCCTATTGATATAGAACAGGTACATTCCTGTCCATTCCTTGTCACGCAGAGCAGCACAGCAAGGTGAGTTGCTGTGCTGCAGTGCATCAATTGGTCATAAATATGGCCCTAATATTTTGCAGTTCATTGACAGGCTGAAGTGCATAAAAAATATGGGAACTTCATAAAAGTGATTGTTGGGAACAACTGTCTTATGTTATGAAAGCTCAGTTTGATAATGCAATCATTGCAGATTTCTGTTTGTGTAACTACCCACAGAACAAAATTGTGGTTGGTGCACTGGTGAATAATGACATTTATAGTGCTACGAGGTCCAATCCTGTGACTGAAAACACTGAGAATAATCTAGTCATAATTTAAAAATAGTATCACAGTATAAGGTAGGCAGTCTCAAAATGTGATTTAGACCCAAAGTGATGCAAACCCAGTGCAAACTGTTGTAGTGGGATTTACTTTTCAATGTAAATCATGATTTGCATTGAAAAGCTCCCTAAAGTAACAGAAAGTAGTGTTCGGATAGAATATTGAGTTGGAAATATTGGATGCAGAAATATAAAGAAAAAAATATTGTACACAACAATATCGTGATGCAGAAATATAGTTGTCAAGAATATAATTTTCTTTTTTAGATTAGTAATGTAGTTTTCATGAATATCATTGTTGTAAATATCGTTTTCAATAATATAGTTGTGAAAAATATTGTTTTTTAAATATCATTAGGTTATATATATAATATATAATATTTTTAAATATAGATTGTAAAGTTAAGCGATTTCTAATTTTGTTTTTAATTTTAAGAGTAATTTTAACTTCTGTAGTGGGTTGCTAGGTTTGTAGAGCTGTAAGGTAGGAAGTTATTTAAGTATAATTATGTAATTAATAATAATAATGTTATTATCAATATTTAATTAATTAGAAATTATCTAAATCATTTACCAAGTTATTTATCAGGTGTAGGTTGCTGGGTTTGTAGGGGTGCAGGGTGGGAAGTTAATTAAGTAATAATTAATTAACAATTTATGAACACTTTATTATTATACAATTGATTATTATTTTGTAATTATATTTTGAAAGTTATTTGTGCGGGTTGGTGGGTTTGTAGGGATATAGGGTGGAAAGTTTATTGGTAATTAATAAAGTAATGGATAAATAATTATTAATTAAGAACAGATTGATTAATGATTACATATTAATGTATTCATTAATATTTAATTAGAAATTGATTATGGCGGTCCCGCCATTCAAGTTAGGATGCGCCCGCCACACTGGCGGAAACATCCTGCATTTTTTACATTGCGGCGGGCAGTGTTGTAAGCAGCACCCACCGCAATGTAAAAAATGCATGTTGTGAATTTGCATGCACAACGTGACAGGCACCGCACGATGCCTGCCATCTTGTGCATGCAATTGCAGGGGGGTAGGTACCCCCCCCATGTGCCATGTGGGTCCCAACACCCAGGGGGCCCGCAAAAGCAGAAACCGCATGATCTCCGCCATCATCATAATATGGATGGCAGTGTCTTGCAGACACCGCCACCATGTTATGCCCCTTTTTCGCCCGGTCGACGAGTCAACCGGCGGACGGTCTTTCCGTCCGCCGCAGACCCCTCAGCCATACTAATATGGCAGGGGCTCTTTCTGGTATGGATGGAGGGCGGTTCGCCCCCGCCGGGCCAGCGGTGGCTACCACCGGCCTGGCTGGGGTGATCCGCCCGCCATCCTAAGGGGCCCCTAAGTGTTGGCTGCTACGTTTGTGGGGTATAGTGTGGTAAGTTACTTAAGTAACAAATAATGGCCGAATTGTTTTTATTGGTAATTGATTAATAAATTGGTTAATAATTAAGCCAATTGTGTAATTGTTTTTTTTCTATTTATTAAATTATTAAGTTTGTGTTTCATGTATGTTATGTGGTTGAAGTGAACTACTAACCCTACTGTTGCATAGACTGGAGTGGGAATAGTACATTTTACCTCTCTGTGGCCCAATGCTTTCCCTACTGTTGCACAGACTAAAGTGGGCCAAGTAAATTTTAACCCGCCTGAGTCCAACACTTTCCCTACTGTTGCACAGACTGGAGTGGGAACAGTGAATGTTACCCCTCTGACATCCAATGCTTTCCCTACTGTTGCACAGATATTTAATGAAAAAATTATATAATGATTTAAAAATTAAATATTTAAATAACACAAATTAATAAAGAAAACTAAATAATGTATCACCCTATTCCCCTAGAAACTGAACATGTTGCTAAATTAGCAATAACTAATTATATTATGCAAAATATAAATTAAAAATCAGAAATTAAACTCAAGTAAATGAAAGAACAATGAATCAATTAAAACATTACAAAATAACCATTTCAAGGTCCAGGTTCAAGATGGTTGTCATTGGGTCATTTGCATGCATGGTCAGTCGAAGGGTGTTCTTGTGGATGATGGCGATGCCTCCTCCTGGTCGGTTGTTGCAGTCCTTTCATGTGATTTTGTAGCCGTCAGGGATGGTGATGGCGATGTCTCGTCCGAAACAGGGGTTGATCAAGGTTTCTGTGAAGAAGGTGATGTCGGAAGAGGCAAAGTTGAGGAGGTCCCCGATTTCTGTGGCGTGTTTGTGGAGGGATCGCACATTGAAGAGGATGCAGTTGAGTCGGTCGAGTGTGCTTTTGGTCGGTTGGGCGGCAAGAGGATCTGGCATGTTGGCATGGGTGAGGCTGCAGTTCAGGCAGGAGAAGGGTCCTTGGGTCTTCTTCGGTAACGCGAGGTGGCAGGCAGTATCGCGTTCTCAGTTCTAGGCGAGGAGGGTGCTGGCGTCATAGCGGTGGAAGGTCCGAGAACCAGGATACCAGGCACTGGGCATGGTCCAGGCACAGACCGGTGCAGACAGACCTATCTTTGGCGTGTCAACGGCTGCCATTCAGTTGTGCTGGGGTCTGAACACCTGGGTGGGAGGAAATGCGGGAAGGGTCACTGGAGGTGGCGGTCCATGGGGATCACCGCCAGGGACGAGTGTGGCAAACAAACGGAAGAAAAAGGTAAAAAAGGAAAAAGTTTAATAAAGGCTCCGAGGCAGAAATCAGAAAAGAGAGGCAGAGGGACACCCCAGCAGCAGAGCAGCGACGCTCTACCACTAGACCACCAGATATGAGGCGAAGGCAGGGGCTGCGGGTGGACTTGGGCCTCGATCAAGGGTCAGCAGCAGCAACAGGGGCAGCAGCAGCTACCAGGCGGAGCTTCGCTGTGAAGGGAACAAGTCCTCTATAAAGTCAGTGTTTGCTACTTCCACTCCAATCTCAGTAACAGTAGGGAAAGTGTTGGACTTCAGAGGGGTTCAAATGGCCATTTCCACTCCTGTCTAAACAACAGTAGGGAAGGTGTTGAACCTCTCAGGGGGTAAATTTACTATTCCCATTCCACCCTAAGCAAAAGGAGGGAAAATGCTGAATTTCGGTTTACTATTCCCACTGCAATGTAAACAACTGCTGGAAAAGTGTCGGACTTCCGAGAGATTAGATTTGCTGTACCCACCCCAATATATACAAAACAGAAGGAAAAGTATGGGACTGAAAAGGTGTTATATTTTACTATTCTCACTCCATCCTAAGCAACAGTAGGGAAAGTGTTGGACTTTGTAAGGGTTATATTAACTATCCCCACCATAATTAAGCAATAATAAGGAAATTGAATGGACTAGATTTAATGTTCCCACTCCAATTTAAGCAACAGTAGAGAAAGTGTTGGACTTCAAAAAGGTTATATCATTCCATTACAGTCATTTAAAAAAAAAATTAAATACCTAAAAACCATAGTTAAACTTGAAAGTACATATTGCATAAATGTAAATAAAATGCACAATTTATTATAAATATACTAAATAAACGTATCATTAAATGAAATACTTAAATAAACATACGTAAAATTCACTTCTCTCGCTACTACTGAAAAAACCACAAACACCAAGAAGATAAATTAAAATATAAATACAATAATAACATTTAAATAAATGAAACATAATAATAAATATAATATACACTTGCTGATATATATTACTAATCATTTCTTGCATAGTCTAAATAAAACTATTTTTTCATTTTAAATATTCAATGAAAAAATTATGATTTATAAATTAAATATTTAAATGACAAAAAATGTATAAAGAAAACTATTCTCATTTAAATATTTTCTCACCCTAGTCCCCTACAAACTGAACATGTTGCTAAATTAGGTATAACTAATTATACAATACAAAATATAAATTAAAAATCGGAATTGAAACCCAAATAAATGAAAGAACAATTAAACAATTAAAACATTGCATACTAATCATTTATATATTGATTTTACCTTACATTATTTAACATTAAAAAACAATTAGTTAAAATGTAATTAACCTCCCACCATATTCCCCGAAAAACCCAATATCCCACTACTAAATTATAAACTATCTAAAATAGGTATTTGTAGATTGCACATTCACTCTTATGCATTTTAGCACTAACAGATGTGTATTGCCACCCAACGGTACTCATTTTATCGACCTCAGATGGTTGAAAGGCTGAGTAGACCCGCTGGGATTTGAACCTATGGCCGTGAGATTGAATACAGGGCTCTGCAGTGGACACATTAGTCCACTGAGCCACCAGACCCATCTAATCGCCTTTTAAAAATTCAATTACACATTTAAAATTGCAAACTATATTTAAAAAAAGACAATTTTACTAGTATTATAAGTATATATATCTTTAATACAAAACAATGTGTATTACAAGTAGACTAAAGTCTCAATATTAATTACAACAATTTTCTTAATTACCATATTGTATACAATAAAACTTGCATTCTTAATTTTGATATTCTGTTCCACTATATTTTTGCAGCTGTGATATTTTAACATATTTATGTCACATGATATTTTGGAATCAATATTTGTTTCATTCACCATATTTAACATGTGCCCCTTTTGAAAATGTCCCTTTTCTCATGTAAAGTGTAGTTACAGAACTATTAGTAATTTTCTCTACTCCAGCACAAAGGGACCACAAATCTAATTGCAAAATGAGGAGCTTATTTATGAGCCCCTTGTTTCACTTTTGCCCCACTTTTACGTTAATTTTTCTGAGGGTGCAGCAGCATAAAATATGTGCCATGTTGCACCATATTTACAAAGTGACGCATCTAAGCAGATGCGTCACTTTATAAAGCCCTGCGCCACATTATACATGCGTCGGGTATAATGTATGTAGGGTGGGTGTTCCCCCGCAAAAAGCCTAGTAGAAGTGGCACAGGGAACTCTATCAGATTTCACTGTGCCACTTCTAGGACGCTACTGTGTCACAACCTTAAGCCTGCCTCACAGCAGGCATAAAGGTGATGCAGTGCAATGGGAATAGACTTTCCCCCATTCATTGCTATTCCTGAACAAAGGATTCACCGGCTCCTTTTATGAAGCCTAGTTTTATACCCCACACACACGGAAGTACAACATTTGGGCTTACTACTCAAAAACAATTTTGTTAACAGTGTGAAAGATTCCACATTCTGAGGTTCCTATTTCCATGAAAAAGACAGCTGTATGTCACCCAAAGGGACTTTCCCTATTCTTACATTATGAGCATACCAGCTCAGTTCAGGAATACAATTTGAAAGACTATTGTATATGATTTGCCCTTCAAATAGCACAACCATCAAAGCTGAGAAAGTCTCTTGTAGCTGACATAGGCACTTTTGAGAATGTTAAACTATGTTTAAGAATGTCTATTTTACACTCGAAATATAAAAGGCTGAACAAATAGATGTTTCAACTTTGTGAACGTTTCCCATCATTTCACCTATGCACATTTTGAGAATGTGTCTTCCCATAAAAAGGCAGATGTACCACTGCCAACTTGATTTTTTTCTACTCTTGCACAAAGGACTGCTAGATCCATTCTGGAAATCCACTTACAGAATTTGTGTTCCTAAACACAGTAAATGTTTGAAGTTTGTTAAACAAGGTATATGTGTGTATATCTATCTATCTATCTATCTATCTATCTATCTATCTATTCACTGAAAAAACCATAGGTTTCAGGGGTGTTATAGTTAGCTGGACATTTCCCTCGTACAAAACCCTAGAAATTCCCCTGTTATAGTTAGTTCAGCTAACTATAACTCGCGCCCCCGCAATGCACTGCTGATGACGTCACATATTACATCACTCATGACATGGTCAGTGACATCACTGATGACATCTCAAATGACATCACTGATGACATCATCCAGTGAGTATGTGTTTCTGAACAGTGTTAATATGTTTAATATATATAGGGAAAGGCCTGTTGAAGAATAAGTGGGTGTACAAGTGTGTGAATGGATGATTTTCTAGGTGCGTAACTGACTCTATAAGTGAGTTATTAAATGTATCTTACTGCAGACTAGTGACTAAACTGTGTGAATGTCTGTATGTGTCTGTATGTTGGTGTATAAGTGGCTGCATGGTTTTGTGAATAGCTATATGAGTGTCTATATGGGTTATTGATTGGTTGTCTGAATATCTGTATGGGTGCCTGAGTGTTTGTGTGGGTAGGGTGTGTGTGACTCTGTGACTAGATGTGTGAGTGGGTGATTCAGTGGGTGCATGGTTTTAAGAGTGCATCTGTGATGAACTGTATGGTTGAGTGAGTGTATGTATGGGTGTGTTAGGGATTGAATGTATATCTCAGTGGTACATTTGTGACTAACTACATATGTGAAAGGCAGTATATATGCGTGTAAGAGTATATAAGTGGGTATATGTGAGAGTGTGTGATTGTGAGAGTGACTGGATGAGTGTGTGCTTGTATCAATGATTGTATAAGAGCGTAAGAATGTGGTACTATTTTTATGAGTAAGTGAACTTGAGTGTGTATAACTGCATAGGTGAGTAAATGGGAGTGTGATTATTTACATGAATGACTAGGTGCGAGAGTACCTCTATTGATGATTGGTGGAGTGTGAGTGTCTATATAGGTGTATAAATGCATATGATAGTCTTGTATGGAGTGACTGTAAGTATGAGTGACTGTACAGGTGAATGAGTGGAGGTGTATGTAGACCTAAGAGTTAATAAGTGGGTATGCAGTTATTGGTATTGGAGTATCTATGGTTTTGAGAATGGAAGTCTGAAATTTTGAGTCGGTGTATCAAAGGTTATATTAGGGTGTGAGAAGATGCGGTAATTTATCACATGGATGACGTCATCAGTGATGTCATCAGTGATGTCACTGACCATGTCATGAGTGATGTAATATGTGACGCATCAGCAGTGCATTGCGGGGGCGCGAGTTATAGTTAGCTGAACTAACTATAACAGGGGAATTTCTAGGGTTTTGTACGAGGGAAATGTCCAGCTAACTATAACACTCAGTGAATTTCTAAGGTTTTTTAAATGCCAATTCCTAACTATAACGCCTCTGAAACATATGTTTTTTTCAGTGAATTTCAAAGGTTTTTTAAATGCTAATTCCTATCTATAACTTATCTCTAAAGATATCATGAAAAGCATTCTTTTTTAAAAGTAGGGTGCACATTAGTTTTGTGGAAAAGCATCTTTGTGATTGGTTAAGAAAAAGCAGTTTCAACGTGGAGTACATATCAAAGGATAAAATTTGCTCAGATCAACCACACCTGCTACTTGCATTTGGAAGGCACTGTTCGAACTTAAAACAATCGTCAACTTTTAACCTGAACGTGTCGTTAAATATTCAAGAAAATGTTACAAAAAAATATCGTTAAGTTTTAAAAAATTGATGAACTTTTAACCTGCACATGTTGTAGAATGTTCTAGAAAGTTTGTTGATAGAATACGTTGCACAGAAGACTTCTATGTGTTGTTGAATATTAAAAAAACAGTTCATATGGAAAATTAAAAAGAAACCAATAGAGAAGTTTTGAAACCTAAAAGAATCAAGGAACTATTCTAATTTATTCTTTACATGTATTCATGTGTGCAGCAACAAAATTATAGACACAACAGCACTAGGAAGAGGAAGAAGCAGGGAGTGGGGGGAGATGGGCAGAATGGCACACATGCACAATTAAGTACAACACACATATAGATTAACAATGGCCAAAATGAAACACACCAACAAGGAACACAAGTCACACAACCCGCCAACATCACACCACTGAACGAGCATAAAAGTGAAAACCACGCTGCATTCATACAGGATGTGTACAAAGGCCAGTCGTTGGTGTTGTGGGATGTCTGCGACCGTGGTCATCATGGATGAGATGCCCAGCATGTGGCACATGGTCGAGTTCACTGTGTGTTATGTTGCCAAACTGCTGCACCTCCCTCCCACGAGCCCTCACACTTTTGTACAGTGCGCTGTTGTATCTCGTGCACTCGTACGGCACGCCATTGTAATGCCTATTTGCGCATGTCCTGCTACATTCCAACTACAACATCAGAGTGCTGTTTGGAGGTGGTGCATGCCAGTTTACAACATCGACTGCTGCGGCTCTTGTATCAGGCCACACCAGAACACAGAGACACACTTACCGCACTTCCTGTACACGGACATGTCCGAGACACCCCGTTCCCCTTGCCGGATAGGCACACCCCTGCACTGACCTGTGAACCCCAGACCAGCACACGCTAGCTGTGCATGCAGGAGGATGCGTGCGTAGCTACACATCCAGGCTCACTGCCAACGCTGAGGTGACAGCACACTGTGATGTTGCAGGGCTCGTGCCTATCATGCTAAGACAATGACCACAGGGACACACTTACTAAGATGTGGGTTTGGGGGGCATTGGCGGTCCTGGAGTTGTTGAGATGAGTCTTCTGGCCCTCATGGGTATCCCTGTATCATGCTCATTGACTCTATGGTACCTGTGGGTGTTCTGGTGTGGCTCTTGGCTGTGTTCCCTTTCATGGTGCAGGTAGTTGTCCTGCTTAACACCAGCAGAAAGCAGGTGTAAAATCCCTGGTTCTAACGTGTCTTATCGCCGGAATTTGTTTCGATCTGCAATTGGTGTGAAAGTTGTGATGTGATTTTTTTCGTGTGCAGAACAATATACGAACTGAGCAGTGTATCTCATCAAGTTCCAGCACCTGACGCACTATTCCCAATCAATATAAATACAATGAGATTTCTTAATAGATTTTTTGTGTACACTGTAAGTGCAGCCAATACCTCAGTGCAATTCAATACAGGATTTTAGTATTTAAAATAAATCGGAAAGGTGCACCTTGTGTCTTTTTGCACGGGAACGGCTACTCTCCATTTCATTATCAGCACTTTAACGAAAGTAAAGTTGAGATAAATCTAACACACTATTCAGAAGATGGTGCAAACTGCAGATATCACCAGTATTCCAGCGATAAGTGCCCCACAATTTAACACCTTGGTGGACTCCATCAAATAACAGTAATAAGAACAAGAAAGAGTCACACAGCAGTTAAGAGAACAACCAAAAACGTTATTCATTTTTTTTCAAACTTTATTTTTTATAATAATAAATATATAAACGAAAAACTATTTTCAAACTTTATTTTTTTATTAACATATATATGAACAATAAACTAATAAACAAAATGTAACAACAATAATAAAAAACAACAAGGCGGAACACTACTGTGGGGACAATGGATGTCGACGACAGTCCTGGAAAATAAGAAAGATTGTTAAAAAAAAAACAACATGGTATTCTCAACAAAATACCACAAGAAACAAATCACAAATATATAAAATGCATACAGCTAACGATATTTTATAAGTTTAACTTACAAAAACTGTAAATGTTGCCGCTTTAAAATATTTACAGAATCTGAAGAAAATGTTTTTCAGAAGGCACCCCACCAACAACGTTTTTATTCAGTGGTGAGGAAATGTTTTACTTTTTCCAAGGAGGAAACAAAGACCAATGCCACCTTCGTCACTTGGAAGATTTGCCAAAGAGTTCTGTTACGAGGAGATCCTAACAAAAAATACTCGTGTGGCACAGCAAGTCTGATGAAACACCTAAGGACCCTTCATCCAAACAATCTTGCACGAGAAGAGTGCAAACAGATGAGAAACACTCCTGTTCTGTAGCTGTAAAAAAGAATCGCAAATAAATGTATATTAATAACTTTCAAATTTATACTATTCCATTACTGTACAAACACATTTTATATAAAAACTGACTATGAAACTATAGCCCTGAACCACAAGTGTGACGATCATTAAAACACTACATGCATAGTGCATACTACTGTGAAGCAGTTCATGCCCTAAAGCCTACCTCACTAAAAGACTACATGCTAACTGACTAAATGATTACAGTACTATAAGGAGACACACTGGGTGACTCACAGGGTGTTTGCCAGAAGAGTATGAATACTAACTAGGGAATAGAAGGTCTGAAACACAACTGTGTAGGTGATTAGAGGACTGCATCCATACTGCATAGGCATTTAAAGCAGTCCATTTGCTAAGGCCTGGCTCACTGCATGACTACTTGGGTACTGACAAAATGATTATAGTACAGCAAGGAGAGTGCCTAGGTGAATTTATAAGTGCTAGGCTTTTCGAACAGGGAATAGATTAGTACTTGGTACTGAATGGGTCACTAGATGAGTGCAAAGGCAGTCACAAGTGCTGGACTGTATGGATACTGACTAGGAAATTGAAAGTGTGAAAGACAAGTGTCTAGGTGGTTAGAAGACTGCATGCATAGTGCATAGGGGTTTGAAGCAGTCCATGTGCTAAGGCCTGGCTCAGTGTATGAATACTTAGGCACTGATTGAATGATTAGAGTACTGCAAAGATAGTATCTTGGTGAATTTATAAGTGTTTGGGTTTTAGCACAGTGAATGGATTAGTACATGGTGCTGAATGGGTCACTAGAGGACTGCAAAGAGAGTGACAGGGTATTTCCTGGAAGTGTATGGATACTGACTAGGGAATTGAAGGTGTGAAAGACAATTGTGTAGGTGGTTAGAGGACTGCATACATAGAGGATAAGGGTTTGAAGCAGTCCATATACTAAGGCCTGGGTCACTGGATGAGTACTTGGGTACTGACTGAATGATTAGAGTACTGCAAGGAGATTGCCTGGGTGAATTTATTAGGGTTTGGCGCTGTGAATGGATTAGTACATGATGCTGAATGGGTCACTAGAGGAGTGCAACGACAGTGACAGGGTGTTTGCTGGAAGTGAACGGATACTGACTGGGGAATTGAAGGTGTGAAAAGTGTGTAGGTGGTTAGAGGACTGCATGCATAGTGGATATGGGTTTGACGTAGTCCATGTGCTAAGACCTGGCTCAGTGCATGAATACTTAGGCAGTGACTGAATCATTAGAGTACTGGAAAGAGAGTGTCTAGGTGAATTTATAAGTGTTTGAGTTTTGGCACAGTCAATGGATTAGTACATGCTGTTGAATGGGTCTCTAGAGGACTGCAAAGAAAGTGACAGGATGTTTCCTGGAAGTGTATGGGTACTGACTAGGGAATTGAAGGTGTAAAAGACAAGTGTATAGTATGTTAGAACACTTTTATTTGAAGCAATCTATTTTGTACTTAGAAACTGACTAAATAATCAGACTACTTCTAGGACAGTGCTTAGGTAAAACTTTTAAATTTTCAGTTCTGCCGCAGTGAACAGAATAGTACACGGTACTGCACCTTAGTGTCAAACCCTGACTCATTTTATCAATGCATAAGCAAAGACTAGCTTCTAATGCTACTAAAACTTGACAACATGAGAGGTTTTAAATTAGTTATCTGTCAGCAAATACACGATGTTACCAAATGCTTCTCTCACAGTGGTTCCCAAATGCACACAGACTCACAGTGTGATTCTAGACAACAACCACTATACCTAGGAGTTTACCAAAAATCATTCACTACTGTGGAAGTGGTAAAGGAACTGCACACAATCTTCATATTTCAGGACTGCACTTTTATGTGAAAGCCTGACTCATATAATCAAAGCATAAGCAAAGACTGGCTTCTAATGCTACTAAAACTTGACAACATGACCGGTTTTAAAACAGTTATCTGTCACCAAATACACGATGTTACCAAATGCTTCTCTCACAATCCTTACCCAAATGCACACAGACTCAGTGTGATTTTAGACAAGCAACACTATCCTAGGAGTTTACCAAAACTCATTCACTAGTCTGGAAGAGTTAATGGTACTGCACACAATCTACATATTTAAGTACACCACACCAGTGTCAAAGCATGGCTCATTTAATCAACGCATAAGCAAAGACTGGATTCTAATGCTACTAAAACTTCACAACATGACAGGTTTTAAAACAGTTATCTGTCAGCAAATACATGATGTTACCAAATGCTTCTCTCACAGTGGTTCCCAAATGCACAGACTCACAGTGTGATTCTAGACAAACAACACTATCCCTAGCAGATTACCAAAACTCATTCACTACAGTGGAAGTGGTAAGCGAACTGCACACAATCTACATATTTCACGACTGCACTTTACTGTCAATGCCTGACTCATTTAATCAACGCATAAGCAATGACTGGCTTCTAATGCTACTAAAACTTGACAACATGACAGGTTTTAAATTCGTTATCTGTCAGCAAATACACAATGTTACCAAATGCTTCTCTCACAGTGGTTCCCAAATGCACACAGACTCAGTGTGATTCTAGACAACAACCACTATACCTAGGAGTTTACCAAAAATCATTCACTACTGTGGAAGTGATAAGGGAACTGCACCCAATCTTCATATTTCAGGACTGCACTTTTGTGTCAAAGCCTGACTCATTTAATCAAAGCATAAGCAAAGACTGGCTTCTAATGCTACTAAAACTTGACAACATGACCGGTTTTAAAACAGTTATCTATCAACAAATACACGATGTTACCAAATGCTTCTCTCACAATCCTTACCCAAATGCACACAGACTCACAGTGTGATTTTAGACAATCAACACTATCCTGGGAGTTTACCAAAACTCATTCACTAGTCTAGAAGAGTTAATGGTACTGAACACAATCTACATATTTAAGTACAGGACATCAGTGTCAAAGCATGACTCATTTAATCAACGCATAAGCAACGATTGGATTCTAATGCTACTAAAACTTCACAACATGACCGGTTTTAAAAAAGTTATCTGTCAGCAAATACATGATATCACCAAATGCTTCTCTCACACTTATCCCAAATACACACTAACTCACACTGTGATTCTAGACAAACACCACTATCCCTAGGAGTTTACCAAAACTCATTCACTACAGTGCAAGTGGTAAGGGAACTGCACACAATCTACATATTTCAGGACTGCACTTTTCTGTCAAAGCCTGACTCATTTAATCAAATCATAAGCCATAACTGTCTTCTAATGCTACTAAAACTTCCCAACATGACAAGTTAAAACAGTTATCTGTCAGCAAATACACGATGTTACCAAATGCTTCTCTCACAGTGGTTCCTAAATGCACACAGACTGACTGTGTGATTCTAGACAAACAACACTATCTCTTGCACTATACCAAAACACATTTCTTCATCTAGAAGTAGTACTACATTTTAGTATATAAACATAACATAACTCATTTCACAAATTCATAAACAATGACTGGTTTCTAATTCTTCCAAAATATAAAAACAGCACAGTTATCTGTCTACAAACACATGAAAAACACAAATGCTTATCACAGAATGGTTTCTACATGCACACACATTGTAGAGAAAAAAAGTACTCCCTACACTTTAGCAGGAGAAATACATTAGTCTGATTAAAATCAAAATAGTCTACATACATCCCCTCACAATTAAATAACTCATCTTTCAAGTTCTTTTGTAGATTAAGAAGTATATCAATCACTCACCATATTTTCTTTTACAGAATCTCTGCACTGTGCACCTCTCAGCAAAAACAAAGAATGGAAAAGTTTCCCTCTCCATTTCCATACATATACATGTAAACATCAAATCACAATCCTTCACACAAACTCAAAAGCAAACACACATTTACCATAGAAACAGCTCATGGAACACTGCACTGAGCTCACAGGTCACAAGTTCAGCACACAATGTTGCTAATCAAGACAGGAAGTATGCTTGACTTTTCAACATATCAGCTTATCATATAGAATGTTCCTTACAATCTGTTTTTGTTAACCAATAAGAATCATACCTTTACAAAACAGAAATATACACCCTACCTTTCAGTCTAGAAAGTAGTCATACAACCAATGATTTCTTGTCTTTTTTCAAAAAACATTGCCGTGGATCCGCGCACCCACCGCGAGAGGATCCATGCATCCAACGCGATAGGATGCGCCACCATGCGCGAATTTTGCCGTTTTAAAAAAAAAAGGGGGGGCCCCAGGGGGTCCTTCTGAGACCCCCTAAGCACCTCTAGAGGGTCAGAGTATTTCCACTCTGCCCCCTTTATATGTTTTATACACTTATTCCCCTTCCATCTTCAGCCTCGCTTCTACCGAGGCAGAAAATGGCCGCCAACAGTTCCTGGTTTCGAATGTAGAGGGACACTCGACAGACAATTAGCATTCAGCGCGTGATCGGGAGGGTGCGCGCTCAGTTCGGGGAGGGTGCGCTTACGGTGCGGGTACTGTCCGCGGATCCTCCGTGGCCATAGATATCACTAACTATTTTACCTTAATTTTCTCAGGAACTACTGAACAGATTCACACCATATATGCAAAAGGCACGAGTCCAAACTGAGGACTACCTCTTTGCCAAATTTGGTGTCATTCCGTTCAGCGGTTCGGGCTGTAGCTGCGACACAAGATCCTATGGGAAATTGCATGGGGAAAACGCGTTTTGGGACCCCCCTTTTGTCTCGGCCCCCACTTGACGGATCACCACAAAACTTTCAGGGTAGGAGCGGAGCTGGCCAAAAGTTTGGAAAATTTCGCGAGGATTCATCAACCGGCGCCAACGTTATTCCAAATAGAATGTTGCGGATTTCCTACGGAAAATAGGTCCTAACTATAACTATCTACTGGCGACCGCCAGTAGAATATATTATATATTATATTATATATATATATATATATATATATATATATATATATATATATATATATATATCAAGTTGCCCTGCAATAGAGACCTTGGTCACTAGCACATTGCAAACAAGTCGCAACAACTGTGTGGGCTTTAAACACGCAGGTCCCGCCCTAGTGGAACTTCACATCTCAGAGTTGCTTTATGGGTCCTGTAGTCCGTTACATTACCAAAGCGGGTGCTGTCGGCTTCATGCAAGCAAACTGTATTCCCCCAGTGGGTTCTGTGGAGGGGGAACCTCGTTGTACCATTTGTAATCGTTCTCCCACAATACTGGCATTTGAACTCCTTGAAGTGCCCTTGTTACGGGCGCTGCAGGGCCGCTGAGTGAGCAGTGGGGCGTCTCTGTGGTGAGGCGTGTCTGGCATTTCTGAAGGAGGGAGAATGCGCTGTGCCTTTTGTCGACAATAAATGAAGGAGATAATTTCAACTGTGTAGGCGTCTCTACTGCAGGGCAACTTGGTGTTTGGACATTGAATTTGCGTTGCGCCGCAGAGACACCCCGCTTTAAACACAAATATATATATATATATATATATATATATTGCAACCTGGGTTTTGTGGATTCTGGAGTGCTTCCCAATCGCCAGTGGTGCTGGTTTATGGCGATGCCACCTCACGCCTCTAACAATCGAAAAATCCCACTTCTCACATGAAAGCCGTTGGTAACCCAAAGGGCAGGGTGCTATGTAAGTAAAAGGTAGGACATGTAGTTGCATGTCTTACATGTCCTGGTAGGGACAAACAGCCTATTTGATTTTACACTGCTGCTAGGCCCACTCATCTCATAGACTAGCATTGGGAGTTCCTTATATACTATTAAGTGGTAATTCCTGATCCCAGAGGACTAGGTGTATCATATTTGGTATGGTTGGAATAGTAATAACAAATCCTCCTTGCTGGTCAAATAGGATTTAACACTACTATGGTAGAAATGCCGCTTTTAGAAAGTTCTTAACTTTGCTCTGTGGCCTGTCTCCAATACACATCTGGACTGGGACACAGTACCCCTTTGTGCATTCCCCCGACAGCCACAAACACAGGAAGGCCAGGCGTGGCTGAGAACCTATCTGCATTCTGATACCCCTGCCTGGGCAGCCAGGAGGAAGAGGCTCACACTGGCACATCAAAGGGTAGTGACCTGACCCCACACAAAGGACTGATGACCCCCCACAGATAGCCTGGCAGATAGTACTGGTTTGGAAGGGGTGCTGTTGCACTTCAAAACCACTCTTTGAAGTCCCCCCCATATCAAAGGGACATTTGGGTATGAGTCCTGGGTCCCTGAACCCCTCCCCCCTTCTCTATCTTGGACTGAATCTCTGTCAGAAGGAATGCTGTGATGCCCAAAAGACTTATCTGGACAGCTTTTGTTTTTGCCCTGCTGCCTGCTACTCTCTGACTCTGTGGAAGGAGAGTTGAACTCTGCCTTCTCCCCAGAAGTGATATCCAAGGGATTATACGTTTGCCTCCTTGCCTCTCCAAGGTCTCAGGGACATTAAAGACCTCATGCTTTCATGCTTCATCTCAGCCCCTGCATCTCTCCGAGCATCTGTGCCGCTGGCAAAATGGAAAAGTGAGCGTGGTGCTTCATCCCCGCCCTGCACTGTTCTGAGCATGGCTGTTGCCGCTGGCTAAACGTAGAAGTTAGTGCTGGGTTTCATGTCCACCCCACACCATTCTGAGTGTGTCTGTTGCCGCTGGCAAGACGGAGAAGTGAGTGCGGTGCTCCACCTCATCCCTGCGCACTCTGAGCATGCCTGTTGAAGCTGGCAAGTTGGGGAAGTGGGCGTGGGCTCCACCTCCTCCCCGCACTATCTGGAATATGCCTGTTGCCACTGGCAAGTCAGAGAAGTAAACGAGGTGCTCCACCTCATCCCTGCACCGTCTGGAGAGTGTTGCGGCTGGCAAGTCGTAGAAGTGAGTGCGGTGCTTCATCTCCTCCCTCCTCCAATGTTGTTGTATGAGATATTGCACAATACTTTACACATTGCCTTCTAAGTTAAGCTGCTCTGCTCTGTGCCAAGCTACCCATGGGTGAGCACAGGATAATTTACCATTGTGTTGTGTCTTACCCTGACTAGGAACGTGGTCCCTAATTGGACAGGGTGCATACCTCTGCCAACTGGAGAACCGGTTTCTAACCCAGGCCTAAACTTTCTTTTTTAACACTTAAAAGTATTCCAGCTCGGAATTCAAACCTCTGTGCAGATGAGGTGAAACCCAAGCTCTGATGATTTGATCTAAGAACACCAAGTGCTCTCTTGCTGTGTACTGTCCTCCTCTGGAAATGTTTTTTCAACTTTCTCTTAAATATCTTCTATCCTCATTACTTCTAAACCTTAGTGCAAATGGCCATAAGGGCATTAAGAGTGAGAGATAGTTATATACCCACTGTAATATCCATATTAAACTTATTGTCCTGTGCCTGAACACTATGGACAAGTTTGGAAAAGCAAGAGTCCTTTGAGCAGTCATCAACCTGCACTGGTGATCTTCTTTTCTCTCATGCTTGTACCTGTCAGAATAAACAGTATGGTGAGATGTGGTTTTGTATTCGCCAACTATTGGTCCTTGGTCCAACGTGCAGGTTTCTTAATCATCTGTCTATTGATTTAGTGCAATCAAGTGAAAAAAACAAAAATGTCATGATGGAGAAGTGTTTCTTTAGTATACTTTGAGAGAAAGAAGAGCTTTGTGAGGAGAGGATCATTTCATTCTTGAATTGTAGAGACAAAAATTATAAAGTTGTGCCAGTTTTTAAATTGATTTCTCTATTGTAATAATCCTAAAGTGCCAGAACTAATCAGTATGTGGAGTTTATTGCTATCAGAAATACAGTTTTATCTTCTTAATGGAGACTAGAGTTGATAAGATGGGGGCTAGAAAACAAAATGAGAACACAGATACTTGGATTTTTAAGGAAGTGTGAACCTTCCTGGATGAACACAGTTTAAATCAGTAAATGCTGCAGCTGAAGTGGGATTCGTAGATATGGATAATTTCAGTCTATCATAGTGGTGGCTTGAGTACCACTATTATCACATCATATCATCTCATGTGCATATATAAACTGCACATTCACACCTGAGGGTATCTTGTTGCTGAATACCATATGTTTTTTGTTATCCAAGTAAATAGTACTTATTCTTTTGACCTTGAAAGGAATAAAGGCTGAGTGGTAGCACCAAGATTCAAACATGTGAGAGAGTGGTCAACACATATCCCTCAAGTGGATTCATTAATTTAATAAGCCACCAGACTAATACGATCTGTAGGGGTTCTTCAACATACCTATCATTACGCATATCACTGTGGAGACTTGAATATGACTGTAATCACACATTATCACTGTGGAGACTTAAACATCACTGAAATCGCACAATATTTCTGTGAGGACTTGTACATGACTATAATCATGCACTATCTCTGTGTGCTCTCCCTGTGCATCCTATTAATCACAGACTATCTCTGTGGAGACCTGGGCATGTCTCTAATCATACACATTCTCTTTGGAAACCATGGTAATACTATAGTCACACACCATCTCTGTGGGGACCTCGACATCTCTATAGTCACACACTACTTCAGTGGGGACCTGGGCATGTCTATAATCACACACTATCTTTGTGGGGACCTTGGCATGTCTATAATCACACACTATCTCTGTGGGGACCTGGACATCTCTATAATCACACACTATCTCTGTGGGGACCTCAATATCTCTATAATCACACACTGTCTCTGTGGGGACCTGGGCATGTCTATAATCACACACATTCTCTTTGGCAACCGTGGTAATACTGTAGTCACACACCATCTCTGTGGGGACTTGAGCCTTCCTGTAATTACACACAAGCTCTGTTTTGGCTTGAATATCATCAGTTTTGATTTCTCTGTATGCGGCTTTGTGAATACTGAAAAGTAGTAAAGTTAGACTTTTGGTTTAAGTTTACATTGCTAAAACTGAAAAGTAAGATTTTTTTTGTCTAAGTTTATCATTGTGAATGTTTTAATGAGGACTTCAACACAATCATCTTCATGCACTATCTCTGTGGGGATTTAAACACGGCTATAATAACACACTATCTTTGTGGGGGCTTAAAAAAACTATAATAAAACACTATCTTTGTGGGGACTTGAACATCACTATAAAAACATACCATCTCTGAGGGGAATTGAGCATTCCTGTAAGTAAACACAAGCTCTGTTTCCACTTGAAGCACCAGGGGGGCCATGAGGCACAGGGTCAAGACTCATTTGCATATAGCTGGGTCTGAACAGGGGTGGGGAAGTGAGCTAAAGAACGATGATGGATTAAACCCAGATCTGTGACTGCGGGTGAGTGACTGGAAGGTTTCAGCACTCCGTCCATCATTTCCTTGTGTTTGCTTTGACTTGAACATCATCAGCTTCACATTCTCTGTATGGGGCTTTGTGAATATTGAAATGTAGTAAAGTTAGACTTTTGGTCTAAATTTACCTTTGTGAATACTGAAAAGTAGTAAAGTTAGACTTTTGGTCTAAGTTTACCTTTGTGAATCGGGCCCTATTTTAATGAGAACTTAAACACAACCACCTTCATGCACTATCTCTGTGGGGACTTAAAGATCGCTATAATAACACACTATCTTTGTGGGGACTTGAAAAACACTGTAATAACGCACTATCTTTGTGGGGACTTGAACACCACTATAATAACACACCATCTCTGTGGGGACTTGAACATCTCTATGATAACACACAATCTCTGTGGGGACTTCAACATTGCTATAATAACACACCATTTCTGTGGGGACTTGAGCATTCCTATTATTACACACAACCTCTGTGTGGACTTAAACATCATTAGCTTCACACTCTTTATAATGGGATTTAAACTTTGAATGTACACACTATTTCATGGAGACTTAAATACAATAATCTTTACCCACTAACTCTGTGGGGACTTGAACATCTATTTTGGCAACAATTTAAGCAGCTAATCAAGTTCTGGGTTCCATTTAACCATATTCCTTGGTTCCATATGTTAATTTCTTTGTTTTTGTTCCCTTATCTCCTAAGATGATTTTAAGCGCTTATAAATATGTGAAATACAGCTTCAAGTGTCTTTCTTTAAGCATGATATGACATTTTCCGGCACATTAGCATACTCTATCAGTAATGTACACACCTAGTATATATGCAGCAATTCATATATGAATCGATTATAATGTTGTTTGTGTATATTGCTGATAAAATAAACAATTAGCCATGTGCCTTCGACTGTATTCAATCACAAATAGTGTTACGGACTAGGTCCCCACAAGGATGGCAGCACATGTTCAAGTCCCCACAAGGATGGTGCTGTGCGCACAATTAAATAACAATATATTTGCAAATTTGAAGCAGGATCCTGTATCATGAATTTTTTCTTAACATTTTTCTGTTATTAGTGTGTTTTAAAAACATTGGGAAAGGTTAGTCCCCACAAGGCAGGTATTCACACATAGTCCCCACAAGGATGGTAACACGTGTATGCGTGTGTGTGTGTGTGTGTGTGTGTGTGTGTGTGTGTGTGTGTGTGTGTGTGTGTGTGTGTGTGTGTGTGTGTGTGTGTGTGTGTGTGTGTGTGTGTGTGTAAAGCTACAGGGCCTCTAAGGGTGGCACAATAAGTAGAGCAGCCTTTAGAGGCCTTACCTGGCCACAGTGCCCTTGGTACCTGTTGTACCATTTACAAGGGACTAACCTGTGGCCAAAGAGTGCAAATTGGGTTTTGTTTTGAATGCAGTTTAGAGAAAGAACATAGGCCCTAGGTACCTGTTTGGCAGGAACCCAGGGCAAACTCAGTCAAAGTACATCAGCAGTTTAGCAAAAAGTGGGGGCAATCATGCAAAAATAGGGCACTTTCTTACACCTACTTGCCACACTATGCTGATTGAGTGAAGCCCTTGTACAATTTAATTTTTCCCACATTTTCTTCAAAACAATGGACAAACAGACTGATATCTGGTGTGCACTGCAAGCACACATGCTACAAAGTATTTACAGACTAGTGATAAAAAGACAAACCTAGTATAAAGTGTTGTCCCAAGCAACTCAGGTTACACATTTAATCTACAACTGAGGTACCAACGGTTCCCATAGCGTACAAATCACACTAGTATTCTACAGCCAAAACATGGTTTGTTCCCATAGACAAACTGTTCCAGCCATTTTGAAAGAGCACCCACTGGCCGAGGGCAAAGCAATGACTGTGGTTTCTCCTGTGCCTGCACCATAAGCCGCCAGTAAGGCAAGTATTCACATTACTAAAGCTCAGATGGGTCCAGTGGGCCTCATTGTTAAGTGTAGTTGATGTTAAGTTCATGTATGATCAGACTCTTCGGACCCAGGTTTTTCTCCAATACGAGCAGAATAAACCTCAGACTTTTTAAGCCTTGCCCATTGCATCATACCAGAACGTTTATACCTGCAGACTGCGCTAAACAAAAGTACTCTGAAGCCTGTGTAGAAGTGCAGGGTATAATTCATTCTAGATGAATCCAGAATTCTAGTTGACAAAACCGCACAACACTCAGATCAATGCCTTAGTACTTGTAGTGCAGAGCGCTGATCCATCAGTTCATACACGAATAGTGTTGGATTCATCCTTCTGCGTGCAGGGTTACAATGTAGATTTATAACATTGGCACCTGAATAGATTCATAGATTCAAAAGGGAAACAGATTGAATGCAACACGCTCTGGGGAACGGTAGCGGTCTTACAGGACAAGATTCCACTGGTCCATGTGACACACACTTTGGCCATCAGTGTGACGGGATTCATACCAAAGGGAACCTTGCAGTTGACCTAGCCACGAAAGCTGCAGTGCAGACTGTTATGCTAGCAGCCATAACCACATCTCAGACACAAATCGACACAGATATACTAGCAGCAATATAAGCAGCCAAAGAGTGAAAAGCATTCCAGTCAGCTTTACTCTTAAATACTCCTACACCCTCAATACAGATAGCACTCCTGTTATTCATTCCCTCAATTGGACGATAGGATAAATCCCAATAAACTGTCTAGATTAGATCTAATCAAAACAGCTGATAAGGGTTAGCCTCTGCTCATGCTGGGATAAATGCAACAGGAGCAATGCTGCTACACTATTGGTGGCCATCTTTACTTAAACAAGTCAAAAACTTTGTTCGACAATATGTTTGTCAACAGATTAAAGCTTCTAGAGTTGGAATACCCAAGCTGATTCCCCTCACAGTCTCTTATCTACGGTTTAGAATTTTATATTTGGAGCATGTTGGCTCAATAAATTCTGTTAACAAATATAAGTACACATTGATGGCAATCAATTAGTGTTCTCGATTCATAATGCTCTGACAGCAGAGAAATGCAGGCGGTAGGGCAGCCGTAAATATCGTGCAGTGTTTTATAGCCACTGGAGCAGTCTACACATTTCATTCAGACAATGGTCTACTGTTCACCCCAACAGCTTACAGGAATGCTATGTCTGCAATTCAGCAACCAGAGAGTAAAGGGATAAAAGGGTAAGCTAACGGCACGCTTAAAAAAACGAATTACCGCTGGGGTGCTTAGTATAGGTCTTACTTGGTACCATCACCCGTATAAAGTTTAGAGAGCAATAAATAACTTGCCTAGAAAAGTATTTGGTAGCAGCACCCATGCAAAGTCCTCTTTGGAGCGTCTATGTATTTATTTGACCCAGATCAATCTGAGAGCAGTGGAAGTAAGAGAATTAGACCTGGAACAATGGTTAAATATCTCTGCAGAAGTCCAAGAGGTCAGAGACCAGCTATCTTCTTTGAAGCATTCTGAACATGCTAGACTAAAAGAAGGTATTACCAGCTGCTGATGGGTGGGACCCTTGAGTAGGTGATCTAGTTCAAGAAACAAAATAAAAGATCCACAATAAACAAGCTCTTGAGCCATCCTACAGACCACCTGTTCCAGTTCTTTATGTAAAAGGCACACAAACTCATATTGCCTTCATTGTCTGGTTTCAAAAAAGCTGATTCAGTCCTGCAGACAGACCTTCTTGGATGTCAAGATGGATTCAGAGTAGAGCCTTAAAGCCGCTCACTACTCTGAGCCAAATACCCCTTGAAGAGTACAATAACATCACAGCGCATGTTCCCAGCCGGGGATATTCATGCCTTTTCTGACTACAGCTTTACATCAACAAGTTTCTATGTAAGTATCTGATGCCACAACTTCTACAGTTGCAATGGTTTAAATCAACACAGTTGTTTACTATGAAACCCAGCATGAATCAATGTTGATTAAGATGCCTTTTCAGAAAACAATGAGAATGAATTTAAGTTTTCCACAGATCACTTTTCAGCACACTACCCAGTCACTCTACACCATCGATTTCTTCTTGCACTGGTTTTGTGACAGGTACACAATACCACTAAGCTACTATATTTCGTTTGCTACAGGGGTGTTTTTCATAATGTGCCTGATAACACGGACAGTCATTCTGCTACTACTAAATGGACATTACATCCCTGAAAGAACAGTACCACAACACTTGGTTTGAGAACTACAACTTCATTACTCCTTATCCTGTGCTTGAGGAAATAGTTTGGAAAGGGTTCCACATCAGGTTGTGTGACCCACTTGCATTTGGTTTAGGTTTTGAAAGTTTCAGTGAAGATGATAATTCCGGGTTCTATTTCAAGATGCCTATGATAGTAAACGGATGATGGCTGATATACAGATGTATACAACAGTTGATAATTATGATTCTTAGTTGAATCTAATGAATTACAAAGAAATGTATTGTTTTCAACAATATGCACATTACATTCACACTAATGATACCAGAGAAATTTACAATTACACACTATGGGAGTACTGCAACGCTTGCCAGTCAACTATCATCCACATTTCTTATAATTTCCCATGTTTCCAGAGTGAGGACAGATCACATCCTTCAGTTATCTATTTTCACATCCACAACAACTCTTGAAAACTTTAATTACCACCAACAAGCTAATTTATTCAAATGAGTTCAATTAGAATTCTGCCATATACAGATGCAAGTAATGGAAAGAAAATATTGATCAGAAAAGAATTTTGGGAATCAAATATGGGCAAGTCCAAGGTAAAGATGCCTTATTCGGAGCATGCACTATATACTCAAAGAAATAATTTTTCCAAATGAAACAATCCAACAGACTACCTCTCTGGGATTGGAACTATGAAAGAATTGAAAAAAGCCTACTATACCAAAGGTTGATTCAACACTGTTCAGCAACTGGCGACTGAAATGAAACATTTCAGACTATGAAATAAATGTCATAATCCGGAATGGAATTTAGAATTCCTCACAATTCCCTCCTGGAGGTTTAGCCTAATGTCCCTATGACTCCAATACATGCATGCATCGTTTTCTTTGCGACAGTCCTGGAACAAAAACTATTCGCCCTGATCCCCGGTATCACAGACACGTACATGCAGTTGTTACTACATATAATGTGGGTAAGTTGTGCCAATGTTGGTTAGCACATTCAGGTCTTCAGGCTGGGAAAGCCCTGCTAGAACTAAATGATGCATAGGAAAAGGCATATATGCCATTTACAATGAATGGAATAGATATGTAGAAAGAGAAGCTGCTGAAAGAATTTGACAGAAAAAAATATGATACCAGTTTTCAAGATCATCGACAATGACATGCACACACTCTAAAAGAGTGCATTTGTTAAATAACGTCATGTCCCCCGCATCAGATCTCCTTAAAGGAGACTTCAGCCTTTTACAGGATGGCCAGGCTCAGTTTAAGACCGTTGAACAAGTTACTTACAATTGGTATCGAATTATCTAGTAGAGACACAGACTAGCCGCAAATTCCTTAACTTTTGAATTTTCTCCAGGCGCCTGACTGGATCCGGAATTTTTTCAGCAGTCCCTCTTCGTGCCTGGGGACGACGCCCTACGACTCTGCAATGACGTAGACTACAGGTTTTGACATCAGTGGAGTCATAATTCCCCTCTGGCGTGCTGATGTCAGTCTTTTCTGTGAAACCTTCTGCGCTCAAAGACGGAGTTACTATCTAAACTGGCTGTGGAAACGAAGTGCCAAAAACGATCAACATATCTTTAAAACATAATCAGAAAATGGAAATAAATGGTATGAAACAGTGAACACTGGTATATAAAACCAGTGTGGAAAAGGTAACCCTTACAGTATATATTGTTCGTAGAGAGGGGAGGATGGGCAGGGCATTAAGGAATCTGCTGCCAGACTGTGTCTCTACCAGATAATACGTTACGGAAGGTAAGTAACATGTTCATCTGATAGAGACATCTTGCCCCAGACTTCTTAACGTATGAATTAAATACCATAGCTATACCCACCCGGAGAAGGACATGCAAACTAATTCTTCCAAAGCTCTCAGAGTACCAAATGGTCAAATTTGACCACAGACCAGACCTATGTAGGAATTAAATGAAAAAAGCATTACTCCATAAAAACAATGGCAATGACCACAGTGTAATAATGTAAATATGAAACAATCCCGCCGACAGAACAGCTTCAAGGGGAACAGGATTATATCCTGTTAGAAGATATCTGACAACAGTCAGCTAAAAGTATTTAACCCTGAAAGGGTAAGGGAGTCCCTGGACTAGAAGTGCCAAAGGCAAAGCGATTGCCATGTAACCTGCATTCTCTACATCAGTAGATAAATATCTGAAGGAAATATGCCCCGATAACTCAAGAAAGAAGGGCTTCCAAAACCCAATCCCATGAAAACCAAAAATGAATAACCCATTCATCGCTAGGCCGGTAAAAGCAATCCATGTATCCGGACAGATTAACGTCACATCCAAAACAAAGAACATTTGTTATTTTTGGGGAAATGACCATCCGAAGGTTCCCACAATGCATAGTGCCAGTAAAGATGAAGATTGCAATGAAACCGATATGAATCTGCTATAGAAATTGATCTATTATGCCCAGATCTATATAGCTGCATTCCACGCATACATATAGATCTAAATTTAAAAGAGTATGTAATAGCCTTGTTATTACATATAGCAGAACTAGATCTTATGTGTTAACACATTTTCAAAACACATGGATAAACGGAACTGAAAAACCAGTTCCAAAGTACCATACAATATAATATCACACGAGATCTCGCACCCTCAATGAAACACCTAGCGTGGCTTAGAATTAAGATCATGATGCCTGTCAAAAATCTCTTAACAGGCTGGTACTACCTAAAGAAAACCCACATGAAATTGAGCCCTTGCCAGTAGCAAGCACTTACGCCCACACTTGGCCTAGAAGGTCAAGATAAGTAAAATTAACCAAGCCCCTTGAAAAATACCCAGCAAGGGAACCCAGTTGGAGCAATTGTTCACAAAGAGTGTGAGCCAAAATCCAATCTGACAGTAAGACAGACACGTGCTCAATACACATTTAGTTCTAGAAGAACACACAAGGTACCAGAACATATGTTCACACTATGATCCCCTAAAGAGTTGCAAGGTACAGCAAATAAAGCTGAATAGAGAAAGATAAAGGTCCCCAAAGAGACAGGGAACATCCAACCTCCCGACAAAAAATGTATAACTGTCAAAGTACCAATACTAAAGAGTATGGAAATATCCAGGAAGTTCTTAAAAGTGAAGAAGGGTCAAAAAGCAAACCTTCTCTTTAGATAAAAGAGAAATCTTTGCAACCATGTAAAACATGGTCGTAAACAGCCCTAAGGTAAGTATACAGACACTGCATCTAAGACTTCCCTTAGAAGCATACTTCACTTAACAACCATGTTTAAAAATGTAACATAAGAATAAATAATGCCTCGAAAAATGGAGGAAAACAAGACTAAGTATTCAGAAGAATACAAATCAGACACTTTGAATTGCCAAAGGTAATGTCTCCCGCAAAAAGAAGCACACTTCCATGGATAAATACGAATGTGCAGGTAAGGAACCCATCACATAATAAAACTGGCATGACCCCCCCCACCACCGCACAGGGAAGCATAATACTAAAATCATGCAACACAAAGGCTATCACTGTACAACCTGAATTCAGTGCAAAGTGCATTCTGCTAAGTAGCAAAAAGGACTGAGTTGGAGAAATCAGAGAACTAAATTACCCCAAGTTGGAAATTCAGAGTACTCACAGAAAACAACGACATATTCTGTATACAAGGTACTGTATACAAGGTATCACCATTGGTACAAGTAGTATGTCTCTTATAAGAGATACTGCAAGTAAACAGAAATACATACTAGTATACCAAACTGCTTCGAAAGAAGCATGTGAAAAGGTAACTTTCCTAACCGGAAGAAAACACCTGCAAATGACCTCTTGGGCATGAAGCCAATTATCAGAGAAAAAAGAAAAAATATACCTCAGGTATCCTTATACCACCAAACTGTTAGACAGTATTAAAACATTAACATCAGCACCCACAGAAACACCAACCAGGTGGAATAAAAAAAAGGTCATTTCAATGCCTAACGAATTAGGTCCCAGCTTGCCAAAAGAAAGTCCTCCAACAAGGAGGAGCATATTTCCATGGAACAAATGCCCATGTGCAGACGGACTCTACACACATCAAAACGGGCATGATCTCTTCACCAGGAATCATGACCCAAAAATCACTACATAAAACAGAGAAAGAGTAATTAAGACTCTGTATCTCTTCTCCCATCATAGAAGCGTCTTGATGCTGAATCTGCCTGAGCTCCAAAAAGATGAGCACAGTCAAAGGGCATATCGACTAAAGTAGCCTGTACAACTGCTGAAAAGCCTGAAGTTCTTAACCATGCACGACGCCGGAGCCACCAAAGATGCCATAGCGAGGTGGCCTAGCAAATCAGTAGTATCCATGCCACAGCTGATATTCAGCTTAGCTGCCTGTTGGCAATCTCTAATCAGGCTTTCAACATCAGAACGGAGACTGTCCAGAAGCAATGGAAACAGTCTAAACCAGTGTTTCCCAAACTGGGGTCCGAGGACCCCCAGGGGTCCGTGGCACATTCCCAGGGGGTCCGCAGGCAGCAGTTTTAAAAGCACTGCAAAGTTCCTTGTAAAATTAGCAGTTTGAGCAATTATAAAAGTGTCAAGAAAATGCCAGTGATTAATGTACCTGCTGGAGAGAGAGGAAAGTTTTGTCTAGTGACAGCTTTGACTTATCTAATGTGACAGAGGGTTAATATGCCTAATGCAAAGAACGTGTACAATGCATTTTAAAAACAGTATTTTATGTGCCTAGATCAGTGGGCTACTGATTTTGTCAGAGATTCTTTTGTCACTGTGCAATTCATAAGGGAAAATCGTAATCTAGCACAGTGTCCTATAAACTGCCAAAGAGCTGCTTGCAAACTGCATGGTAAAAGTTAGCAACATATGTTTATTCCCAGTCTATCATTATCCTGATGCTGCTATGTTCCCACTTCCTGCACATGAACAATTTTGTAATGCCTTTTTGTGACTTCTATGTGTGCTGCCTAATGCAGCATACATGGAAGTTACAAAACGTCATTTTTATTAAAGATTGTTTATGTGCAGGAAGGGTCACCATCCTGAACATAAACAATCAAAGGTGTTTTGCTTTTTCTGTTGGAAAAAGCAAAAACGAGGAGCAATAAGGCACCACTTTTCATTTCGCCAAGTTAAGACCAGGTTTTTCATAGTCTTAATTTTGGTGCTGTCTCCTATTTAAGCTGACCTTGTAAATAGAAGGCAGCGTCAAAATCAATGGGTGTTGGAGTGAAACGCCCACTGCAACTCCCACTGCCCACCTTTTTCACGCTAAGCATTGCGTGAAAGAGGGCCTTATTTACAAGGCAGCGTTAAGCCACAATAATTGGCTTGACGCTGCCTTGTAAATAAGGCAAAGCCCCTATTGCCACAGGAACATCGCAAAAAGTGATGTTCCCATGGCAATAGGGACTTGTAAATATGCCCCTAAAATCCTTAGTAATTTGAGTATTTGTTTTGAGTGCACACGTTTGTTTATTTTTTTCGAATTACTGTTTTAATGTTTGAAATTTAAATCCTACAAATTGCTTGGGGGTCCCCGGCTTCCAGTGGTGACTCAATGGGGGTCCTCAGGAGTCAAAAGTTTGGGAACCACTGAACGTATCCTATAAAGCGTGGGATAAATGTCCCAGAACACAAGATGTGTCGATACATCTTAACGCAGAACTAGCAGAAGCAAAGATGTGCTTACCACATTCATCTTGACTCCTAGAAGTCCCTGTATAATGGAGTCTTGGGTGAAGAATCCATATCTCGAGAGGCTGTAGCCGCTTGAACTACCAGGGTACGAGTAGTAGGATGTCTGAGGCAGGGGTCTCCATCCGGTAGATCGTGAGCTACTAGTAGCTTGCCGACACCTTGTGAGTAGCTTGCGCCATCATCATCTCAATTTTGTTTCCCTTCATTCTCCTTTAGGTTTTTAGACCGTTTATTGTTTGCATATGCCCGCCCTCACCCAAACCAGCTACTCAGATTGGTTGTTTTGAGTTTTGCTGGGGCAGTCCGGACTAAAGATTACGTTTTTCCTGAATTCCCCTACCTGCCTTTGCAGCCTGGCACTACGCTTTGTCATACGGTGCGACGTGTGCTGGAGCGGAGGGGCAGGTGTTCCAGAGCAGAGGAGCAGGCTAGGAAGCCTGCATAGTGCAGGTGATGTAAGCAGTATTGAACTGTTACTAGTGGGAACTGCGGTCCCTGCCCTTTGCAGCTTGGCCCCGGGATGATCCAGCATGTGCAGCAGCCAATTGGTAAGCCCTGGTCTGATAGCTGCACAGTGAGCCTCTGGAGGCCTAATTAGCTTCCGAGGAGGTGCGAAAAGGGAGGCATGGATTTGACTAATGCCACTACCGCACTTTCATATAGCTATTACATTTGTAGCTGATTTTGGAAAGTCATCCCAAAACAACTGTATTTACAAACTATCAGCAACATTTTCTATGGAGGCTTTGCTTGAATGTTTAAAGATTTTTTGAGAATTGAACAAAAATCAACAAAATCCTAAAACAGTATGCCTACTATTTGTGGAGCTCAGCTCTTAGGTCCCCGATATTCTTGGCCATCCAGAAATACCCTGTCACTGAAAGAAATTATTGAACAGATATCTAAACTGCCTAATTTCCACAATGCTATGCAATATAAAAACTCTGTTATTGACCAAGTAGGTGGAATGTTTCTTCAGTTTGAGGCAATAAGTTTTTCCCAGGCTTGTGTGAGATATGTCTTTTGTGATCTGACGTATCCTGTTTTTTTGCTTGACGTTTGAAGAGTCAGGAAGGCTACATTTCACATAAAACACGTGTGCAAACGTGGACGCCTCATACATGCCATGCTTTGAGTGCAAATGCTCACTGGCAGGCAGATGAGATGATCAAGCACTCTGGGAGGCCTGCATTTTGCTTGATTGGACGCACATGCTGTTCTTTCCAATTCTAAACTGATGTCCTTAAAAGCTATGGTAGGGCTCGCTGATGCCAATGAGTGAGTAGCTTATTTGTGCTTTCTTTATATGAAGTGCAGATGGATGATTTTACAGCTCTACATCACATCTTTTCCCATATTTTGGGTGGACTTTCATGGCCAGATCCCCTTCCCATGAGTGTGTGTATTTATATTTAGTGCTTGCACCAAGTTGTGTGACCATTTTTTGTAGCAGAGTTATTCCTGTGTTACTTTGTCTGCAAATATGGTTTCCAGTGCGTTTTTTTTTAATTGCAGCTTAATCATTCACTTCCTCTGTGCCTGCCCTATGGAGTAGTTGTGTGAGGTGGTACTTGTCTTCTTTCCTTAGATGCCAGTCTACCTGTATCTCCTCTCAAGGTCATAATTCGCCTTCATATTATAGGTCGCACAGAGCAGGTGATGGTGGTGCATAATACTTATGGCAGGCCTGATTTATGGATTGAGACCTTACCAAAAAATATTAGGGTTAACGTCAATGAAGCTGGGCGGATAGGGGGTGTTGCTCGGAAAAATGTGTGAGTTGGTTGGCCTTTGGTAGCTCACATCGATTTTCACTGATCAAAAGTAGCTCTCACTACAGAAATGTTTAGCAACACCTGCTCTAGGTAGTGAAATGTGGCCCTTGGGGACAATTTGGATTTTTACCGGTTTATGACTTGGCCTGCCACCAAGGCTCACTTTTGCAATAGATGGAGTAACACCGGGGTTGATTACTCCAGGTATTTAAGAAAAACTAACATATTGTCCACATGTAACACTATTTGAGTAGTGTCCACAATCTTTACATCCCACTCTGTTTTTATATTTGTGTCACTGCAAGCAGCTTTGTTGCCAAGGTGTACTAATTTTTGGAAGCATCTTAACCTTCCACCTTCAGAGATCCTCTAATAGAGCTATTCCTTACTGTTTCCACATTTGCAGCTGTTCAGCGGTATATCTCATGATCTTGTGGTGAAAAATTTCTCGTGCATTGATGAATCAAGATATATGGGGACATCCAGATATATTTGCATTGCATTAAGGCTAAATAAATATGTATGTATAAAAGAAAAATATGATATGAAAAACACTCTTTCCATATAAAGCTCACATTTATTTTACTGAGGTAGCAAGTCTGAATAATAAGAGGGATTTGTCCAATTTAGGCGACGGATCGTAACAGCTAATGAAGAGTAGGTTATAACTAATTGTCACAGACAGTTCTAGCGCATCACAATACTAGTTTCTTTTCACAAAATAAAAAAAGTGAAGGGGTAAATAAACCCACGCTGTGCCTCATAAAAACAAATGTGCACAAGGAAGAAGCTCATGGTTAACCAGAGGTGAGCTATGTGATGGAAATCATAAAAATGAACAAAATAATTATAAATTGATCTGATCATAGACAGACTGCCAAAAATCAACTTGCATCACTGTGTTTGAATGAGCTTATAATTTCAAGTAAGTCTCACTTAGAGACCCCTGAGAAGGGAAAGTGAACGCCAAAAACTTCTTGACTGTTCAAAAGAGGGCATGTGTGTGGATACCATGCCTAAAATAACATAATGGAAGTGACATATTAGGCAATACGTTGTTTAAAAGATATATATATTGCAAAACTAATTTCTGAAACAAGAATGGTTAGCTTGCCACAAAGTTCAGATTTTATTATACAGTTTTCTTAAATCGATGTCCTAGCATTCTATAGAACAAATTAAACTATATATAAGTGGAGAACGTGTAGGAAGCCATTTTGAAAACACGCTAAGTACTTCAAATTCCTGCAGCTGATAATGTTTAATAAATCCCTTAAGAAACGTACGCATCAATTAGTCACCTCTATTCAACGATTAGAAATTAATTAAGCAAGTAAGAACATTCAGCACCATCAGACCTAAAAGTCTGTTAGGCTTAATAAATTAAACAATCAACCTTGGATCACTTTTCCATATATCCATTTATGGAACAATTCTTTCATTCATTTTCACAATATCAAAACATCGTGTATGCCTACATCCTCTGGCCGGCATCAAGTTTACATGCATATGAGAGAGACACAGCTATGGGCCAACACCTGGAGGCCGGCAGCGAATTTCAAAATACTAGCAGAATTTATATTAAATTATGCACCAGTGGAAAGTAAGCTGCCTTATTTATGTCTTAGACTGTATAACAGAGGGCCAAAGGAAGAAGAGAACCCAGGAAGCCAAACAGGGGGGAAAATCAATAACCAGGAAAAAAGGACCACCACCCACCTATCCCCCAACCCATGTCTCCCCACACCGAGAGTGAACTTGTGTCATCCCACAGAGTTAACTATAGATAAGCTCTTAAGCACACCCCACCTTTATGTGTCCTTGTCCTGGGTATTGGAAGAAAGGCGTAGGATTCGCATGAACCTAGGGCAAGTCACCTCCCTGAATTCCTTGCTCAACAGTGTGATAAATGGTGCCCATAACAATGGTGCCCACAACTCCATGTATGCTTCAGCTTTATTGTCCACCATCATGGACAAGCGCTCCATTGCGAGCACAGTCCACAGGCTTCTCAACCATGCTGTGTGATCCGAAACCATTGTGGAGCCCCAGTGAGCCAGTAGTTCTAATCTTGCAGCGTTAAGAGCTAAGGCTATCTGCCTTCCTCTAAGGGAGCGCGTGGGAAAGGTCAGAGGATTGGGGAGACCTAGCAAAGTATAGGCGGGAAGCACGGTATATCCGTATCAAAGGCTTCATTTATGTCCTGAAGAATCAATTCCCAGTATCTAACCAGTTTGGGGCAATGCCATAGTAAATTTACCAGTGAACCAGTCTGCCCGCACTCACGCCAGCAAGTGGCTGGACGATCTTTATTTCAATAGTTCAATCGGGCCAGTGTTAAGTACCAATAAGAGGTCATCTAGTATGCAGCCTCCATACCCGGAATATCATGTGCCGTATGGTGAATTCTATAATGTAAGTCTTGCCATTCCTTGTCTGAGAGTTTTCTGCCTATTTCCTCCTACCACCACAGCTGCCCCCTGGATTTTATGCAGGTTGGTTCTGTTTAGAGTAAGAGGGATTCCTCATGAGAGTGGTGGATGAGATCTGTGAGGTGTACGAGTCGTTTATTGTTAGCCCCACATTGCCTCGATGGTATGATCCAGCTCGGTTCGGATCAAATAGACCTGCCATATATGGACTAATGCGAGCAGCCAGTATGCTTGAGAATATTTTTGCGTCAACGTTGAGTAACGAGGGTGATAAGAGGCACAATCCAAGGGGTCTTTAGAGGGATTTAGAACGACCGAGATAGAAGCTTCAGAGAGGGAGTCAGGCAAACAACCTGTATCAGTGAATGTGTTAAACCTTCTTGTCAGCAAAGGGGCTAAAATCTGACAGAACTTCTTGTAGAATAGTGGGGTAAAGCCGTCTGGACCCAGTGACTTAGAGATTGTTAGGCGGGCTATTGCCACCACCACCTCATCTATTTGGATGGGCCGGTCGCTTTGAGAGGCAATGTCAGAAGTAGCCTGGTTAGCTGAACGTTGCCGAGATATGAATCTATGTCTCCCGAGGAAGAGACTTCTACCACATATAGCCTGCTGTAGAAGGCTCCGAAGGCTTCAGCAATTTCTACGTCTGAGTGTACTATTGTCACCGAAGGAGTATTAATCGCCAGCACCGTTCCGGAGACCTCTCTCTGATGCAGTCTATGGGCTAACATACAGCTTACATAATCACCACTGACAAATAATTTATGCCGAAGGTATAATAAGGCATTTTCTGCTCTATCTAGGTCTAGGCAGCGCAAGTAGACGTTTCTTTTCCAATTCCCTCCAGATGCGAAGAGCACCTGTGCGTATGTGTATTGATTCTAATCCTGCTACCGCCGCCTCAATCGCATTCCTCTGCTCTTAACAGAGCCTGTTTTCACCCGCTGAGATTGCTATTAGTTCGCCGCGTATTACAAATTTTAAAGCTTTCCATACAGAGTCAAGGCGTACCTCCTCGCGATTGTTGATGGTGAGATACTCTGTAATCGCCGTATGAATTGCTTTTACTGTTGGGTCTGATTGGAACATGGCGTCTCCACCAAGGTTCAACGATAATGTGATTGGGGCGTTATCAGAAAGGGCACGTGGTTCGATCGTTGCATCAGCTACACATCCTTTTAGGGCATCTGTAATTAGAAAATGCTCTATGCGGGCGTAAGATTTATGGGCAGCTGAGAAGGTGTAATCCCTAATGGAAGGGTGCGTCTGTCTCCATATGTCATTAAGGGAGCTGTTCACAAGCCTTTGAAGCCCAGTCTGTGAAAGAGCCCCAGCTTGTGTAGTACGCTGCACAGAACAGTCAAGTCTGTATTCATTACAAGATTCAGGTCTCCCCCTATCACCACCGTTCGATCAGGAGTGGCTAGAACCTTTTTAAGGTAGTTGATCAGGAAGCGCTCTTGGTGTTCATTCAGTGAATAAAGAGATGCCACCGTAAACTGCACATGATCCCACTGCAGCCTAATCCCCAGCGCCACACCTTTAAGTTCCGCTACTGTTCTAATAACCTTTCCTCGGAATTTCTGTGCAAGTAAAATAGTGACCCCATTTTTAAGTCTCGCCTGATCCAGCGCATGCGCTGGTCTGGCCGAGACATTTTGTCTACGGCTTTTCAAAGTGCTGCCTGTGGCCTAGAGCCTGCGTGCACGCGCGCAGCGCCATGTGTCTTTCCTCTACCGCGCTCGCAGCGCGCAATCGCGATCACTTTCTTTCACTTTCGCGGCCGCATCACTTTCGCGGCCGCACGGCCAATGCTGGTTTTATTTTAATGCTTATGTCATTCACGGCCGCGGCACTTTTGCGGCCGCGAATGACATAAGCATTAAAATAAACAAGCTTTGGCATCGTACTTCTCAGTCCAAAACATCTATTTTACTTTTTATATGTACTGTAGGCCATATGAGTCGATCTCAACACGAATTGTCCGCCTCGTCATCCTGTAAACATGGAAATTTAGAATTTGTTGCCCATTTTCACAAAAAGATTACAAATCAATCTAATGAGCCAATTTCCGGTCTGTTCCTGGTTCTAAATCCTTATTGATCTTTTAAGAAAAATGAAGACTTTCCTGTTCAACCTGCATCTAATCTAATGTCTTTCTCTTCAGTCGGTGGCTCTGACCTTGAAGCGTTCGCCTGCCCCATCTCCCTCTCTCCTCTATGCCCTATCACAGATTTTCATACTGCTTCCCCCTGCTCCCTCACCCCTGGTTCCAGGCTTGCTTTCCACTTGCCATCTTCTTCTCTAGACCCTTCTGGGGTCTTTTCTAAAGAGACATTTGCGTGCAATCAGCCCACATCAGTCTTACCAAGTTTCCTCTGATTTCCCCTTGTATACTTTCTCTTCCTCCTTCCCCTCACCTCCTTTTAAACGTGTTCTTAACCTCTGACGATAAACACTTGCAAACTGTCTGATTTTATCATCTCTTCTTCTGTGTATTTTTGAAGTTGTCAAGCTTCACCTAGTTGAATGCACAGCACACCGATACCATCAGAGCGTGCCTTTGAAAGCATGCATCGTCAGATAAATAGTCCCATTGTGCCTTTGCTTATTCAGTACCATCGTTGCTGCGGTCTGTCGTCTTTCATTGCAGCAGATATCTTTTAGAACACACTTTTCACTCTAATACCAGTCTACCTAGAAGCTTAAAATTGTGGCCAGTTATTGATAGTTGAGAATTACTTCCTGAAAATATGAGCTTCCCTGCTGAAACTCCCACCGTATCTAAGTTTTGGGCCTAAATAGCCTGGAAAGTGGCCTTTGCTAAAGGGGACGAGACTAGTTTACAGACTAGTTTGGTTCCAATTTAATGCATAAAATGGGTAATTACTCGAGATGGAAGGAGTGTTTCGTTTATGGTGGTTTGTGCAATTATAACTCCGCCATCTCGTGTGTGCAGCCACTCTCAGCGTTAAGGCTCATGCTCTGTGTGTAACCACCGCCATGGTTCAGATGTAGGTTTGTGATCAAACCGCTACAACCCTGTGTGCACCACTATACAAATGCAAGCTACCTCCTGAGATCACCTATGCCTCACTACAGATATTTCCCTGCAGCCACCCCCTAGGCTGGATGCTCATTGATTGGAGTGACTTATTGACTCCCAAAAAGCCTTGGGTCCATCTTGAGGGGCTGAATCATTTTTCAGTGAACTTATATGTAGACGGGCAAATACATTTTGTAAATCATTTCATAAACTGACAGACTTTTCTGTATTATTACTCTTAATTCACCATTCATCTATTGAAGGATCGCTCTCAAAGCTGTGGATCTATGAAGTAAGGGCGTCTGGCTGCCAGCCAGCCTGTGTACCTTCTCCTTAAGTTGATGTTGCTTATAGCTGTTTTTAGATTTTTTGTATTCTACGTCACCTTTTAATACAGGAGGCCACTGACTACTGGCAACTGAAAGCAAAAGCAGCTAAACCCCAGGTGACTACCTACTGATTACATACAAGAGAGTTTCACTGTACTTTTGGAATATGTGAACTTCAAAATGACACAGACTTGTGGCACATGAGGGTCTGTGTGGTGTGTGAACAGCAGCATGACTGCTGCTGCCTGTGAGAGGTTGACCCGTGGCATTATTAGAGTTTTGTACAATACCTGAACTGCAGTTTGAACCAGTGGTCCACCCGATGTCTGTAAAAGCTGCTCCCTTGGGATATGAGGGGCCTGCACTATGTGAACTGCGGCCTTATGCGCCGGGCCTCAAGCTGTCAGTGGGAGAGGCATCCCTGGGCCTGCGATATGTCATATGTGGGCCGGTTTCTCCCCAGTCAGTCTGCTTACCTGTCTGTCTGCCCACCTGCGCAGTATGTGTGTCGCAATCTGTATGTATGTGTCTGTAGAGTATGTGTTTGTACAAGACTGCACACTTGTGGACCAGTCTGCACAGCAGTTCTGCTGGTTTGTACATGCAGGCCCCAGTCTGTTTAGTTGAAGTGTCAGACTGTTTTAATTGCGTCAACTTCAGCTTTATAACGAAATCAGATGGACTATGTCACCACAGCATTGGCATAGCCAATAGGTCTCGCTTTTGGGACCTTATAAGTCTTTAGTTATGCAGCACAATAGCCTTGGTGCAACATCATCAACTGTTGCATGGGTAAACACTTATAAGGTCCCAAAAGCAAGACCTATTGGCTATGCCAATGCTTGTTCTTAGTTGTGTCTCAAGTCCAATATTGCCTGGGGAACCTGGGTGATCGCATGCGATGATTGTCCCTAGTTAATCGGTGAGTCTCTTATAGCAAACAAACCCTCCGAGTGTTCTAAAAATGATAGTAACGCTTTGCGCTTTACTGGGCTATTAAGGCCTCTCACATAAAGGCTCACTATACGGATGATATGTGTCCTGTCTCTTCAGGGCACCCTACAGCCGCTAAATCGTTAGGCCTCGGTCTTTCCAGTGGGGTAGTGAGTAGAATCCTTGCCCTGTCGTCCCTGGTGTGCCTGATACCTACATACGGCTTCAATTGGTGCAGAGGAGAAAGAAGTGAGAAAAGACAGAAAGAAACCCATGTCAAAAATTAGAGATACAACAGATGAAACAAGTGACCAATGTCTGTCAAATCCAGTGAGTCGGGGTGAGAAGCGGCCACCCACAGGATGTCTTTTCCAGCGACAAGTCTCCTGCCAGCACAAGGAGATGCCCATAGGGAGAGTCATCTCTAGTATCTTCAGGCCTTCAGCCCCTCCGACGCCGCCGCTGGATTCACACCGACTTCTCCACACCCCCGGAACACTGCTGTCCTCAATTCAGGATGATCGAAAGGGCAGATTCCGCTGTGAGGGCCTGCCGCACCGCCTGCCTTTCTCTGGAGATGAAGGCCAGGTCGGGTCTTGCCCGGCGGCTGCTGCCTGTCACCTTCTACCACATTGGTCGCTGCCACCTGGGCGAGGAAGGCTGTTCATTGCTCGCCTGTACAGTGATGTGTAAAAGGGTGCAGGCCTCCTTGAGGGATCTAATCTGGTGGACTGTTCATTCATATTGGAAATGATGCGAAACGGATGACCACATGCATAGGGTATGTTGGCTTTCCTCAACTGTTCTGTAAAAGGGTGGAAGTTTTTACGTTTTTGTAAAGTGATCCTGGAAGAAAGTCGGGGAGTGACCTTTAAACTGGACTGGATGCGAATCTCTGGCTTTTCTAAGTATGTCCTCTTTAGTTTGGAAATCATGCACACATACCAGTATATCTGCCGGGGGACTCAGTCCAACTGCAAGGTGCAGTCTTCAGCGTGGCCCAAAACATGTTGGAAGAGGTCTGCGACATAGTCCCTCAGGCTGGAACACTCTGCTTTAGATGGCACACCTCTGATTCTATAATTTCTCCTGGATCAGTTCTCCAAATCCTCATTGTGCGCCTGGAGATCGAGTTGTTGCTCTTTGAGTCGAAGGGCTTCTTGCTGCAGCCACGTGACCTCTTCCTCCCGGCCGGATTCCCTGTCCTCTAACTCAGCCACTCTCAAACCTACTTAGTCTACGTCACGGCGCATCCCCCGTATTTTTGTTGTGATTTCCGTCATCATCGCCTGGAGGTCTGCGCGCAAGGAGGAGAATAACGTTTCCAGGAATGACTTGGTTATCGGGCCCTCCCGGTCTTCAGTGTCCGACCTAACGTCCATCCCCATACTTGCGCTTTTGTTCTGCACTGAAGCTTCCTGAATTTCCAAACATTTCTTTAAGGGAGCGCTCTTTCTTTGTTCTGCTCCCCGCCATATTGCCGTGGTTTATCAAGGTACTTACCGCTGGTCAGCCCTCACGCTTACACCCTGCGTCGCAGACAGGCACTTTTATCTCAACGCCGGCTAGTGACTACCGCACCACCTCCTCGATCTTAGTCTACAGGGTCTCCATGGGAGGGCACCCGTTGCGCAGCCTCAGCACACACACACCCTCCCTGTTAGATCCCAGCTAGAAAGTACCTGCGCTGTAGCCGATATGGTCCAGGTACTCCACACAGGTAATTTAATTCGGACCACCGCTCCTTGTCCACTATCAGCGCAGGGCCTGCAGAGTGTTCTCCTCCGCCACTGACTTACTTGTATCATATTCCTCTCTGTAGCAGTGATCTGACTACATTCGGTAGAAAAGGCCTCGGGAAGGAGGGCCCAGGTCCACGGGCGCTCCAGCTATGACCCTCCGACCAGTCCCAGAGGGCAAGGGCTGCCAGGTATGCCCCAGGCCTTGCCGAGCCTATGCCGTCCGTGATCTTCTCTGCGCGCGTGCCACGAAGCAGAGAATGTCAGTCGCAGCCGTCCTCGCCGCCTCCCTCGTATGTGCTATATCAGCGCAGTCAGGCCAGTGATTCCCCCTGCGACCCAGGGTCCCGCTCCCCGCAGGGGCCCACTCCTCGGACTCCCCTGCCAGGTATCTCTCCCCCTCCGCTGCTAGTTGGGCACACTTCTTCCTTGCTGCAGGTATAGACTGGAGGGAGGGAGGGGGGAATCACTCCAAGGCCTCAACTCCCTCAAGGGCCACCACTCACCTCAGCACTGCATGTTTATCAACTGGGGCCCAGCCCGAGGCAGGGCGCCGCACCTCCCCCCCCCCCCCGATAGTCTACAGATGCAAAATAGGGCCCGCCTGCGATTCCTCAGGCCCGACCGGATCTTCACTGCTCTGCCCTCTTTGCAGAGAGCTCCAGAGCCTGGGAGAGGCCCAGTGCTCTCCGTTGTGGTCCACTCCTCACTTATTTTGCCCCCCGGGGATCCGCTCCGAAGCCCCCCTCCCGCCCCCCGGCGCACTGCCAGCTGCCGTAGAAGGGCCCGCCCCCATCTCCTGGGCGACGTCGATTCCTGCAGGCGGCCTGGCCGCAGTCGCGCACTGAGCCCGGCCACGTCGCTCATCCCACAGGGCGCTGCAAAAGATAGCACCTTTTCCACGGGCCTTCACTTGTGCCCGGCCCTCCGCAGCTCACACTCACTCCCGGGGGCCACGGGAAGGAACTGGTAGGATCTTTGCCGTGCTTTTGCTGGCGGCGGCACGGAGTTATCGGAAGGTACGTCCTAGAAGCCCGCCATCTTGGCCACGCCCCATCCATAAATCCTTTCAAAAGAAAACATCGCTCGTCTTCGCAACTACACTAATGAAATATCGTTCAAATTACAGGTTTGTGTTAATGAACAAATAGTTTAGCTTAACGTCTCTCCTAAAACAGGCACCCGTCCAAACATTTTTTTAAACCTGTTCATCTGGGGATTTATAATAGGTATATGTGATGCATAAAACAAAAACAAAATGTAATGACCGGATATACACTAGTGGCTTAAATGTCATGAGCTTGAGGATCTTTATAATTTTCAACTACTTAGGCTTTGGGGTGTCCACTTTTGGGACCTTATTATATTTAGCTGTCTATTAAATATGAATCTTGAGGAGTATAACCCATTCCCAGATGGTTGTGTCTACCAGGACAGCATATTCTTTGTGATTTATCTTACGGAATTCTGGTGCCATGAGTCTATAGTTACAAGACGACACCAACGGTTAGTCTTGTGGCAACACCTCTTTCTGCCAAAGCAGGAATGTGGAGAAGCCCCGAAGCAAGTGTTCTGCACCATGGGAACACTCATCTGTGGATGCAGAAATCAGTGTAATACCAGGCATGACTTCATGTCAGTGGTGTGTACTTTAAGTGACACAATCTGGACCTGTAGGAGCCTGTCCATCTCTACTTCAAAGCAGTACAATGCAATGCAATTGGAGCCAACATTATGTTACGTAGTAATGCTCATTAAATCCTGGTCCTCAGTGTCATGTACACACATAAGAATCTTGACATCAAGAGTAATTTGGGATGGTGAAAGGCTCTTGTCTTGATTCTAAGTCGGATTAAGGATGTCCAGGTCAAATAAAGTCATGAGGGTTTAGGATATCATATTTCCACGACTTCAAGTGGGATTTCAAACCTCAAGAATCCATGACATTCATAGTGAAATAGGACATCAAGGCACCATTTACGAAATCAAAGCACAATAACGTCAAAAGACATTTAGGAAGGTGGGGGAGTGAAAACCAACACGAGTTGCAGGGTCTCTGCCAGGGCCAAAAGTTAATCCGATGTGTATGAAGGAATGCAGAACACAACAGCGCTACGGCATAAAGAAACTGCGGAATGAGCCATGCATGTAGCAGAGACACCTGTGAACGACAAAGATACCTAGGAATCAATGATGCCATATCATCGCATCTTGGGATTTTCTGCTATCATGAGCTGCATAACCACCCACCCACTCAAGGAGGTTGGGAAATAGATAAAAGTTGGGATGAACCTGAGTTCGTAGTTTACAAAACTTGCAGTACTTTGCATACGTGAACTTTGACTCCGCTTACATATACATAAAGGAGCTTGAGTTGATAAAGCTCTCTATAAATGAAAAAGATAGCGTCGGAACCTAGAATTCTGTCCCATACAGTGCAAAGAAGGGGTGCAAAAGTTCTTGGCCCATGAGGACGTAACACTATATGGAGGGAACCCATCTATCTCACAAGAGCTAATATGGTTTCTTTTACCTAAAAGGGGTAATTGTTTTTTTATTGATTGATTATGGTTTTACAGTTCAAAGGAGGTAAAAAAAAGCTCACATTAATAGTTTAAAGGACAGCAGCATATTTCAAACCACTACTATCAATCATGGAAGTGATTATAATGGGAATACCAGAAGCAAAACTGTCGAACTCAATGGAGAACAGGACTGATATCACTTAACGCAACAAGGCTAAATTTACCCCACAAAAGGACCAAACTGTGGCAATCTCTCTAGGAAGTGTGATTAGAGGTAATAGCACCTCAAGAAACACATGTGGAAACAAGATGGACATCCAAATGAATATAAAACCTACCCGCTTGCTTTCAGTTTGTTAACCAGGACGAAACACATTGGAGTGGTGTTCTTACACAGATCAATAGCTTTTAAGCCAACTGCTCACAAAACTGACAAATATGGCAGGAATGTCAGTCTATAGATAGTTTGTTTCATTGTGGCCACAATAAATGCCCCAAACATGAGTCAGGACTTCTTCTCAAGCTCCTTTCACAATGTGCTGGGGAGTTTTTGGAGGGTAACTTCAGGAGACAAATTTGATATGGGGTCCAACTGAGCACAGATCAGGCCTTTTAAACCGGGGCTTTTTGAAAGAGTTATTAGCAACAATTTGAAAGCGGTCATTGCGAGATCCCCAGAGAGGGCAAGCTGTTGACCGAGTGGACATTTTTCTCACTCTCACAGAGCCTATTCAAGAATAAATTACATTCTGGTGAGCAATATGCTTATGCCGAAACTACTTCATGATACCACAATATACCCAATAATCCCAGACCACACACACACAGATTTACCAGACATGGGACCCAAGTACAACCCCACATGGGAGGTAGAAATTACATCCTGCACTTATTTTGTACTATCAGGTACTGAAAGCCAAACCACAGAATACTTTCGACCAAATCCTCTATGGGATACGAATCATGCCTGTCTGTACCTGGAACATATGCAATGGATAAACTGGCCCACACAATGGGACAAGCACACGCAAACCTAATTCTAAAACCAGATAAAGAACATATTGCACCTCTTACAGTCCTATAGCAATCCTCAAGCTATATAACATGATGGTAGCAAAATAGACTAGGTACCCTACTTCCAAGCAGGATACCCTCAGGCCAGTCAGCATTTATTATTGGTAGACATAAGCATGACAACATCCGAAAAATAAACAACCTGATTAAAAAAGCGAAGAAAAAAGTGACACCAGCAGTTCAACTGTATCTTAGGCTGGATGTAAAAACTCAGTAAAACTTTTGCCTTGACCCAGTTTTTGTTCCTGAAAATGGCCAGTTATAATCCCCTTCCATGAGAATCACAATAAATGTAAAGGTCTCACAATTTGATTTTAGTGGAGGAATCCTACAGGGATTCCCTCTTTTCCAGCTGCTCTTGGTATCGAACCATTCACAGTAAAGAAATGAATGGATAATGAGAAAGGGGCCATTCAAATCTGCGAGGACAAGAATAAAATCCCATTGTTCGCAGGTGATGTTTTGCTTACCACACACATTTATACAATAAAGGCACCAAATTTTAAGAATTTGAAGGGACTGTTGAGTTTAAGATAAATATGAAATCAGAGATCCTAAATCTTACTCTCCCCCAGTTTGAGGTAAATACTTTAGCTTGGCAAACACGGCAGGTGGAAGAACAAATCACTCAAATACCTATTGATTAATAGAACAGCAGATCCTACAGACCTCTAAAAGGCCAACCACCAGCTTCACTGCACAACAGCCAACATAGATGGTAACTTATGTCGTTAGGTAGTCAGGTATGATTAAAATTGTCTAAAGGAATGTGTTTCTGAGGGTCCTGTTCCAAGCACACTCAGACTTAATCCATAAATATTTTTTGCTGGTGCTGAGCAAACACTAAAATTTATATGGCAGGGTAAAACAACAAATTGCCTTGCAAACATTTACAATCTCATACATTAGAAAGAAACTTGGCCCTTCCAGAATTTATGACACACTTTACGTACACGCAGTTAACTGTAACGGCAGACTGATTGCTTAGTGACACAGACCAATACAGGACACAAATGGATAAGGCAGTGGTGGTGAACACCATATCCAACCTAATACCGCAGTCGATCCCAATACTTTTCGACCCACGGCTCCCTTGACCTATTTGGCTGTTGGCTGTGGCTCCCCATTATGTTATTTTATTTTGCTGGGTGGGGGAATGTAAGCCCGCCCTCTGGAGGACTTCCATTTTTCTCCCTAAAAATAATTGGATTGAAGCCGATGAAAGTATTATAATCTAACAAGCTGAAGTATTTACCTCAAACTGGGGGAAGAGTAAGATTTAGGATCTCCGATTTCATATTTGTCTTATGTGTTTTGGAAACCAGAATCCCCTTAGTAGGGTTTAGTGTCCAATGGTTACATTTCTTTCTCCTTTTACTCCTAACCAGAAAGGAAGCAAATTAGTAGGAAAATGCAGATGGAATTACAACCTTGCACAATTCTTTCCATATTTCTGTCAGATGACTGAGACAATTGCTGTCCCTAGTCTTCTACGCTGACTACTCCCAAATCATTTTCTCTCTCTCTCTCTCCATGAAGAGCACAGTCTGTCCCTCTCCCCTCCAGGTGGGTCTGAGCAAAATAGCATCATGGATGCAATCAAATTACCTCAAAGTCAACGGGGAAAAAACCGAGGTCCTTATATTGGGGAAAAACAAGGAACTCTGGGGCCCTCAACACTGGCCTTGTGAGATGGGCGCTCTTCCAACACCCTCCCGCCAAGCTCGCAATCTGGGCATCACTATTGATGACTCGCTCATTATGCTCTACCAAGCAGTCAAAGAAGCAGCCACATGTTTTACCATTTTAAAGTGGTTAAAAAAGATCAATTGGATGCTACCAGAGTCCACCCAGAAAACTGTGGTCAATGCCTTGATTACGTCAAGATTGGACTACGGAAATGTTCTCTACTTGGCCTCAAACAAGGAGGTGACTCGCAGGCTACAGATGGTGCAAAACTCTGCCGCTAGGCTTCTGTGCCGGGTCCCGAGAGCTGCCTCCATCTCCGGTCATCTACGAAACCTGCACTGTCTCAGGGTGGAGAACCGAATCAAGCTCAAAGCCCCGAGCTATATGCATAAAATCAAAACAGGAACTGCCCTGCAATACCTTCAATCTCTGGTTTGCCCTTACATCTCCCTCTTGCAACCTCCGTTCTTCCACCCAGGGGAAATTCATTACTCCAAAAATTAAACTATCCCGGATGGGTGGAAGGTCATTCTCATATCTAGGCCCCTCACAATGGAATGCTCTGCCCACAGCTCTTCGAAACGCAACCGATTATGTCCAATTTTGCATATCTTTGAAGACGTGGCTCTTTAACAAATAACCTGCAAGCCTTTTTCACTTAAGTCTCTGATCTGCTTTTGCACCAGGAAACCCTTTTCGGGTAGCTGTTGACATCAGTTCTTAAAAACAGTTGAAGTGAGGTACTATGCACTATATACAAATGTTCTATTAAAATGTTGGGTGTATCACTAACACATCATTTTCATAGCCAGTTTCTGTAAATAAACATATATGATCAGCGCCTTATAGTTTGGGATCCTGTTGGAACCATTGGACACTAAACCCTACTGTTCACTCTCCTGCATGCTGAGATTGTGAAGGTGCCTGGATAGACTTCTAGCGACAAAGCAGTTTGTTTTTAACCACTACAGGCTTTTTTTCCTCTTAAAAGGGGAATATAAAAAGGTGCTTTGAGCAGCAGTTTTGCTGCATACCTTACAATCAGTTAATATTCCATTATTTGTTTTTTATATTCATCTTACATGTGGAGAGGAGTTGGCCGAAGGGCTAGGGCAATCAACCTCAAATCTGGGGAACCGGGTTCGAGTCTTGGCATGGACGCTCAACATCCTGTGATTCTGGGCAAATCACTTAATCTACCAGTGTCTACCAAAAATGAATGTGTCCTCCTGTAATGCAACTGGTGCTCGTGTAAAGCGCTCTGATATCCGATACCTTCGGGTCATGTTCGCGCTATATAAAACTCCAAAGGAAAAAAAATGTGTTAAAAAAATATACAAAAAAATGGAAAGCACATGTTGCATTTACATAGACATTTCTTATTGCTTTATTTTGGAATGCTTCTTCCTAAGCCTTTTTTAAAGTCTACCCATATCTAGCATGTGGGAGGACTTATTCAGTGTATGTGAATATAAATGAAGATGCCCTGATTAAGAACTAACAACAAGAGGAGTCCCTTCAGTGGGTTTGCTTAATTTCGAGCTCACTGGGGAGAAAACAAAATACAGCAATGTCCAAAAAACATACAAGGGAAAGGTGGCATAACTTTACAAAGCTATGTTGAGAACTTTTGTTCTAATAGATCTGCACCAAGGAGGTATATGGTTACCAATAGGACTTCATTGGTTTACACCATGGTGAAACAACCCTAATGAGTATGCTGTTTAGGTACCTGAAGCGAGAGTACAAAGTAGAATCTATGCTTCATTTAGACTTTGATGACTAACGATTTAACAGCGAGCCCCTTAATATCTAATGTCGGCACACTGAGTTTCTTGACAGCGATCAACAGGGAACAGATAGGCAGGGAGGTCCCTAAAGTCTTAGGCGACTCCTAAAGAAAGGCTAAGCAATGGTGAGCTGATGTTTCTTTAGCCTTCCCTAAGAAGTAGGAAAATCAGGGTCTCCTCAAAAACTGAGGAGGAAGTATAGTTTTATCAGGGTTAGTTTTGTTGGTCGAGACACTGCAAATTCCTTCTCTATCGTTAATGGTTACAGTTTTTGGGCAGAACTTCGAGTCATTGATCTTGTGGCTCATGGAAATAAGGAATTCCTGTTGGAAAACGTCATATTTTAAACTTCTAGATTATTTTTACTGTAAATTGTGCAGGAAAGAATTTTAACAATATATGCCAAGGACTCACGCACAAGCAACGATAATCCTCTATATTCAACACAAATATGATGTTGGGGTAAAATTTTAAAGCGGGGATTTTGACGTGGCTGAAAAACACGTAAAACACTTTCATTATTTTAAATACCAAAATGTACTTATTTTTATAGCATTACATACGTCCCATCAATACTACTTGGGTCAAAAAAAATGTCGTTCATGTACTTGGTGAGCTTTCATGTCAAGTCTCTCTAGTGCAACACAGGCGACAATGTTAGAACACACTGCTAAAAGCAACTCACCTTGCTGAGGTTCCTTTGACATAGAAGTGGATTCCAGGCTAGCTCCAACCAATTCTGTAGTAGAGGGTGCATGCACTACCTCAATGGCCTCCTGAATATCAGTAGAGGAGAGTCTGGAAGACCTTCTTGGTATCTTGGCTTTTTCTTGCCCATCTAATGACAGGTTTCCTTTTTTCCGTCTGTGAATGTTGTGTGACGATGTGGTTGGTTTGTCTAAGTGGATTGACGGAAGACCATCTAAAATGATACAGTGAAAGTATGAGCTGTGAAACTAGATTGACATCATACATCATCCTATATATAAATTTGGTTCTGAAAGAAGAAATTCTCTGAGCAAAGTAGCGCGTTACATCATAGCTAAGCACATTTACTCCGCATGAAGATTATTTCACTACTGATAGCATGCTACATTAACCAACAAATGTTTCCCCATTTTAACCCATTAACAAGTAGAGATCTCCTGGAAGTTATTAATAAAAATGCACATTTAAAGAGGCAATGGGCTATGGCCTTCCCTCAGCATTTCACTACATATGTAAAAAGATTCTGACAAACTACAGGATGTTTATAAAGAAGCATTTGATTAGGCACTTTCCACCCCAGAATGAGGGAAGCAACAGTTTTCTTGGCTCCCAAACAAAACAGAGATCCAATTAAACAAATCATACAGTCCAACACAGATACTCAATACTGATATTGAGCATTTACCTTGCAAAGAGCCTAAGCAAAATAATTTGTGACGAGGAGTATATCCAGACGAATATGGGTTTATCACTTGCAGAAACATCTCTCTTAAACTAAGACATCTTACATATGTAACACATCACACTGCAACAGTGTATGACCAGCTTGACTTGAAGTTAGTTGTCAGTGTATCTATGAAACACTAGTTAAAGTAGGCTTTGAACCCCATTTCCTAAAATGGACAGATACTCATAAGTGAATCTAGAGCGAGAATGAAACCCAGCCAAATGGTCTCAGTGAAGTAGAAGGTGCAGAGAGGAACATGATACTGGTACCCCAATACTCTAACGTTTGTGCTAGCGGTCAAAGTACTGCCATATAGGCTTCATAAAGCCTTATGAGAATGGGTATCTCAAGACAGACCATATTCATGTGATATCAATGTACCCAGTCGACATATTAGTTTATCTAACAGACTCCGAAAAATCGGTGTCAATCAAACTTCCTGCATGAATTGATGAATTTGGGACTGCATACAAGTTGGGAAAATGTGGAACTTTTCCCATTGAGGGGGATTAATCCATGCATAAACACACATCTGACCAAACTTGGGGATCAATAGAAACTAGAGCAGTAATGGGTCAGTTTTCTCTACGGAATGTGTCAGTGTTCTCTACTTTGAGCACAGCTTAAGTACTTTCTTAAATGTGTGGTGAGGGACAGCTGGGCTTTGTCATTCTGGATCACCTTCAGATGCATACAGGCACACTCCTCACTCGCCTTAGAGTCATGGCCTGAATCCAAACACCAGAGACACACCTCGTAAAGATGTCCGACAGCTGCTTGCGACAGTCCATAAAAGGTTTAAACACTATATCTTTTAGGCAGGGGTGTGTATCCTTGCACACCAGAAAATAACTTTTAGCAAAAAAAAACTAGTCAACTGCCAAGAAAAAAATTAGGCGGTAGCTCCGGATCCATGCAGGAAGGCTAAGAAAGAAGGGATCTTAAGTCCACGATTTTTTGAGATCGTGCATATGGGTCGCCAGCCAACACTTTCAGGGAGGAACTAACTAAACGCAAAGCCATACAACGTCACCTGCCGGTGACCACAGATACTATGCTGAAAAATCTTCTGGATGCTGTCTGGCACTTGGGGAAAATTAGAAACGTGAGGAATCAATTAAAAAAAAGTTAAGACTGTAAAGCTGCAGAAAATACTGTGCAGTTAAACGACTTTCAATATCTTTAATTAAATTATCCTCTTTACTTCTTATGTAACAGAGTGTACAATGTTCTAGATCACCTCTGTGCCCAATATTTGTTCTCGTTTGTTCAGATTAGGTTTGATCATTTAACGCGCCATTCAGGCATACAGTTCGTTTTTGTCTTTTGGTTTGTAGATAACATGTCTGTATTATGCCTAAATACTATGCGCAAACAGGAGAAAGTAAATGCTGATGGCTAAGTACTGACCCCAAGTATGTACATTCTTTGGAATCAAATTCACTTCTAATACGCATAGCACAGCACATTGTATTCAATTTCCTATGGGGGGGGATCTATTCCTCTGAAGAAACAGACATCCATATACTCTGTAATATGTCAGATGATCAAACAACTTTGTCTCCAATGCATACTCATCTTCTCTGCCTTGGTGCACCTTGCATTAAAAATCAATCACATCTCAAGAACCTGTCGTATCAAGCAATTTCATACCCCTGAGCTTTTTTTCTGAAACCATCAGGTCTAGCTACATTTTATGATTAGTTAAATACGGTTCCTTCAAAAGTACCTCGACTAACCTCAGACTAAAAGTTATATAAAACTGTTAATTTAACTACCCTGAATCTAACGATCCAACTCTCTGTCCACGGAATATTCAACCTGTTTTAACAAGACTATACATTACTGATCACTTTGACAGCCATTCAATTAAACTTCTTCGCTAGATATTAAAGACTGCCGCACGACACTAAATGTGCAGCCTTCTCACACACAACTTGTAACAATCATAAGGGTAGTGGACTCTGCATTCCTCTTAACAAGTCACTCATGACCACTCCTACCCCAACTTCAACCATGTGTACATACATCCTCCTTTGACAATAAGGCTACATTAGTCACTGCTCTCTTTCAATATGGCAACTTGTATTTCATTTATTGTGTGGTTAATTAAAAGCCATTACAATTTACAGCGTGACAATGAGGCAAGGCATGTGGGTAAGCACCTTATTTTGTGAAAAAGTTAGACTATGTATTTAACTGACTTATAACAATAGCTTAAACTGTGGGCCTATATCCGTAGATACAAAGTGTATTTTACAGAAAAATTACCTTATTTGCAGACCGCTAAAGGACTATTACACACACCCTAGACCAGGGACATCATTACAAGTTACCGATATATTAAAACAGGCATCAAAATAAAAAGACAAGAAGGCTTCTTGCTTCAGACAAAATGCAAAGCGCTAGGTGCAAAAAATTTGCCACTTCTGTCGGAAGCAGCAAGGAACAAATAACCTATTTAATGCACCTGGGAGCAAGGGCATAGTTACTATTCGCAAGCACTTTAAAACAGACATCAAGTTAACCTCTTGTGCGCCATGGAAGTAATGGTTACATCCTCGTCAGCGGTGCAGAGGACGTAAGCATTACGTCCTGGCACTGGCCCACCAGGAAAGCGATGATGCTCCCCAAGTGGGCCTCGCCCTTACATACCCCCACTGGGGCTGGCAGTGGAGGGCTTCCGCTGCCACTCTCAACCCCTCTCTCAGCAATCTGATGACGTTCGCGCACTCACAGCGTGCTGATGTCATCACAGGCTGCTGGGCATGCACTGGAAGCCATGTGCTTCCAGCGCATCCAGAGAGAGGACGCATTTTCGGTAAGTCCTTCACTGGGGGCCGGGGTGTTTGGGATAAACCGACAGTGGGGGGAGGGGGCGAGTATTTCCTTTCCCCATGTCTGTTTTAAATGGATTCCTGCTCCGCGATTGTGGGTGATGCCAGCGATCGTGGAGAAGGAATCCCTCCACAGAACTACCAGAGATGTTTTTAGGTCTCGCCTGATCCAGCGCATGCGCTGGTCTGGCGAGACTTATTGAGAGGGCTCCAAAAAGTGCTACCAGGCCAGCCTAGAGCTACAGTGCATGCGCGCGGACGCGCGCGACGTGCTTTACCGCGATTACTTTCACGGCCCGGTGAAGAAGCCAAGTAAGCCTTCCAGCAGCTCGGGCTCGAGCCAGCCTACCAGCGGTGCCGAGAAACACACTTTGGCACCGAAAAAGAAACCTGCCTTCGCGATCACTTTCAATTTCGGGGACGCACGGCCGCTTTGCATAGGCAATAGGTCTCGCTTTTGGGACCTTATAAGTATTTAGTTATGCAAATGTTGCATGGCTAAACACTTATAAGGTCCCAAAGGCGAGACCTATTGGCTATGCCAATGCTTGTTTATGTAGTTGGGGGAGCTACCCCTTAGGCAAGGGTCATTCCCGTGGGGGTGATTTTCTTTTCTCCGTATTTCGCCCACAGCTGGTTCATTCGGACGATCAGCCCTCGGGTGAGGGGGGGCGGTGGTATAAACCCACTAGGGAATTTATTTTTTGTCAAAATTCTTTTCATTGAGCATCATAAGCCAAAATGACAGCATGAATACAGAAGGGTGTGTAGGGCCCGGGTCAAAATACAGAAGGGCGTGTAGGGCCCGGGTCAAAAAAACATTCATCTAATTAGCGCTCAGTTTCATACATCCCAGAGTCCATACAACTCCCTACAGGTAATGAAGAAGACGCCTGTTTTGAAACAACAAGCCTTGAGGAGGGTCCTCAGGCAAGGGGAATTTATTTTTAAGCATTCTGTGAACAACGCCTTGGGCAAGTGTCGTACGCATGGGGGTGATTTCATTTTCTCCATTCCCCCCCTCCCCGCTCCTGGTGCTAAATCAGCCGATCTAGCCCCCGGGCAATTCAAAACCCACTAGAAGCCAGGGATTCATTTTTTATTAATTACGGGGAGCGATCCCTTGAGCAAGGATCTCTCTCCTTTTGAGGATGAATGCTTTGGCAATTTCTGCCTCTGCCTTATATTTTTAGGCCCACTAGACCACCAGGGATTTTTCTGTATGCAAGTAGAAAGGTTTTGGGAGTGACCCCTTGGGCAAGGGCCACTCCCCTTTTGGGGATGAATTTTTTGTCCGTCATCCTTATATTTGTAGTGGTCAGAAGGCACTAGACCACTAGGGATGTTTTGGTATGTAGTTAAAAAGGGGCAGATCGGCCATAAAATATTAGGCCCATCTGCCCCAAGGGGGCAGAAGCTGCTAGACCACCAGTGATTTTATAGTCTATGGCGTAAAATTATTTGGGGAGTGGTCCCTTGGGCAAGGGTAGCTCCCTGGGGGGGGGGGGGGGGGGGGGGGGTATTCTGGCTGTTTCTGGCTCCAAGGGGGCAGATAGGCCTTGTATTTTTAAGCCTATGTACACCCAAGGGAGGCAGAAGCCAATAGACCACCATGGAAAATCTTAGTGTGTTTAACGTAGCTCGGCTGATGGTCTGTGTGTTTTGCCATGGTTTGTGATCGTAGTGGTTTTTTCTCCTTTTCATTTTAGTGCAAAGTTTTTGTTTTACTTTGGTGTAACTTGTGCTTTCGGCACTGGTAGAGCTGCAGTTTGTGTAGTTCTAAATGTTTGGTAAGGAGATTTTTTTACATTGTTTACTAGGAATGAGTATCAATGACCTGCATGAAAGTGTTTTTTTAGAAATGTAATAGCAGCCTCTTTAGCTTATGTTTGAATGTGTGACATTTTCCTTGTATTTGTGCACAATGTGTATTGTATTTCCTTGTGTGTAATTTTCTTTTGTTTTCTTTTTTAGAGGGATATCAGTGCTGTGTCCGTGCAGAGTAGGTGCTGATGAGCCGATAGTGTAGCAAGTGGCATCTAGATTGCAGCCCGGGGCTGCAAGGATTCCCATTGAAAGTGCTGAACTCTGGGTTGACCCAAACATGGTGCAGACGGTGTTGCCTGCTTTTAGTGGGGGTGCAGGGTGTAGAGTGAATTGTGAATTATTTTTGCCTGTACATTTCTTTCAGTTGTTAATTGACGATGTATTTTTGGTTGAGATTGTTGAGCAGACGTATTTGAGCTGAACAGTATTTGAGGGACAACAGTGCCAGACTTAAGCCCCACTCTAGAGCTACCCGGTGGAATCCCACAGATCTGGATTAGCTGAAACAATTCTTGGGTTTAACTTTTTTGATGGGCCTGATAAGGAAGCAGTCGCTGTCTTCATATTGAGCTACTGATCCCTTGATGGCAGCAGCTATAGTTCCTGTAACCATCAGTAGCAATCGGTATTTGCTTCTTCTTCGCATGTTGCATTTTGTTGATAGTCCTTTAGTGTTGCCATTAGATCACCCTGACTGTGACCATCTTTTAAGGTTCGGCCTGTCCTTGATCACTTTGTAGATCAATTTTCAGAGATCTATGTGCCAGGGAACGAAAAAGCTGTGGATGAGTCTTTGGTCCTGTTAAAGAGCCGATTGGTTGTTAGGCAGTACATTCCTAGCAAGAGGGCACGTTATGGAATTAAGATGTATATGCTGTCTGAGAGTAGTACTGGATAGGTCAATAATTTCAGGGTCTACACTGGTAGGCATTCCAGTATTGTTTCCCCTGGTTGTACGTCTACTTTCGGAGTTACTGAGAAAATCGTGTGGGGACTTGGTAGAGGACTTTTTAACAATGGTCTCCATTTATATTTAGATAACATTTACACAGGTGTGCCATTGTTCAGGGGATTGTTCAAAGTGGACACTGTTGCTTGTGGCACACTCAGCTATATCTGTAAAGGTTAACCAAAAGAGCTGGTTTGTAAAAACTTGTGAAGGGACACTGCAGTGCCTTGCGTAGTGATTAACTTCTAGCTCTGACATTTTTTAACACGCGGATGTCTATATGATGACTACCATCCATGATGAAAGTACTTCACCTGTGACTGTTTGGGGTCAGGTTGCTGAAGTGCGCATACATGTGCATTTTAGACTACAATAAGCACATGGGTGATGTAGATAGAGTAGATCAGAGGTTGGAACCTTACACTGCTGTTCGTAAGGCGTAGGCTTGGTATAATAAGTTGGCTGTCCATTTAGCAAGCTACAATGCCTTTGTTGTATTTAAGGATTAATCGCCAGAGTCAAAGATGACATTTGTTCAGTTTCAGCAGTCTGATAGCCTTGTTTTAGAGGAGCAGGCAGGAGTTCCTGGAGAAGTAGTGGTGGAGGATGTGGCTGGATTGAAAGATTACCACTTTCCTGATCACCTTCCTCCCATGGCCAAAAAATACTTGCCCCGCTAACAAATGTTAAGTCTGTGCCTGAAGAGGGGTGCGAAAGGAGAGTAGTATGTACTGCCCCTATTGCCCTTCTAATCCTGGGCTGTGTGCGCCCAAATGTTTTAAATTGTATCACATGCAACAGAGTTTTTGGTTGCAACTGTGAGCGTAAAAGTAAACCAACTGGTCTGTATTGCTTTATATTTTTTGTTCAGATTTCATGTTTGGCAATAGTGTGATGTATTTAGTTAGAGCTGTTGTGTTTGTAGTTATAGTTTTGGATCTATTGCCAATTGGTTTGTGTGTATCTTTTTTTATTGCATAAAATATGTGATGGCGGTGTGCGTGGACTGGCGCTTGGCTGGCGGTGTGCGCGGATTGGCGCTTGGCTGGCGGTGTGAGTAATGACATGCTGCTGGTCACTACACACACTGGTAGCCAAACGCCAATCCACACACTCAGTCAGCCGGTGTTGTTGCTGTTCGAGGCATATGGGCATTTGAAAAGGATGGGCCCTTGAATGGCGCTGCCTGTTGATGTGAGTGTTGTAATGTGCTGGGCCCGCTGCTGGCAGTGTGAATGGTCTTGTATGCGTCACGTATGAAAGGTGTGTGATTGGCCTGTAAAAAAGTTGGTGCCTTGCCTTGGCTTAGCAGTTCACGTGCTGCGCGTCATTGGTTCAGGTTTGTAACCTTTTAATGAACAGTGCATTTCCTTTTTGTGAAATCTCTTGTTAATAAAATTTGACGCTCTGAAACTTCACTCACCCTCGTGCCAAATCCAACCAGTATGTGTGTGTACTTGAGGAAGAATAGTTAGCTGTAAGGTAATATTTCTCTTTTCTGTTTTTCTCTGCCAAGGTGTACATTGTCTCTAGGGAAAATCTACCAATTCTCGAACTTTACGTAAACTAGAAACCCAGGGAAGTACAGGGTGGTGTCCCTCTCGTGGGCCCAAACACATTTTCTTACCCAAAATGCCCTGAAAACCTCAAAAAGTGACTAGTCACAATTGACTTGCATTTCTGTGCCACATTCTTCCACAATAAGAAAGAAACCACAAATTTCCTACCACCCAGAATTACCCCAGGTCTCCCGACAAAAATGGTACCTCACTTGTGTGGGTGGGCCAAGTGCCCACCACAGGGAAGGTCCAAAAACGTATTTTGGAGGCATCAAAAACTATCAATCACAAAATGACCTGGCTTTGCTAGGGGGTCAACTGCATTTTTGTTCCCGTCTCGTCGGCCATGTAGGGAAACCTACCAAACCCAGACATTTCTGAAAACTAGACAGCCGGGGAAGTCCAAGGAGGGGTGGCTTGCGTGGATCACCTAACGTTTTCCTACCCAGAATCCCTTGCAAACCTCTGTTGCTACAAAACAAAATGTCCTCACATTGGGATTCTGGGTAGGAAAACGTTGGGAGATCCACGCAAGCCATATATCCTTGGACTCCCCCAGGTGTCTACTTTTCAGACTGGTCAGGGTTTGGTAGGTTTCCCTGCATGGCAGACAAGCCCAGGACCAAAAACACAGGTGAATACCTTGCAAGACCAGGTCTTGTTGCGATTGATAATTTTCAAGTCTCCACAGTAAGTTTTGGGCCATTTCCTCTCGCAGGCATCAGGCCTACCCACACTAATGAGGTACCATTTTTATCGGGAAACTTGGGGGAATGCTGGGTGGATGGTAGTTTTTGGCTCCCCGCAGATTCATGGACTTGCCATCACGGAATTGTTAACAAAATGCATTTGTTTTTTTTAAAAACAAAGTTTGAGGTTTGCAAAGGGATTCTGGGTAACAGAACCTGATGAGAGCCACACAAGTCACCCCATTTTGGATTACCATGGGTGTCTAGTTTGTAGAAATGTACAGGATTGCTAGGTTTCCCAAGGTGCCGGCTGAGCTAGGGCCCAAAATACACAGCTAGGCCTATTGCAAAAAAAAGGGTCAGTTTTCAGTGGATAAATGTGCTGCGTCCATGTTGCGTTTTGACCTGTTTTCTGCCGTGGGCACTAGGCTTACCCACACAATTGAGGTACCATTTTCAATGGGAGACTTAGGGAAACACAGGATAGTACAACAAGTGTTATTACCAGTTATTTTTCTATGCATTTCCGCCTTCCAAATGTAAGACACTGTGTAAAATAGAAGACATTTTGAAGAATGCCTCCTGATTCACATGCTAGTATGGCTACCCACATACACAGATGTGGAAATTACCACTGCTTCTAAACCTCCATATTGTGTTCCCATTTGGGAAATACATAGGTTTCCTTGATACCCTTTTTCCACTGTTTATATTTTACCAAATTAACTGCTGTATACCCGGTACACAATGAAAAACATTGCAAGGTGTAGCTCAGTTATTGGCTCTAGGAACCTCAGGTTCTTTGGGAAACTACAAGCCAGATAGATCCCCGCAACCAGAAGGGTCCAGCAGACGTAACTGTATATTGCTTTAAAAACCTAGCATAGTTAGAAGAAGTTGCAGCTAAAAATAAAGGCGCTAAGGCTGGGCTTTTTTAAACTTAATTTCAATCTTTTTTTTACCGACTGCTAATTTCTATAGGAAAACCTTGAAGGATCTCCACAAATGACCCCTTGCTGAATTCAGAATTCAAAGGGGTTAAACAGAAGAATAGTTTGAGCAAAGTGTCATAACCAAATGATAGCAACAGCTGCTCTCTTTACCACACTGTTGCCCCCAATAGCCCACCAAGAGCTTTCCAGGCATACTTTTGAACTGCAACCTTGATCTTACTATCCAACTAATTAACACCTTATTCATATAATTTATATCAGGTCACCCCATTTTTAATACATAATTTACACCCAAGTATTAGGAATGAAAACTCCTATTTTTAGTACTGATATCGGACAAACTGACCTATTACTCTCCCACTATCAATCCTTTTCCTTCTGACCAGGGAATCAAAACAAAAACAAGGTAAATATACTTCCTGAACTCATCCACATATCTAAACAAGCGTTTGCAATGCATTAGGTATCACAATTGCAACATTTCGAGCTATTGGCATTGTAAATGACAATGCCTTTTATTTGTGTTTAAAAAACCTGCAATAATAAAAGGCATCGTCATTCACAATACCAATAGGTCAAAGTTTCTAAAATGTGAGAACTATTAGTTTGCAAATGCTTGTTTACAAGCGCCCCATGCTGCACTTTCACGTTAATAGAGGCCTCGCCCCTTTCTTTGGACGAGCCATGTCTAAAGAAAGGTCCACAGCTGCTATTGAAGTGAAAGCGCTGTATGGAGTGCTTTTATATGTAAAAGCACCCAGTGAAAGCGTGCATGGCCCGCTGACTGTTTCAGGAAAGCAGTAGTGCCTGCAGTAGGAGAAACCATCAGTGAAAATAGTGCTTACAGAGTAAATAAGATGTACCGTGTAACAACCGAAGTAAAAGGGCCAGTCCTCATGGGAGGTTACAAATGAAGACAAGGCGGTACTAAGGAGGGAATAACAAGCCTATTAACGAATCATAGGACAGCATTTACGAAGGACAATGACACAAGCCAATGACAAATATGGGTGCAGAGTGGGCGGGGCTTCAAGTCTATACAGCATGGCTCGCAGAGCAGCTCATGCGCTGCCCAGGCTCGACCTAAAAAGGATGTCTTGAGATACTTCAACGTTTTCCTGAATCAAGTCCATAACAATCCTTCACTTCTTTTACATCTTGGATACTTTCACCAATCAATACGCTTAAACATACTACTAACTCCATTGCTTCTTTTCAATTTTTGGGTGGCTGCCCTAGAAGTAAGAGGTATGAATATCTCCAGATCATGCTGCAAGCATTGATTGCATAACTGTAAATCACTGATTTTCCACAACATTTGACCAAATGTTTCTAGCAACAACACTACACTATGATATACATAGTAATTGCATCTCACAGGGATGGTTTCATAAGGTAAGATTCAGGGTTGCTTTGAAGACTGTGTTGGTCACATTCCAGGTGTCTTCCTCCCCTTTCTTCAAAAATCAAATATAGTAGAGAAAATGATCTTCCAACTCTGGGGAGATCTAATCTCTTGTTCTTCTATTTCCTCCACAGAAGTTAGTAATGTTTTTGCTTTTTCAGGTGTTCTGAATCATTCATGCCTAGTTTTTCTTTAATACCTATTGGTTTTGGATTGACATGATGTGCCAAATACTCTTCAAATATTTTCTTTTCTCCGCAGATTTTCCATTTAATTGTTGAGTGCTTTTATCCCCCCACTTCTTGTAAATGGCTTTTCTTTCTCTCCTTCGAAATACACAACTCATCCTTCCTAGGCTTAGATTGCCTCTCTTTCTCAGACTTAACTTTTGAAGTCAATATCAGTATTTCTGTTTTTTCTTTCGAGATCAAGTGCTTCAGTTTTTCTGGTCTATCTTTTGAGGTAGACACTTAAGTTGCCTTCTTTTTATCTTTTCAGGATAAACTCTTTGAAGCAGGTACATTCTAGATCCTCATTTGTACTTCCAAGGTCGATTACCTCTTTCTCGCCATTTGACCTCCATCAACAGAAGAGAAGTCGAGGTCTTTTGGCTTTTTCAACAAAGGTGGCTCACAATTTGGACCCAGAGGGATGAGTCTGGTCAAGGGACCCAGTGGGATGGGATTAGCGGAGCTTTTCGGCCAACATTATTCGTGCTTATGCTCTTTCCTAGCTCAATTGCTTTCTTATTAAAATCAAAGGCTTGTGATCTTTCTCGCTGTTGCTAAGAATCTCTTTACGGGCACTGTGGGCTTGCATTCTTTAGTCTGAAGAGTCTGTAAAAACTTTTTCCCAGCAAATCATGTACAGAATAGACATCAATTTCCCGTAGGTCAGAATGTTCTCCTTTAACCTATGTATCAACATCTTTCTCCTCCAAAATTAAACACATTTCCTTCATGGCTGGAGCCAATCTCCTGTCTGGAGAGCATGGATTCTCCAAACAACTCCACTGTTCTCCAATATACAAAAATCATTTTATCTCTATGTATTATAGCCTTTGACTTGAACAGTAAACAAGCATAAGCCTTCAGGCATACGGTCGTGAAGAGGACAGCCCATGGTTGTTTGTTGTTGGAAGCGAACGTACGGGTGCGGCTCGGGCACAACATAAATAAACTATTCAGGTTTTAAAACTGCATCAAGAAGACTCAAAGTAAAGAACTACCCTGAGATACATTTTCTTACCTAGTCTAAGTATCCAAACTAAAAATCTGATGCCTCGATGTTTAATCATCTTCACTGCAATTCTTGTTCATTAACGATGACCATCTCAATTTCTCATTCATTTCCAAGAGCCTACATCTTCTAACCCAAAGGAGGAAAACAGTTCAAATGGAGGCTATGATTTGGGACATTGTCGTCATACTGTCAACATTACAAATAGAATATATTGTTTGGTCTTGCTCTTCACCCACATCAAACACTTAATTTTAAACACATCTGGACCCAACCACAAGATGGTGAAATAATGCCCAACATGTAAATCTAGAATATGATTCAGGCAGAATAACTCTGGATCCCTATCAAAGGACAGGGGAAAAAAACAGGAGACAACATCAAAGCGCTGGGGCGATACACAATACTGCTGTGTTACATCGTATCCAGTGTTGAATTAGGTGCCAACACTATAATGGCTGACAATTTGGAGTAACGCTGGTTAGTTTTATCTAAATACATCATATCGGACTGCCTCTCCTGTGATAATAGCTTTCGAACTCCCTGGCTGGCGTACGTCAATTTGGTAAAATTGATTTGCGGAGTGCCTTTGTGGAGACAGCTACTTGTAATAATCCCAATAAAAAGGGAGGTTTCACTAGCACTTTATAATTTTACACGAGGACGGTGCTTAAGCATCATGGCAGTGAAGACGCAGATTGTGGCGTGCCTGTCCTTGATTGCACTGACCTGCCACACTAATTAGCTTTGGCAAGCGCTGGAAACATTCAGTACTGTTTAGCCTAAGAGCTGATACTTTTATCTGTTGTGCTTCCCTCTTGGTTTTAGGAATAATTAGATCAGTGGTCTTCAAACATTGTAATGCCACGCCCCTCCTCCCAGTGGGGGAAAATATTATCAGGCCTCCCCCAAAATGTTTCAAAATTATTTTAATAAATTGCCATTGTTTAAATATGTCAATAAATATTTAAACAATGCATTTACGTTCTGTTACCGTTTTAAAAATGCAATCAAATACATGATCACTAAACATACTATTCTGACCAGGCAGGCCTTACTAACATGTAATAAGTATTGTATAAGTATGGTACACGAGGACCTGCAAACGGAAGAAATCAGCCTTAATTATGGCTGTTAAAAGTAAGTCCCCAGCAAGGATCCAGGCTGCTAGAAAGGATTATAACCTGACAGTACTAAAAGCAAAGAGAGAGTGGGAGGAACAGCATTGGCAAGCATTAAAAGTAGCAAGTTTAGCGGAGGAGCCTTTTTTGGAACCTGGTCAGGAAAAAGGTCCGTCCCGATAGTGGGTCACTAACGAATAACATCACGAGCAAGAGATGGTATGACCATTTCCTGAACCTATATTCCGATCTACAGGATACTACACTTGAAGGCCCAACTATTGATCCTTGGGCCACGGGCAAGGACACAAATGCAGAACCTTTTTCGGAACAGGAGGTTGAAACTGCCATTCAGCGAATAGTCCCGGCCAAGGCAGCAGGACCTGATGGCCTGCCAGGGGACCTTTTCCGAGCCGATCCGGCAAAATGGGCAAAACTTATTGCACTGTTAATCAATGCTATCGATCATGGGTGTCCCATTCCAGATTCCTGGAAGGGAGCAGAAGTCGTGCCTATTTTTAAAAAAGGGAGCAGGGATGACCCTGCCAACTATCGCCCGATATGCCTGATTGACTCAACCCAGAAAATAGTTGGCCGGGTATTGCTAGAGAGGATCCTTGTATGGGCTGATGAAAATAGGATCCTTTCTGACTATCAAGCTGGTTTTAGAGCAGGGACAGGAACTATCGAACAGGCGTTCAGGTTATTACTCCTATATTGGAAAGTGGTTAAGCTAGGCAAAGGCAGTCCTTACCTTGCATTTATCGATCTAAAGACTGCCTTTGACCTGGTTCCTCGTGAGCGCCTGTGGCAAGTTCTGTCAGAGCAGGGGGTGCCTAGGTATATCCTTAATATGCTAATCCGCTTGCATGAGGCTAATTATGCCCAAATAAGATGGGGCTCACAAGGGCAAACAACAGCACTGATACCGGTGAACAGGGGAGTCCGCCAGGGCTGTGTGTTAGTCCCCACCCTATTCTCTTTGTATGTCAATGGGGTGGTTGAGCATTTACAGCAAATACCATCTGATGTCCCAGCCCTGGCAGGGGGGAAAATCCCTACTCTCTTGTTCGCGGATGACACCCTCCTCATCTCAAAAACCCCAAAGGGCCTACAGACTCTTCTTAATAGCTTCGACCAGTTTTGTAACATCAGAGGGTTGACCATAAATACCCAGAAAACTAAGTTCCTAATTTTAAACCCACCTAAAAGGTTCAGGAATCCTCCCTTACTTAATAGTGTACCGTTGGAGAGGGTTGCTACATTTGATTATTTGGGAATCCGCATTTCTGATTCTATGCTTTGGAGATCACATGTGCAGAAAATGCTCTTGAACCATAAAAGGGTGGTGGGGGCAATTCTTAAAGAACATCGTTCTTCATTAAGCAAACCAGTTGCCCCCGCACTAACAATATATAAGGCCAGAGCTGTAAGTTCGGCACTTTACGGCACCGAACTCTGGGGTCTATCTAACACAGACCAAATCTGCAGATCAGAGAAGAAATTCTTAAACGATCTACTGATGCTCCCTTTGAGTACACCCACCAAGCCCCTCTTATATGATGTTGGCTGCCACTCGCTTGGAGACATAGCAAGATTACGTCCTCTTTTGCTGTGGGCCCGCTTGTGGCTGACACCTGAATTAGCCAATTATGCTGCAGGCCTTAGGGAGGTAATGGACATGGATGGGTGGCATAAGATCGACTGGTTAAAAGGAGTAAAAAAGCTCCTATGACCTCGGTCTTAAAGATGCTTGGATCGACAGAACCTCCCCACCAAAGGCTGAAATCAAGAAGGCGTACTGGCGGTGGGTTACTACGAATGAACTCCTTAACCCCAGAGCTGGAAGGCTAACAGAGGAATTCATGCAGCATAAGTCTACAATGCACTTCGAACCATACCTGGACTCAATACAAAAACCATATGATAGAGCTTTGTACTTCAAGTTCAGGGTGGGTATCCTCCCTTTGCAAGAACTCACCGCTCAGTGGAAGCCACCTAACCAAACACTTCCCTCTTGCTCAAGCTGTGTGGCTCCTAAGGAGACAATTCCACACTTTATGTTTGTCTGCCCAGCTTACAAAGTGCCAAGGGGGCGCTGGCTGAAAACACTTTGCAGGGAACTAGGTACCCGCAGTCACCATGAAGCACTACGCATTCTAAGAACTGACCCTAGGGACTTTTATGCCTGCGCAATAGCTAAATTCCTCAGATGGGCATGGATTATCAGAGCGAGAAACCCGAGTATTAATTCCCAAACAACCTAAGTACTGCTTGTTTTCTAGCCCAGGCACGTCCCTTTCCACAGATACAATGTACATACAATTTTAACAAAAAAAAAAAAAGTCAATCTTTTTTATAACAATCCTGTTTTTAAATGTTTTTTTTTTTAATCATCTGTCTTAATGTATTTTATACCTAAAAATGTATTGAGGAGTATTGTCACTGTTTATCTGGGTTTGTTCAGCTTTTAAGATATCTTTGAATCGAAATAAAGCTTATTGACTGACGGACTGGTAATAAGTATCCACAGTTTAACTATTAGAAGCGGGGGTAAGTAGTTTGAAGAAAAATTGGACTTCCTCCCCTTTTGACACCTTCTCCCAGGTAGGATATTAATGATAAAACATGTTAGTGATGGGCCATTACAGAGCGGCTGTGTGCTGGTCATTTTTGCCAGCTTCAAACAAAGCACTGTTATCAGCACAATGCTTCTTTTGGTCAGAGCCTGGAGGCCCCCCTGGGATCACTTGAGGCCCCCCCCCCCCCCAGGGGGGCCCGCCCACCAGTATGCAAGTTTTATGAAAGGTGCACAAGACTGTTCTTAATTCCATTTTTTTTTTTAAAGTAATGTCCTAACATCAGGCACTGCAGAGTAGCTTTTACTTTATTACAATGATCAGATGAAGAAGCCACCCAGTATGTTGGTTACTTATTCAAATTTGCCGTGAGGGCCCGCAGTACTATGCACTCAATCATGCTGCTAACTCGGTCTCATTTTATGCTGCATGTTTTAACTGATACGTATTGTAGGGAGGTAGAATCCTTCTAGCAAGGTTACTCCCACTTTTTGCCTGGTGTCAGTGTGTTTTTGACTAGTCTGACTGGGATCCTGCTATTCAGGACCCCAGTCACTGTGCTTCCTCCCTAAATTGGGCATGGTTAGTACTGCTGTACATCCACAATTGGCTGCTGGTGTACCCTTGTACGTCCCTAGTATATGGTACTGAGGTACCCAGGACATAGGTACTACAGGGCCCTGCCATGGGTGCAAGCCTGTATTGTGCCACCCATGGGAGTACACTTTAACTGTAACTACAGACCTGCCATTGCAGCCTGTGTGAGTTGGTGCTTGCACCTCTCATAACAGATAAGTTTCCTTATATCTGAGTTCACTCCCCTTAAAACTTATGTCACCCCTAAGGCAGGCTCTTCGGTCCTGAGGGCAGGGAGCTTGTTTACAAGTGTGAAGGAGGCCCTGCAAGGGCAGGACACCCCTACAATCCCCCCGAGTCTATTCTCCAGGCTTTGTAAGTGCTGTCAGCCATTTTAAATACATATAGTGGACAGTCATTACGAGATGTCGAACTACATAGTGGCTGCACCAAACCTGGTCCGGTTTGGTATCAAACATGTTGGAATCATACCCCAACACCGATTCCAGTGTTGGAAGTAGGATCCCACGTACTGGGGGGCTCCCTTGGGGTACCACACCTGTACTACCGGTAACAGCCTTTCAGGGTCGGTCAGCAAGCTAGTGCTACTGCCAACCACAGACACAATTCTGCCCTCCTGCTGCTGAGCCAAGCTCAAGCAGGGGATGGTAGAATAGGTTTCCTGTCACAGTAGGTGTAACCACCTCCCAGACAGGACTTAGTGTACAGGGCTGGGGGTGCTTGCCAGAGCCGCCAGAGTGCTTTGAAGGGCACATTTGGGGCCCTCCTTGCATACTTCAGTTTGAGCCACTTCAGGAGTCATTGGCTTCTGCTCAGGCGCGAAACTAGTCCAAGGACATGGGACTATCCTCCCTTCTGTCCAGTCCCTCTTCTGGGAGGGACCCCTGAGTCATTCCAACCCTTTCCCTAGGGTGCTCAAGGGCTTACCTATGGGTGGCTCTTAAAAATCGTCCTAGGACAAGACTCAAGCCTGAACCCACGTCACTCTTCAACTGTCTAGCACTTGGACTTTGCCTGGAACAGACTGCATCAAGGAAGACTCCTGCTGCTCCTGGTCTCACTGTTCTGCAAGTCTTCTTCGTCACCTTTATCTGTGCTTCTTCCAGGATCTTCAACACGCCTGTGGGAATCAAGGACACTCGAAGTAATCTCCCTTGGAGTGAAGGAGTCTCTCCCCTGTATCTGCAGGCACCGCAATGAAGCCAACCGCTCAGCTGCTCCTGACATCCCATGGACTTCAGAAGGCTCGGCAACACAGGTGGTGGTTCTGCATCTCCCTTGAGGCCTGACCGGTCCTCTCCAAGTTTGAGGTAAGTAAACCTCGTCGGAACCGCTGGGACCGAGCTCTTTTGCACTGCATCCACTTGCTGCGGCCAAGGCTTGTTGGCTCTGCACTTCAGAGATCTTCGGGCTACAAGAAGCTCCAGTCTCCAGCATCTCTTCCTGCCAAGGACAACGTCCTCATCACATCCTCTGCACCGTGGGCCTTCCTTCTTGGTGATCTGCTCGAGGTCCTTTAGCAACTCTTGTTCTTCGGGCCTGTGTGTCCTCTTGAGGGTCATCCTCTGCTCCAGTGGGCTCCCCTGCTTGCTCGGGCCTGCTCTGAGTCTCCTGCTGGGGGCGAGTCCCTTGGACCTTGCTGGTTACCAATGTTGCTCTTTCTTCGCTCTCTGTGCCAGTTGTAGCTGCAAGGCGTGTTGGTGCTCCCGCCGGACCCCGACCCCCTGGTTCTCTACTTCAGTCTTGGGACAGCTCAAGTACGGCTCCTGGTCTTCCTCAGTGTTGCTTGGTCCTCTCAGCAGCAACAATGTCACCATCAACACTTCTAAACCGTTCAACATTGGTGAGCATCATGGTCACCTCCAAGTGGCATAAACTCTGTCCCCTCTGCTTACAGGTTCGTCACTTCAAGAATCCACCCTTGGATTTGACCGGACTCTTGCAGACTTCGCACCTATGCACCCCGGCTTCGCTGTGTGGGTATCCTAGTTTAGGTATCCTGGTTCCTGGGGTATCCACGGGTGGAGTGACTCTCCAACCTTCGGTCTTTCACTGGGTTTCTTCAGGGTCCACTGGGAATGGTCCTTATTGAAAACTGCAACCGCAACATCCCCGTTGGCTTCTATTGAACAAGCGGCTGTGTTTTCACTCCACACACAGCCTCCATGTGGTTCCTTGGGTACAACCTTTCTTGGGTGGTTTCTTGTGTATCCAGTTCCTCAGAGTCTCCTGGTTCAAGTCCCAACTTCGGTCGCAGTTCACATTCCACTTTCTTTTTTGTTTCCAAAACTTTTTATTAAGTCAGCAAATATAGTAATTGCAGACATTACAAAATCAGTACAGTATACAAGTACCCATATATCGAAGATTGAGCAGGTGACTATTACATGCTTGTAGTAAAATGGAAAAAAAAAATGGAACCATTCGGGCCCGTAAACGACAGCCCTAAACATTTCAAAACCCTGTCTCATACTGCAAAACAATATCACGGTCCCCATGGTCAAGCCCACATTCCCCTTTCTTAGTATATATTTGGTCTCCCCCTGAAGACCACTGTATTTTGTTGCTTACTTACCTATTTGCAAAATTGAAGTATTGTTGTGTATTTGAGTGGTATATCTCCTAAGCGGAGATATCAAATGTATTAGTGAGTATTGTGTGATATACATTTTTATATGTACACTGTGTGGTTCTTTTTCGCTTAACCTACACTGCATGATTAAGCTGGTAAAACAAACTGCTTAACACTCCTTTAAGATAAGACAGAAGGCTGCTCTCCACAGCTACCACTTTGAGAGGTTTCAAAGGTTATCAAAGACCACTAAAATACCCATAAGGGTTGCCTGGATTAGTGCAAGGTGTAACAGTTAAATAAGTGTGCACCATATACTAAGCCAGCATCATAGGTGTGGCGCCGCAGCCAGGGCGCGACTGACTCCGGAATCTGGGGATCACGGTTCGATCCCCGGTGTCGGCGGCAGATCTGCCCAGCACCATGTGACTCTGGGCAATAGCTTGCTTAATCTTCCCGACGGCCCCCAGCGCCTACAAATGTAGATTATTATTATTACACGTATTTTATTAATTGTTTATATGCTACATTTATGGGTGAAATTCCGCCTGAATAGGGTTTATTCTGATCTGATTTGACTTTGTAAACATGTTGAGTAAACTATATTGCAGCTTTACAGAAATCTGCAGGTTGGATTTTGACAAACCTAGAATGACTCTTTAGGTCTCAGCTAGACAGTGCATGCGCTGTCTCAAAGAGAAGTGTTGTGTTCTATTCCCCATCTCCTACTACTGGTAAACTTCAGCATCGCTCTCATTTTCGTTGATGCCATTCATCACGACATGCAGGCATCATGCCCTCTTCTTGTGTTTGGCCCTCCCAAAGCGCATGGACCAAGTACATGTCTCCTTACACGACACCCGGTTTACGGAGCTATATTTTTCTTAGTTTTCAAGCACTCCATAGGAGTACTTTTATTTACACACACACACACACACACACACACACACACACACACACATAAAATGCATGTGCGTGTACATAAACAAATGCATTTCTTGAAAAGTTGTTAAAACGCGAACTGCGCTTGTTCATTTTACTTTTTTGCATGATCCGATGGTATTGGAGCGCTCACTTCGTCGTCCGTCTTGCCATAGTTCGAACACAAACCAATGGTATTGGAGCGCTTTAAATGCTCACCAGTTACATTACACAATGACATTAATTTATGTCGCTGGTTCTGCTTCAATTAAGGTTTTTTCCCCCCATTGTTGCTTTCCCATCTCCCCATCCCCTCCTGCTTGACCAATCACCCCACTACCTCCCTCGTCGCTCTTTTTCTTTTGTTGCACTATCTGATGGTACTAGAGCGCTTGTTCCGTCCTTCATAATGCCACAGTATTATCAGCCGGTGGTACTGGAGCGCTTTCAACGCTCACAAGTTACATTACACAATTTCACATATTGTTCAGCCAACCCAGAGATTTGAACCTGGTTCCCCTGTTGGCAGCTCTGGCCGATACGCCACATCCTCACTTCACTGCGCAACAGTTTCTCCCTATCACTTCCACATTGGGCCTTGCTGAGCAAGTCAACACCGAACAAGCACTGCCAAAGCCAATCGATCATGGCAATGCCCGAGCTATTGGCCTTGTCAATGTGAATGTCTTTTCACTATGTTGTCTAGCAGCACATCTGCTGTTCAGCATTAACAAAAGTCACTGTAAAAGGTGATATGATGCAGCCAGCGTAGGCCACGTCACAACGTTTTCTTTGTGTTAGGAGGGGCAGGACAATAAACTCAATATGGGCGGCAAAGACACTTGGTGTCAGCTCAACATCTTGCGATTCTGAGCTTTCTGTAACTTTCAGCCATGCTGAACAGCATCTGTGCTGCTAGCAACAAGGCTAAATGACATTCCCATCGACAAGGCCAATAGCTCATTTACGAGTAGGAATTGTCTTGGGTGCAGTAACTAGTGTACACATAGCTATGTTGTGACAAACTTGAATGCCACTTTCGTATCCATTGTGCAATGTCTGACTTTAAAAATGAGCTTCCCTATGTGTGGCTTAGAAAAAGCAACAAATAGTTGATTTATTTACCAAATCGATTTTCTGTGGTCAATATAGTACGTTGAGGTGTTTTTGACATCTAAAATGTGTAAGGACCTTTTTGCAACTGAAGGAGTTTGTGGAAAGAAAATCAGCAAGTCAACTGTTTGGTTAACAAGCAGCAGGGAGATGCAGTTAGGCAGAAAGCATGGGTTTGGGTCTTAGAACAATTTGATGTTTGTGCATCTGAATAAAAGACTCAATCACAGTTACAGCTAGAAATTCATTAACTCTGTGTACGAAAGTGACTGCAATTAGTAAGTCTGCTTTTCATGATGCAAACTGCAGTAGGCAAGAATGTAACGGCCTAAAATGGGATCCAATGTGCTGGATGAGAACCAACATCAAGATCCCATGAAGTAACTGATACCGGTGTTGGTAGGATTATACTTTTTCGACCTTCTACAAATTCCTTCACAACAGGTATTTTACATAAAGACTGGTGTGGTCTATTTTCCTTGTAGCCTGCTAGAAGTACCCAATAAGAGGTGTATGCTGAGCTTCAATTATGCAAATACAGCAAAGTATGTCCTTGACTGAAGCCAGTAGGAGTGGTGTGTTCCTACTTAAACACAAGTCGTGAAACATGACCAAGTAGTAAGCCTGCGACTTTCCATCAGAATGAGCAAGCACTCGTGGGAGCTGAAGGTAGCCTAAGTTTAAGATTTCAGGTCCCAAACTGTCAGATTCAGTGCTTTAAGGTTTGGGTGTCGCAATAACCCTGATGCTGTGAGTTAGTCTGCATGCAGGGGAAACATCTTGTGTGCATGAAACGACGTGCAATTGTATTGAGTTACCAAGTCAAAGAGTTATCTGTGGCAATAGCCACCAGCAGCTAAGGTAAGTGCTGAACTCGGATCGACTAACACTAAATCTTCCCAGCTACTTGTGGCCATTGCCTAGTCAGACACTCTAGTCATGGTTGCCCGTGTAGATCATCAAGAATTTTTGCAATGCAAGAGCCCATCATCCCCACCAGTTTCAAGATCAGTTTCACTGTCGGAGAACACGGAGTGTGGTAAAGGGAAAGCAGCCTTTGAAATGCCATCACTTTTTGTTGTAATAGGATTTGCTTGTCACTGTGTTCAGTATAGCCCTTGCTGGGACAGTGGCTTAATGAAACTCGACGGGGGCTCCCCAGCAAAGTTCATGGAGCCCCCCCCCCAAACCCAGTCAGGAGCACTCAGGCCAGGGGCCCGCTGCCCGTGCACAGTGCTGGAGGGAACCCCCTGGAACTCGGGGGGCCCCCCCCCTTGCACCGCAGGGGATGCAGGGGCTAATGTGACGCCACTGTTCTGGGGAGAAAGGTGTGACTTTTTAGCATTTACTGAGAATCCTAATTTGTGAAGAAGGTACGCTACTCCTTGAGCATGTGCTAATCATTGGTCTCGGCTGATTTTCTTGATCAGCCAGTAATCTAGATATGGCAAGACAAATTGCGCTGCAACGGATGAGCGCTGCAACCCCCATTAGACATTTAGTAAATACCAGTGTGGCTGTTAACACCTAAGGGTAGTCCTTTGAACTGATAGTGCTGGCCACTTGCTACAACCTTGAGATACTGGTGGTGAACTGGGTAGATTGGGATGTGGAAACATTCACTCTAGAAATCAAGGATGACATGTCATTTGAGGAGTCCTTTTTAGAGCAATGACATGGTATGACATTCCAAACAGGACCCCTTTTGATGAGGGACAAGACCTACTTGTCTGAGGTCATATTATTCCAATGGGGAAGATTGTTCCCCAGCCAGGTGCTGTGTGGTTGAGGGAAGTGGAGCATAAGTCATTGCTTAGGAGAGGACCCATTGCTTTTGGAGCCTCTATTTTTAAAACGCCTGCTGCCCTGTAATCTTATGTGATATGGCTGATACTTTGTCCATCGTGAAAGGCCTGTTGCTGTAGAAAAGCAGAGCAATGTGGTGTGGTGCTAGCTTTAGCTCCTTCTGTTGTTGCTGTAAACCAGACCGGTCAGTTTGAGTCTGGAGAGCCCCTATGGCCTTGGCTCTATCCATATTTATTTTGATATTTTTCCAGCAACATGTCCACCTGTAGTCCAAACAGATGTTCTCTGTCGAAAGCAGACATTTAGCAGATGTTGTTGAACTTCAGAACAAAATCCGGAGATCCTGTACCAGACACATCTTAGCAAGCTGTTACTATTTATATCTCCTGGGACGTGTTATCAGCAGCATCTGCTTCAGCATCTCCATTGCCAACATCTCCATGTTGGCAATGGAGATGATTTTTTCCTTTTTGCACCAAGTTCTTGCTTCTTTTTATGGTGGCTTCTGACAGGTGTTTCACCAGCTGTTCCAGTTCTTCCCAGTGGTACCTGTCCAATCTGGACAACAGACCAGTTGAATTGGTGATATGCCATTGTGTAGCTGCATTAAGCAGGTACTCTCTTCCAAGCTGCATCGGTTTTGTACATTTGGCCAGTGGCAAGGCAACTCTAGTGCCCTGAGCGAAGGCCCCGTTCCTGACAAGGCATGAAACACTAGGGAATCTGGTGGAACACGTTCCCTTTCACATTTGGGATCTCCTGCTCTTGCCTCATTTGTCCACTTTAGGGCTGCCAACCCTCGTTTTTCCTGGGTCCCTAAAGTTTCTTGCTGCATACTTCTGTAAGATTTTTCACATGGGAAAAAATGGAACTGAGCATTCTGTCTTCAAGAACACCTCCCTAGAAGTAGGCTTCCTCCTCCACCACATGTAGTTTAACTTTGCGGTGGCCAGCCACTATTTGTATGACCGCACAGTATGCTGTGGTGTCTAGTGGGCAACATTTTATTAGATAGGGCTCCAAAGATTGGTGCTCAGGTAGAGGGGTCCATGTTATAGGCATGCCAGGAGTTATCGTCATCATGTGTGGCTATGGGTTATAAGTACAGATCTGGACCTTCTAAAAACTGGTCTGTGTCAGGGTTGGTGTGCAATGAATATGCCAGCGAGTGCACTAGTAGGTAAGGTACGTGGAGACCAAAAGTTTTTAGGCCTACGAATTTCTGAAATGTTTAAAAACCGAGTTTCTCAGGTAGGGACCTCTTCTTTCCTTTGTGGCATCTGCTGTGGGTGGATGTGCAAGTATGTGTCCAGTATCAGGATCAATGAAAATCAGTCTCTGCCTGCCATCAGAAAGCTAGCGTTCTTGTGTAGGTAGGTGCGCGAGGTATCAAGGGTGGTTTGAGGCCAGTATTGAAGTAGACTTTGGCGTTGACTACTGTTCTGAAGCAGATGTCTTGGAATCTCAGTGCCCAGATTTTTTCGGGGTCAAGGCTCAATTGGCTGGTGTGGAGCGGTCTCCGGGACAGTGGTATGGGCAGACTGTGAAGGCCTTTTTGGCACAGTCTTATGGTTCAAGAACTGGCTCTCTCAATGCAGATACTTGCCCAACAGTCTAGACTCCTGTTGCGGTCAAACCCCAGAGGGAAGATCTTCAGATGCAGTGGATGGTTTAAGTGCAACCTGTATACTGGATTTCACCAAGGGCCCTGGAAATGGTTTTTTTCTCCAACGTCAGAGACCTCTGAGGGCACACTTCCTGGACTCTGCTCCATATAACCTCCTGGGATATGAGCGTGCCTCCTGTTGCGGAGTTAGAGCATGCACCCTCAGCATCTTTGATGTACGATTCGGTTGATGGCTCGGAAAAGCTTCGGCACTGTATCTTGTAGTGTGCCCACTGATGGTCCCTCTGATACCAGATGGTCTTCACACTCTAAAAGGCCTGGCAGTCCAACCACTTTGATTCCTCTTGATCTCCCGACAACCAACCTATACTGGTCTGATCATGGGAGATTGCTATTTCATTTAGAGCAGAACTGGAAGGGCATATTCTCCATAAATCAACCACCACACTAGCACGGAGCACTTCTTTCCTACAACCTCGACTATAAAACCTCTGGTTTGGGTCGATTCCAAAGTGGTTGACAGTTGTACAGTGTCTTCATGTCTTCTAAGAGACTATTCCAGGCCTTGGAGTTTAACAACCGAGTTGTGCAGTGCAACAGTCTCGAAGTTCCCAAAAAAACATGTCTGAATCAGATGGCGGTAAAAAAAACACAATCTAAGATGTAGTCTTTGTCCTGATGCACTGTGGGGGTTTCGAGAGGGATAACGCATCACCTTGAAACCTCTACTTCAAAGAAAAGCAACTTGTAATGTCCGCTCCAAACACTAACTAGAAGGAGTGCAAAAAGCATGCGGTTTACAGTAGCATATGCTGGAAACGGTCTTAACGCTGGATGAGCCACGCGTGCTCTTTCCCTGCAAGCCTTAACAACGCATATGCATGGTTAAGGCAATGCACTGTCTAGTTGCCGAGCGGAGGCACAGGAAGGGGAAGACCAGAAGAGGAAGGACAATCAGGAATAGGGAGAGGACACAGTGAGGTAAGTGGGGCTGGGACTTGGTCTTGGGGGTGGAGGGGGTTGTTTTTCGGGGTCGGGGTAGGGTTTAGGACTCAGGACGGGGTCAGGGTAATTTTTAGGGTGGGGGACAGATTTTAGGGCTAAGGGCAGGGAGAAAAGGGACCGTTTACAGGGCAGGGAGCAGGGTAGGGGTAGTTTAGAGATGTTGGGGATAGATTTTAGGACTCGGGCTGGGGTAGTTTTTGGGGTGTGGGCTTAATTTTTAGGGCTTAGGGCAGGGGGAGAAGGGACGGTATACAGGGCAGGGTCGGGGTAGTTTAGGGAAGTAGCGGATAGCTTTTAGGGCTCAGGGCAGGGGACAAGTTTAGGCCTCAGGGTGGGTGGGGGTCTAGGTCGTGGTACTTCATGGATGTAGGGAACAGTTCCTTAGGGTTCAGGGCAGGGGGGCTGGGATCGGGTCATTTTTGGGGCCTGGGGTTCATTTTTAGGGATCCGGGCAGGCAGAAAAGGGACAGTATACAGGGCAGGGAGCAGGGTCAGGGTAGCTTAGGGATGTAGGGGATTGTTTCTAGGGCTCAGGGCAGGGGGGGTTGGGGTCAGGGGGGTTTTTGGGGCATGGGCTTTATTTAGGGCTCAGGGCAGGGAGAGAAGAGAGTTTACAGGGCAGGGTCAAGGTAGTTTAGGGTTCAGGGCAGGGAGCTGGGGCAGCTTTTAGGGCGTGGGTTTAATTTTTAGGAGGCAGGGGGAAAGGGGACAGTGTACAGGGCAGGGGTATGATCTTTAGCCCGCTTGCCCTTGGAAGGTAAATGCATGCGTAGTAAAGGCATACGTGCTAAAGACGCGGTCGTGGTAGAGACCGGGTGGCACAGGCATGCGTTGTACCATCATACAACAGCTGCAAACACATGTTTAATGTAACGTTTTGATTCCCTGGATTAAACAAAAACCAAACACAGATGTCTTGTGCCAAGAAAAATCATATTTTCCACCCACAAAGTACAACACACCATAATAGTGCAATATATTTTGGCTTGAATAAAGCAGAATTTTGGAATTACGTATTGTAGACCCTGTTTGGGGGAGTCACTGGGCACAAAGGGACTACTGAGCCTCAACGACGGTAGTTGAGGTTGTTTGCTGTTCCAGGACCCATCCTACTATGGCACTGCAAACTAGGCCAAGTAAAACCCCATCTACACTGGACTCTTAGGGTTGTAAGGTTGAAAAGTCACAGGTTTCTCCAGAAGATAGCATGGAGGTACTCTAGCTGAGCACTCAACCGAGACAACGTTGATGTCTAGCACATGCTTGTCAGTACAAGAAAAAAAGTACTATAATCCCAGCTAAACTAAATATGTCAATGTACAACAAGCAATTGATTCTGTGAGCTACAACATGTAGTTGCTACAACATCTTCTCCGCTCAATACTCCCAGGCCATCTCTCAGATTATGAGTTTTGATTTTTGCCCAACCCCAGGCCCCCTCCCTTCTAAGGCCAATTAGGAGTAGTGTGGATCAGGTGCACCTTTTGTGATCAACATTTCAAAAGCTCTCGATTTTATCTTACTCTTCCTCAGGATAGACTATTTTCTCTAAAGTCCTCTCTGCTGGGCAAGCATACCATAATGGCTTTCCTGCACACTTAGAGAGCCACGGAGAACAGAAAAATCCTTGTTAACAGTTCTTCAGGGAGGGGTTCAGGATGTGTTCAGCAGCACACAGTCACTCATCTCTGTTGTAGAGGTGGCAGCAATGGGTCTTGTGTGAAAGGCTGTAGATCAGACTGGAATGGTCCTCGCTGGTGTGGCTCACTGTAAAAGGTACAGCCCGCATGTGAGGCAATCAACAGTTTTGAAAGTTTGCAATCCCAATAGGACAGAAAGTGAGTGTGGTTCTGTGGGGACAGACTGAAAACACACAAGTGAAGTCCCAGTTCAAACCTGTGGTGGTCAGGCATATGTAGCCCCAAATGAACCTTCAGCAATCGCTGCCTGCATCTTCCATCTGAGCCTGCGTAAGTCAGGCAGCTGCAGCTCCATGTGGGTCCTAACCAATCCAGAGTTGCAGCCTCCGTCTCCTACTACAGTAATTGCACAACTGCAGCAGTGACTGGGCCTTTGGCAATCAGAAAACTGTGGCATTACAGTTCCCTTCAGGAACCAAATTGAGAGACATGGAGGTCCACATGCAAAGGACCTGCCCAAATCACTCAAGCAGCCGCCTTCTTCCTGAGTTCCCAAAACCATAGGGGACCACAGAACCTTGTCTTTCATTGATTGTCTCACAGCCTTCAGGGTCAGCCAGGCTATTTCCCTCTCTAAGCAGGCAGGCTACTAGACACTTCATGCCAGGTACTCCGCTCCTCCAGTTAAAAAAAAAAAAACATGCTTCAAGTAATGTACCCTCACCTCTAGTAGACTGTCAGGCAGACCCCTGCCCTGGTTAAACAACAAGGATTTGACAATTCTGTGGAACACTCCCTCTGTGATTGTAAAGAACCCTGAATTGGAACAAAGTAGGGTAGCTTGGGCCCCACTTTTAAACACAACTTCTAGACAAGCTTTGTAGCAGTTAGTTCTCGCCAATACGAGATCTACTGTCCATGTGTCGCTTAGAGGCAGCCCCCCCACCTCCTGGATGTTCCATGTCATACAAACTAGCCCCAGCTCTCTAGTTGCCATTCAATCAATACAGTCTGCAGCCCTGGACATCCACTCCTCTGAATCCCAGATATGTCTCCCCCACCCCAGTAAGTGCCACACTTCAAGACCAACAAGCGCCCCAACTTCAAACCCATTCCCAGGACAGCAACGGCAGTCTGTCCAACAGCATGAATACCAATCAACAGTCATAAGCAAAGCTCCACTAGACTCTTAGGAGGGGTCGAGTGGTGAGGAGCAGGCAGAACCAGCCCAGCATCAGCCTGTCCAACCCAGCTTGCACACAGTATGCTCACCAGGAGCAGGTCGTGGCCTCCCCTGACGTCTGTGGGGAGCTCTTTCAAGTCATTTGAAAACTCCAGTTCAGGTATTCACCTTACCTCCCACAAGGAGCAGTGTGACATGACTTTCATCCCCCCCCACACCCCCAAGGGAGCCGATGGCGCACGCAGGTGTCTCCTGCACCTCAACAGTTGTAGTAAAGTGCCCGTTGAGGGGGCAGAGGACAGCATAGCAAGTTACGTACTGACCAAGTTAGATCAGATCGTTAAGTGGTCTTTCCGATGGTAAGCTCATCTCAGACTCAGACACTGGTTGTACTGTGATTTCTGCTGTAGCCTGGAGGGCCGCTACCAGTTCTTATTCTGTTTCGGTTCTGGCTGGCTTTGTCAGGGCGCCACTGCTTCTGGCCTTACGGGATCTTTTCCTGGGTTTCAGCAAGGGCCTGGAGGAGTTGTTACCACTTTGTATGCATCAAGTCTGTCCCATGCCGTTTGGGGGTCCTCAAAGAAATTAGATGAGTCGTCCATTAGAATCTTCAGTTTGGCTGGAAACATCAGGGAGTACTGGATGCCTTCTTCCCTACGAGCTCTCTTTACCTTCAAGAAGGAGCCTCTTAGTCTGTACTGCTGCAGTATAGTCAGGGAATAGAGTGACCTTCCCATTTTCGATGTTGTATGGGCCTGCTGTTTTGGTCCTTTACAGGAGAATGTCTTTGTCCTGGAAATGAAGCAGTTTGGCCACCGCTGGATGAGGTGGATGGCCAGGTGCCAGGAGTTGGGCAGTACTGTATGTGCACGTTCTAGAGCGAAGAAGGGTGTCAGGATGTTTGGGGCGAACTTGGTCGGCATCCAGTGCTCAATGTAGGTTATCTTGCCTTCTCCTTCCATACCTTCTGGTAGTCCCACTATGCAGACATTACTTCGCCGGATACAGCTTTCCGCATCTTCAGCACAATTTTCCAGTGTGTGTATTCTGTCAGTCAGGGCAGTGACTTGTCGGGTCAATGCCAGTTGCTCAGAGGGCATTTCTTCAATCTCATTCTCCACTTCTTTCATGCTGTTTACCAATTTATGATGGTCAGCTTACAATAGTCATAGACCCACTGAGACAGCAATAACATCCTGTTGTAGTGTGGATTGAATGTATGCTAGAATTTTAACTAGTTGGAGCTACAGGGGAGGCAACATGTGTTCAGTACCTTCAGCATTCCCAGACATTGTCATGGAGAAATAGCTTGTGCCCGCCTAGGGACTGAGTCGTCTTGTCCTTGGTTTCCCCATGTCCAAAAGGAGTGCTGGTAGCCAGTATGAGGGCTGCAGCAGCGGGCAGGAGCGGCCTGGCCAAGTGCTTGTGTATTACATCAGCTCACAAATGCCCTCTGCTCTTAGGCAGGCCGGGTCGAGCACCGACTACTGCCCCTGATTGCTTAATCCTGGCTCTGGAGAGCTCTTGCACCCCCACCCGCGGTCTCCAAAACTCCTCACCTAAGTCATGAGTTTTCAGGTCTAGCTGCCCATGAGAGGTACATTGGCCGTTCTCAGACTGTCCCATTGGATAGTCATTCCCCCCCTCCCTCTCTAGTCCTGTGAGGGGGCCCACAGGGTCGGTATCCTGCTGCCTCTGGCCTGATGGATCTCTCCTCTCAACTGGATTTACAGTGATGAAAGTCAGTACCGCGGTGGGGTCTCCTGCAGTGTGCTAGCACGGGCCAGGAGGTGTTTCTCTGCTTACCTTCAGGGCCAGTGACTATGGCCATCTATTCATTTTAACTTGGTTCCCCCACATTCACATGGGGGAGTTCACCAAATGGCCTGTTGAGTGCCCTCTACGAGTACTACCCCGGCCAAGCCAATCGACTTATCACGCTGCTCAGCCCACAGTACGGCCCCTTTGTCCCCGCGGTGCTATGCAGGCCAGCAAAGTTCCCATAGGCCTTAGCGTGCTCCAGTGTGCCATAGGTTTTCAGGCCTAAGGTGAGAATTTATGGCGACCATAGCTACTCTCAGCTTCCCCAGGGGTCCCTGGTCTTGCCTCACCTTGGTGTATCAAGAGTTTTCAAAGATGTGTAAGCGCCTGTTGGCCACTTGTGTGCTGCACACTACCAGCTTGGTGCACACTCATCGTGGTTTACAGGGCCAGGTTCATCAGGGGTAGATGTTAGGCGGTGCAGTTAATCACCCAGGTCTGCTCTTTACTCCAGTGTGCCAGTCACCGCTTATTCAGGCTGAAGTATAGGCGCCCCTCACAGCTCCACGTATTGAACAGCTCCACTGCTGCAAGAGGCCGCCAGCAGCTTGCAATCGCCGTCCCAGGTCTTCCGATTGCCCGCTACTGCTGCACTGGTTCTGGCATCTATCTGCAGACCACATGTTTCAAGGGCCCTGCAACCAATCACCACCGGGCACTCAATTGGGTCAGCTGCTAGCATTCAGGGGGACATGGTCAATTGGCCTCACTGTGCTCGTCGCTGGGATCTAACACCCCGCCCTTCTACTCGGCAATGGTGCGCTCCAGGCAGGAACGCGGGCCTTCTAGCAATGGCACTCCAAGAGTCTTTTGTATCGCCTCAAAACGCTTGCTGGTCACAAGGTTATTTGGTGCCAAATATCAGTGCAGGGATGGCTCGCTTGGCTCCGGGGAGGAAACTTTTCAGGATTTTAATGTAGGCCGGAGGGGAGCGTTGGAGTTATGCACCACCATCTTTGGCTCGCAAGTCATGCTCCGAGGCTCCATTATTCTTGAAGGAAACAGTTTAGACAGAGTAACCTCCTTTGACTATCTTAGAATAAGGTGAACTAAGGATATGCTATTGTCCCCCCAAATTAAGAAAAGTAGTATGAACCTAGCCCACCACACGTCTGGAATTCCGAGGCTGTTTTGGACCTCTAAAGAGGCGGATCTCCCCAGCTTTAAAGGTTTACAGCACCAAGGCAGAGGGTAGCGCCTTAAACGGTGCGGAATTATGGGGTGCCTCAGGACTGGCTGTGCTGGGGGAGTCTAGAATAATTTATGATCTTTGCTGAGCCTTCCTAAAAGCACACCTCTCATTCCTTTATGCTGGGATATGGGTGTTGGCATAGGCTTAAGTACACCACGGCCCTTGAAGAGTACTACAATGCCTTTAAGGAAATAGCGGAGACAGACAAGAACTGTAAAGCACAGTGGGTGTTCTACATTAAGGATACGTTGTCTCTACTGGGCTTTGAGGATCACTGGCGTGATAAGGGGAGTTGTTTGCATCTCTAAAGAATCTTTCAAGGATACCTTCTGGGCCCACGTGTGGAATCTTGAAGTGAGCAATAACTATGGATCGCTCACAACAGAATTTTTAGATCTTTAACCACACAGCCAGTTTGAAGGTTCCCTCGACTATATCATAACTCCAGCTGCTAGAGTTTTATATGTTAAGCTTTGTCATGACACTTTAGCACTCCAGTCGTATTGCTCTACATGCAAATCTAAAATAGACACACGCATCATTTGTTCAGTGTGTTTACATACGAAAGAAACTCTGTTACACTTCTTTTTCTTTTGTCCTGGCTACAAACGCCAGAGGAAAAGCCGGATCATTCCAATCTGCAGACAGCTTGGGTCTAGACAGTGCTCAATAACACTTAGGTTGCTACGTGCAGAGCCCAAATAATCAATTGTATGTGCTGTCCCTAAATATCTACACTGGAGCTAGAGTAGAAGAGAAAGCACTGGGGTGATCCGATGCAGGCACTGCAGCCTTTTTTTAATATAAGGCTTTATCCAATGTTATTGGGATTATTTGACAAGAGTTCTTGTGCATGGTAAACGCAGTGAATTAAATTAAATCAACGTTTGGAGTCTTCATAGAAATGCTCTTGCTTGGTTACATGGGTTTTAAGGTTAAGTGACCATTTTTGTATTTTATAGATCGACCTGAGTCACTAAGTTTATATATGTAAATACTAGATAATTCACCAGGATATATTGAGCGGTATGATCAAATTGATTTTCTAGACAGTAAAAAAATGTTGTCGTTTTTATGTTTGCGAGACTCTTAACTATGTTTTGCTGCTAGTTTGATCGTTTTAATATTCTTGATTTTACTTAGATGTTTAGTACAATTTATATAGTTGTGATACGTGAAGGTCTTTTTAACATTTCAATGTATTGCCTGTAATTGTATTATGGTATTAGTCTTGAGTACCTTTATAGTCTTTGCACTGAATAAAGTATCTTACTGAGTCAATCACATCTCACAGATGCACACATCCACTTACTGTTTTAGAACTGTACTTCTACCTTCTACGTTGGACAGTGTATTAGAAGGAAGCTTTTAGACAGGTTTTAGAAAGTCAAAATAGATGGCATCTCAGTAGATGACTGCTGCCCAGGCCCTAACTTGAGTAATGGAGGACAGCTCTGAGGCAGGATCAGATACCGAGCCAGCATATGAGGGAGCGGAAATGGAGCAGAATCTGAATGATTCTGAGGAATATGGTCATGGCAGCTGTGAGGTCTCCTCACAAGCACACTCTGTGCAACAGAGCAACCATAGGAAGATAAAGTTATCCAGAGAGCAGGCACGAGCGGCGGCAGGCACAGAGTGCTCCCTTGGTAGCGCTCCAATTTAGTGCAGGCCCAAATTTCCCTGTTCACGGAAGATGCTGGATGTAAAGTCAGTACAGCAAATTTTTTGAAGACTACGGCAATCTCTTGCTGGATGCTGACTTCCTTTAGGAAATTGCACAACACACAAATCTGCGTAAAGAACAATTTGAGGGATCACAGAGGCACTCTTGAGCCTCATTCCAGGGCCTTGCACTCAAAAAGGGGAAGTGCACAAATCAAGCTTGCAGTCCTAGTGGTCTACTCTCACAGTTTAGGTAACACCAATCTTTGCACAGCACATGAGCAGAGATCGTTTTTTTGCTATTGCAGCGTATGCTGCATTTCAATGATAATTCCAATGCATTGCCCCGGGTCCATCTAGACCATGGCAGGTTGTTCAAAATTCGGTCTGTCGTGGATCATTTGACTGTCAGGTATCAGACATTTATACTCTAAAAACAAAATGCCGCTGCGGTTCAGGCAGGTACATACCAAGCAAAAGAGCAAATGGCATTAAGTTGGACATGCTGTGTGAGAGCTCTACTGGCTATGTATAAAGCTTGAGTGTGCATAGAGGTAAGAAGTCCACTAAATCCTGTAGGCTTCCCTTCCACACTAGGAACCAAGGCAAAGACTGTATGGGGACTTGTCCAACCACTCCTTCAAAAAGGTTACAACCTGTATGTGGACAACTTCTATATTGGAGTAGAGCTGGTCAGTGAATTACAAAGCTGGAACTGGGGTATGTGGTATAGTTTGATGTTGCTACAAAGGTTTGCCGCAAAAGCTTGTTTGGAAAAAACTCCCAAAATCCCACAGCACTGCATTGCGTTACAACAAACTGCTCGCAGTCATTTTCTGACATGCGGATGTGTACGTGCTCACTGCAACCCATGATGATAACACCTTCCCCCTCCTTCCCAGTTTGGGGCCAGTTGGCCAAAGTTCACAAGCCCAACTGTGTACTTAAATACAAGTAGATTTTTTTTTCAGGAGAATCGGGGGACTACTCGGTGGTAGGAAAACTGTGTGTAAATTCCAAAAGCTTTCCTCACAGAAATGTAAGGAACATTTGTGTTTTAGTCAATATTTGAGGTGTGCAAGAGCTATTAGGTGATCAAACCTGAGGATAGCCACACAAGTCAACTCACTCTTGATTCCCTTACTTGTTTAGTTTTAAAAAACATGCAGATTTGCTAGGTTTTTCTAGTTGCTGGCTGAGATAGGGCCTAAAATCCACAACTACCCACGTTGCAAAATAAGGGTCAGTTTCCAGTGCAAAAATGTGATGTACCTTTGCGGTGTTTTGGGCCCTTTCCCTTCACGGACACTAGGCCTACCTACACAAGTGAGGAACTTTTTTTATCAGGAGAATCGGGGAATGCTGTGTGGTAAGAAATTGATAGCTTCCAGTAAATTCCAAACTATTGCCTCACAGAAATGTGAGGAAAATGTGTCTTTTTAGTTAAAGTGTGAGGTTTGCAAAGGCTTCTGGGTTGAATTATCTGGCCACGGTCACGCACTTCTGGACTTCCCTGGTTGTCTAGTTTTCAAAAATGTGATGGTTTGCTAGGTTTCCCTAGTAGCCAGCTGAGCTAGGGCCCAAAATCCAGAGCAACCCACATTTGAAGAAAAAAAAAAAGTAAGTTTTCAGTGTAAAAATGTCATGTGTCTATGTTGGGTTTTGGGTCCTTTACTGTCATGAACGGACAAGTTAATTATCTTAATTAGCCTTATCTGCTACACACAGGACCTAGCCGCAGATTCTTTATCTTAGAATCCTCCACTTGTGTCAGACTGGATCCGGAAAAAAAAATAAAAAATCAGCAGTACCTCTGCACCTAGGTAGAGGGCGCCGAGGAACTCCATAGCGACATCGTCTCCGAATGAGACGTCATCGGAGTCCATATAAGCCCTCCCCCGAAGCGATGACCTCAGTTTCTTTTGTGACTATTTTCGTACCAACAACGCGTAGCCACTTAACGATATAGTCTCTGGAAACAGTGTGCCATAAAGGGAAAGGAATATGCTACTTACCAGTATGCATCTGTTCTTGGCATGTAGAGCTGCAGATCTACACACTTTTGCATAGATCGTCATCTGGTGTTGGGCCCGGATGTTTGCAGTTTGTTTTTCCTCTTGGAAAGTCTTTGGAAGTCACGAGGTCGGTGACTCCTCCTTTGGATCGTATTGCGCATGGGCTTCGGCTCCATCTTCAGATTGTTTTTCGCCAGCAGGGAAAGATGGAGCATATTATTAACAGTGAAGAAACCCATGTGTGTATCTAAATAAGATAAACTGGAACATATACAGGTAGCCGGGGAGGCAGGTGGGCGTGTGTAGATCTGCAGCTCTACATGCCGAGAACAGATGCATACTGGTAAGTAGCATATTCCGTTCGAGGCATATGAGCTGCAGATTACACACTTTTGCATAGACTATATAGCAGTTCCCAACCTTAGCGGCGACCACCGGTATCTGTTGCAGTGGTTTGAAATAGTGTTTTCAGTACAGCCTGGCCCACACTAGCTTGTTGCTTGGTTTGCACATCTACACAGTAGTGTTTAGTGAAAGTGTGCGGTGTTGACCATGTAGCTGCTTTGCAGATATCATCTAGTGGGATGTTCCCTAGAAATGCCATGGAAGCCCCTATCTTCCGTGTAGAATGGGCTTTAGGGGGGAACAGAAAGCGTTCGTTTTGCTTTGTGGTAGCAAATCTGGATGCATTTTACAATCCACCTAGCCGTCCCTGATTTTGAGATGGGGTTGCCCTTGTGTGGTGGAGAGAAAGAGACAAACAGTTGTTTGGTCTCTCGTAAAGGTTGTGTTCTCTGGATATAGTAAAGTAAGGCTCGTTTGACATCTAGCGTGTGCAGAGCCCTTTCTGCAACGGTCGGAGGTTGCGAGAAAAATACAGGTAATTCAACAGATTGGTTTAGGTGAAAAGGGGAAATGACTTTAGGTAGGAATTTTGGGTTGGTACGGAGAACAACCTTGTGCTGGTGCATTTGCAGAAAAGGTTCTTGTATGGTAAGTGCTTGTATCTCACTGACCCTTCTAAGGGAAGTGATGGCTACAAGGAAAGCTGTTTTCCATGTGAGGAATTGCAGTTCGCATTTATGTAAAGGTTCGAAGGGAGGCCCCATCAGCCTTGTGAGAACGATATTTAAGTTCCACACAGGTGAGGGTGGTACTCTGGGGGAATTATTCTTTTGAGGCCTTCCATGAAGGCTTTAATGGCAGGTACTCTGAAAAGTGATAGGTGCTGCCTGTTTTGTAAGTAAGCTGCAATTGCTGCGAGGTGTAGCCGAATGGATGTATAGGCTAGATTACACCTTTGTAGGTGGAGTAAGTAGCATATGATGTGTTGTATAGACACGTCTAGAGGATTGATTGTGTTGTTATGGCAATAAACAACAAATCTTTTCCACTTGGCAGCGTAGCAGGCTCTAGTGGTAGGGCGTCTAGCTTCTCTGATGACGTTCATACAGTCAGGGGGAAGGTTTAGGTACCCGAATTCTATGATTTCAGGAGCCAGATCGCAAGGTTGAGCTGAGCTGGATCCGGGTGCCTGATCTCTCCATGGCTCTGGGTTAGGAGGCATGGTGAGAGGTGTAGCTTTGGGTACTTTTGGGATTTCTCCAATCTGTGACTCCCGGAGGCCCCTTTTATAAGTCAATCTGCACATTTGTTTCGGAGTTGGTCCCAAGATTCTCCCTGGTTTCTTCTAAGAGGGGGTACTCCGGCTAGAACTAGCACATATGGGCAAGCAGCGGGAGGCAAGTTTAATAACTCATTGCAGGGTGTTAAATAGTCTATGGCCTCGGGGATGAGATACCCTCTTTCTGTGATTCCGCAAATCGGATTGGTCGAGCCCTGATGGATCTACGGCACTGCATTAGGGTTAAAAAGTGAAGGGGCATTAATAGGTGTTAAGGAAGCTATACTTCCAGCATCACTGGGAGGATCTATGCTAGGCTGTGTTTCTACTAATGATGGTGCAACGCCCAATGTAAAACATGCCTTAATTTTGGTACAGGTAACACATGAATCCTTAGAGATGGAGGAGGACAATAATGGCTGTGAATTTGGATTTGTATTAACAGCAGGCTCACAAATAGTCCCGTTGTTGCTTCCCCCCACCGTCGTTACCTGTTTGACAGGTTTTACTTGAGAACTTATATTAGACAAGGTGTCTAATCGGTCTAAGCGTTTCCACAGGGTAATGACATTTTTATCAATCAAGCCTTTAATACTGGTAGAAACAAAGTTCACAATATTGTCTATTACAATTTTTGTCCGATGAGCCACCCAAAGGGCAAAAAGAATAACAGTCAGTCTGAGTAGCAATTGTCCTGCTTGCAATGGTGATAGAGGTGTCTATCACAGGGTTAACAATAGAGGTAGAAGTAGAGGAGGAAGGAGGGCACTTAAGCCATGAACTCATTGATGTGCAAGAGGGAATATTACGTAGCGGTTGTTTCCTTTTAGTGCACACAGGTTTGGCCGACTTCCTTTTAGCGCCCAGGGTGGAAGAAATAATCGTAGAATCCGAAATGCCCGGTAAATTAACCACGTTGTCCTCATTACCTGAGACACGAGGCAAGTCATTATTAGCAGCGTTGGTAACGTCGCTTACATGGCTTAAAGTAGTATTTAAACCTTGCAGGGGGCTCATTGTATTCGGTTGCGAAATAGAAGTAGAAACTGGTGGACTGAGCACGGGGATCCAATGCAACCACCTCCGACAGAAGCCCAACCTGACCAGACGCAGGCCCCATAGATAGGCGCCTCGCCACATGTTCAATTTCGTTGGCGACAATGCTTACAGCTCGTTCTAGCATGCTGTTTATACTTGTGGTGGGGCGAGTACAGGACATCCCACTCTTCTTCCCCATTATTACTACAGTATAAAACTCTACGTTACGTTACGTTAAAATTATTTGTAACGCGCACTATCACCATCGGTTTCTTGGCGCTCATTGACAGGTAACGTGATCCAGGATGAGAGGGTTAGTCATATGCGGATTGAAAAAGCAGGGTTTTTAAAAGTCTGCGGAAACAGTCGTACTTTGGGCAGAGACGGAGTGAAGGTGGCAGGGAGTTCCAGGTGGAGGGGGCCTGGACAGAAAAGCTCAAGCCACCGTGCTTTTTTCTTTTGAATTTGGGGACCTCAAGGAGATTAAATGATGCTGAGCGAAGAACTCTAGAAGGGATGTGACGGGTCAAGCCCGAAGAGATGAACGCGGAGGCTGCATCCGAGAGGGCCTTGAAGGTAGAACATGCCAATTTGAAAATGCAACTTTTGGAAATAGGGAGCCAATGCAGACTATGGAGGAGGGGAGTGACGTGCTGATGTTTGGGCTGGCGGAAAATCAGGCGGGCAGCTTGATTCTGCACCAGCTGTAGTCGGTGAAGATGGCATGCAGGAATTCCCGTGTACAGCATGTTGGCATAGTCGAGCCTGGAGGTGATGAGTGCAATGACAACTTGGGTCAGGGCTTCTTTGGTGAGAAACCTGCTGATCTTGCGGATCCGCCTGAGGTGGAAGAAGCAGGCTGAGGTGACCGCGTTGATTTGCGGTCTCATCGAAAGATCTTCAGAAATGACCACCCCCAGGCTTTTGACTGAGCTCACAGGAGTGGGTGCTGTCCCCAGAGATATTGGCCAGAAGGTGGAATTCCATGGGTGATTGGGGCCTCCTACCAGGACGAGCTCAGTTTTGGTAGGGTTCAGCTTTAAGTGGCTGTGGTACATCCACTCCGCAATGGTCAGCATGGTGGACTGGAAGTTAAGACGGGAGGAAGGAAGGGAATCTATGGGAAAAATTAACTGGAGGTCGTCCGCGTAGTTAAAAATTGTGACCGGGGAGTTGCGGAGGGAGGCTAAGAGGGGTTGGAGATACAAATTAAAAAGAAGAGGGGATAGTGCAGAGCCTTGTGGGACGCCGCAGGGAAGGGATGTGTAGGGTGCGGAAAAAGTGAAAAGATGGACGGACTGTGATCGCTGGTGAATGAAAGATCTGAGCCAGTCAAGGGCCACTCCCTGAATGCCGCCATTATGGACACGGTCGATCAAGATGGTGTGATCGACCGTGTCGAATGCCGCCGAGAGATCTAATAGGACAAGGGCCTGGGAGGTGTTATTGTCAGCGCCCTTCCTGAGGGTGTCCATGACTGCTACTATGACCGCCTCGGTGGAGTGGAGGGGTCTGAATCCCGCTTATTGAAGGTCCAAGAAGGAGGATTTCTCTATGAAAGAGCTCAGGCAGCGGGTGACGTAGGTCTCCAGAATCTTTCCTAGGTAGGGGAGGAGGGAAATGGGTCTGTAGTTGCTGAGTATTGTGGGATCTGCGCTGGGTTTCTTTAGGATAGGTAAGACGGCAGCTTGCTTGAAGGAAAGAGGGACCTCCCCAGTAGCAAGAGAGTTGTTAAGTAGTGCTAGGGGGGGGCCTGGACATGCGAGAAAGGCTTCTCTCAGGATCTGCGGGGGGCAACAATCATTGGGGGATCCCGAACTGACTTTGTGAAGGAGTGAGGCGAATTCTTGTAAAGAGATAGGTGGGAACTCCGACAAGGTGCTGGTATTTCTAGGGGGAAGAGGAGTGGGAGTAGGAGATGCCGGGGTCGGGATGTTTTTTATTGTTGTAATTTTCTCTATGAAGTAGGAGTTTAGCGAGTCACAGAGGGTTTGGGTCGGCTGGGGTTGGGGGGTGACCCTATCCGGCAAGGAGAGCTCATTTACAATTGAAAAAATATCTTTCGTTTTGTTGTTTGAGTCCAGGATTATTTGTGAGAAATATGCCGTTTTAGCTGCCAGGATCGATTGTTTATAAGATTTTAAAGCCTCAGTGTAAACAAGTTTAAGCTGTGGGTAATAGTGGCGACGCCAGCGGCGTTCAGCTTGCCGCAGGGCAAGTTTGTCCGCTTTGAGTTGGTCCGTAAACCATCGTTGTGCGTCGTGGGGGCGCTTAGCTTTGATCTTTTTTAAAGGGGCAACTTTGTCACTAGCCTGACGTATCCATTCATCAAGTTTGTCAGCCTGATCCTCTAGTGAGGTCAAAGACGTGGGTGCAGTAGAAGCCAGTGAGTCGTGAAATTCAGGCAGATTGGCTCTTTTCCAGTTGCGAGCCATAAGATTCTTAATACGGGGGGGGGGGGGGGGGGGGGGGGAGGACACAGAGTGTGCAGATGTAAGTGAAAGGAGATGAAGTAATGGTCAGACCAGGAGCAAGGGAGAACTGAAGGAGGTGAAATGTCGAGGTTAGATGTCCAGACTTGGTCGAGGATATGACCTTTCTGATGGGTGGGGGTGTGAATGTGTTGGGAGAGATTCATGCCTTTTAGAAGGTCTGTGAATTCCACCGACGATTGGCTTTCATGGACATCAGAAGGCCAATAATTAAAGTCACCAATCACCACGATGTTAGCGTGGTTGATTGCTAGTTGGGCGATAGAGTCGCTGAAGAGTCTGGGAAAGAGAGGCATATAGTCGGGGGGTCTATATACAAGAACACAAATAAAAGACGAATTAGGGGAGGTAAATTTTAGTGCTAAGTAATCAGTTTTAGGGATAGAAGTCACCGTGATCTCGGAGAAGATATATTCAGAGCGGATGATAGCCGCCACTCCGCCACCAGTCTTCCCTGCGGGCCGGTTGGCGTGCATAATGTAGTATCCCGTAGGGATTGCTGCAAGAATGTCGGGGGCTCCAGGTTTCTGCTAGGAGAAGGATATCGATGGAGCTCTGATGCAATAGTTGGAAGATCTCAAGCTGATGGCGGATAAGGGAACGGGTATTAAGATAGTAAATCAGTAAAGAGGCGGAGATCTGCGGTAGTGAGGGGGAAGGGTCGTGAAGAGAATCAAGTGCCGAGAAGTCAGATGGAACAAATATGCCACATGCCTGAGCCGCTCTGACAGCACGGGCGGGAATGGGTCCTGAGGATTTGAGTCTCAGGAGATCGGAGGAGGAATAAGAGTAAGATTGGGCATTACGACAGGGCCCTGGGCCTGGTCGGCCGTGGACGGGCGCAGACGGGCTTGACTTGTGCGCGACTTCGGCGCGAAGTCGGCGCTCCCGCTGCGCTCGTCCGCTGCGCTTCCTCCATACTGCCATTAAATACTAGGGGGTGAGGGAGCACTAGACCGCTAACCTGCGAAGGTTTCGTGCAGGGCGGAAGTGGTGTCACGAGCAGGAAGTGACGCTCCTCAAGCTGACCCTCCGCACAAACGGCACAGAGCCAGGGCGGAACGGGGTCACGAGGGAAAGGAAATGCAGGTAAGTGCAAGAAGTGCAAATTACAATTTTAAAATGCTTTCTAGGCGTGCTATTAAAATCAGCAGCAAAATACAGTTTTTTAAAAACAGCGTCCACAACAACACACAACCGTCCTAACTGTGTAGTACTGTCACAATAAAAACCACGCTCACCTACCAATGAAGTTCCAAATACAGATGTCAGGGGGACGGCCATAGGCGGCAAGTGGGCACAGTGAATCAGACAGCTAAGGGGTCACTGATGGCTGTCTTCGTTAGTGCTGACTTCATTTAATCCAGCTTTGGCCCAGTTCTCCATGGATAAACGTTGGAGGGGTAGCCCAGCCCAGCCTCTTTTGGGCTCCGACGGGCGCGGAAGGGCCCGCCCTTGGCCCGGGCAGTGCCCGGGCACCCCACGCGCGTCCTGCGCTGCGTGAGGGCCACGCTGGATTTACAGGGCCTTCTGACGCCCTGTGATGACGCCCTTCTCAGGCGCCCAGCAATGCCTGCTGGGAACTGAAGTTCTTTCAAGCCGTTCCCCTCACGGCTGGTCCCGACAAAGTAGCGTGAAGGCTGAGCCGTTTCCCTCATGGCTATGCGGCTGTACAAGATGAGGTAGGTGAATACAGCCGTTCCCCTCACGGCGTTGGTGATTGTAGCTTAGCACGACAGAAGATAGGATATGCCCAAAAGAAAAAGTAATAAAAATAACCCCACCAAAAAAGGAGGGTAAACAGAACTTCTCCCAAAAAAAGGTGGGGGGAAAAAAGAGAAAGTAGTTCACCACATAGACAAGCATTGGCATAGCCAATAGGTCTCGCTTTTGGGACCTTATAAGTGTTTAGCCATGCAACAGTTGCATAACTAAATACTTATAAGCTCCCAAAAGCGAGACCTATTGGCTATGCCAATGCTTGTTTATCATATTTCCCTGTCTCTACAGCACATTTCTCACTCCATCATAAGGTTGCGGAGTTGTGACTGGGGCTGCTCCATTGCCCTGCAGGTTGCATTGAAAATGTTTTTGTTTTACTTACTGGCCCACGGGCACCAATTGCTCATATCCCCTTAAGTGGAAAAAATATTTCACAACTAACTCGTGAAGGTGTCCCGGAGTTGGGCACTCCAGTGACATCAACACATTTAGTTACAGCTGAAATAAGAGACACCAGCAACCAAGATGTGTTATCAGAGCACTGTACAGGCCTTGGGAAAGTAGTGAAGGCGGTGTTATACCTGTGTTTTCGCTTGCCTAGATTAGGGTTCGGGCATATACAATATGCAGAGGACTGATTACTTTGTGCAGGGTCAAACCGAGAATCTGGAATATCTGCATAGGTGTTGTTCATAAAATCTCTCAAAAGTAGGTGCAGCTCTGTTCTACGGGCAATTCGTCTCTCTCCACCCACAGCAGACAAACATTCAGTATATAAAGGAGACACAAGTCAGATGCTAGCCATTATTGCAAATATCACGTACAGGTAGTCAAGAAAATATCGAATGTGTAATAATATTAGACACCAAGTCATCTGAAGTCAGACCTATGTTTTCAGGATGGAGATATATTTGTAACGTTGGATGTTTCCTCTTTGTAGTAGCTTTTGATTAGTGGAGGGTGATGAATATCGAAGGCCAGTGAGATACTGTTATGGAAGGTAACGGATATAAACTGCCCTCAAATATTGAAATTCTATTTAATCATTAAATGATCGCAGTCACTCCAGAAATCCCGTAACATGCCTTCACGCACAGCCCTACATCATGATGAATGATTTGACCTCTTCCCCTCAAAGTTAACAAGCATTGGCATAGCCAATAGGTCTCGCCTTTGGGACCTTATAAGTGTTTAGCCATGCAACAGTTGCATAACTAAACACTTATAAGGTCCCAAAAGCGAGACCTATTGGCTATGCAAAGCGGCCATGCGGCCGCGAAATTGAAAGTTATCGCGATCAAACATCAAAGCGGCCGCGAAAATGAAAGTAATCGTGGTAAAGCGCGACGCGCGTGCCCGCGCACATGCACTGTAGCTCTAGGCTGGCCTGGTAGCACTTTTTGGAGCCCTCTCAATAAGTCTCGCCAGACCAGCGCATGCGCTGGATCAGGCGAGACCTAAAAAATGACGCCATGAAAGGCAGGAGCAGCATACAGCGCTGTGAAGGAGAGAACAGTATCATATCCTACAAGGAGGAAGTAAGATACAGGAAAGAAAGGGAAAATTAGCCTCCTGTGAAATAAGGATCCAAACAATCAAAGAGACTGGTGTCTCAGGAGAACAGAACTGAAAAGAACAGCATACAACAGCTACCCCACAGGTGCGATGGCAGATATGTATAAAACCCCATAGGAAGCAACAGCAGTGGCTGTAACCCAATTAGGTAGGTAAGATCACCTAAAGGGTTGTCATGTCCTTTAGGATAGTCCCATCATGTACATACCAAATTACATACATTTTGTCCCATCCACGACATAACGGTTCTACACAGGTGACCTTTTACCTAGTAGCTTACTACTGTCTCTCAGACATCAGGCTCTCGGTACCCTACCTTAATCCCTGTACCTGACGCACATAAACATGTCCCCAGGCACGGCAGATTTATTCTGTAGAAGGGTCACCACTTTTTTCATCCATGGCCAACAGCCAGCTGTGCATGATCAGGTTTGTTTAGAAAAGGATTAGCAGAGGATTAGCAAATATTTTCAAAACATATCGATTCTAGAAGAAACCCTGGAGTGTCCACTTTTGTATAAAAGACCTGCACTCCCCCTTACAGAACAGAGGAGAATTCCTTCCAGGCTGTACCGAGACTCTGCGGGCTGATCCTTTGACAGGCAGAGACCTGACACCGCTTGCGGGGTGCCATCCACCACGCAGAAACAGGGCCCTTCATTCAGAACCACTGGGTGAGGGGTTAGCACATCCCCAGGGGTTTCTTGGGATATATCCAAGCACTTACATACACCTGCTTCACCTACTTATCTAGGCTAGGTACATTTAGGTAGGCTACGCATCGTAGGAGTACGCCAATGCTACTGTTTTATATAATCTGTTTATATTCATCCTATTAGCACTATGGTAGAAATGTATCTGCTATTTACGATATTGGTGTTAGCAATCACCTTTGTCTGCTTCGGTCTTGATTGTTGCAGCGAATATGTTTGACACTAGACTGACGCTTGACCATTAAATAATTATTGAAACGTTCCAATCGTCATTCTATGTGCATACTGAGAAAAGTAAGCAAGAGTGACAGGGCGAAAGATACTGTATTGTTTTCCACGATTCCGGAGGAATCAGGGTTGTCATGTTCAGTGGTTGCCAGAAACTATGTACACCACTGTAGAATACAGGGGGGTGGTAGTGGCACTGTAGAGCTAGCTGATTTAACAGCTGACTCATCCTGTGGGGGTGTCCAGAGTGTCAGCACTCCAAACCCTTAGTTTAGGTCATCCAAAACGCACAGGTCCTGGGGGGTCCTAGGAACTACACGCCATGGCGCCGCCAACGTTGGTTTGGTTCTTATATTAACAGTTAAATCCTAGTAGTTCAGTCGTGCTTTCTGAGAAAGCCTTACTCATACTGTTCAGGCATGTCTGAAGTGGGGAGGACTATCCGCTTCAGCTGAGCAGGTACACCCTGTGTATTGACAAGCTTGTAAGGAGTAAAGGTTCCCATATTGTGCTGAACCCTACCTCCTAAACCTTTACTTTCTTCTCCTTTCAAAATGCCTAAATCTGCGAGTAGCAGTGGAAGCACCGAAGGAGACAAATTTGCTAATGCGCTTAACATTACAGAAAAGTTCAGACAGCGCAGTAACTCAGATTGTTAGAACATGGCGTACCTGTAACAGGTGGCCATGTTATTTTCATGATTGGGGCACACAAGGTGTTCAGATCAGAGGTATGCTATTCCTGGGTAAAATTCCCACCTGCAGAGCCACAGCCACATTTATTCCTTAAATACACTGAAGTGGATCGCCTGGAAGAAGACATCCCATACGAGGACACTGAAGTCCTGTTAACTTACCAGCAACATAAAAACTGGTTTAAAGGCACCCTCAAACACACAACTTCGGTCGTAAGACTCTGTTCGCTCAGCATTGGAGGAGAGATATGGCCGGTCTCAGCGACTTACACTCCACATCCTGAGATAGACACACTCCAAGTAGGGGGAAGTGCGTACACTTTACAAAGAAGTAGTTAGGCTATACAGACACATTGTCCAGTTCGTCATGCGAACACTCACATTACAACCTGCGAGATTTGCTCCACCATGTACAGTTCAGACCCAACACACCCCAATATTTAGTCCACTGACACTAAAAGCAATAATGGGTGCGTTCCCATCAAAAAGGCATCAAGTGCCATTCTGGATTGCTAAAACAATAGCACAGTTGGAAGCAGTATTTCCCCACAGGAAAAACACAATGTTAACAATTTGCTTGCCAATGGGAATGGTTCCCTCACTTGAGGATTGTACCACATGGGGAACAATCTTTGCTGCAGTCTACATTAGAATAGACGGTACCCCAACCAAATCAGTTATTCATGAAGTAATGAAACAGATACAAAATGAGTACAGGGCAGGACCTACCATGGACTTGGGGATGAAACGGATGGGTAATTTTGACTAAGTCTTGGCAATAATGCTAAACATTAAGGGGGTTGCGGCAGCTGTGGCTTCACGCCAACGTTTAAGGGAAACAGCTCCTACAAATCAGGAGCGTGCATTACAAAAAATGATCGCGGAAACCTATGCTTCACTAGGTAGAGATAGTTTGGGAGCCAAACCAGGGAAACCACAAGTGGCGAGTAGTTCTGATAAGGAGAACTCAAAGCAAGCACCCACTTCTTCTAAAAAGAAATGGGATCATAATCAATCCAAAAATAATAAAGGAATACTTCATGATCAAGGGGTGGGTCTCTCAAACGGGAGTCCTCTGAAAAGAGGTACAACCTTAGGAATCGTGAAAACATTAGGAAACCTGACCGGTATCAAGATACTGATACACGTTCCTTTCATTCCTTTCAGGGTTCATCAAAAAGCTCGGAGAGGCAAGGATGGTCAGAACAAAAAATTGAAGATCGACCAAAGGGGGAAAGGGAAACACATCGCACTTCAGATTTCATTATCAAACAGGAGCAACATAAAGCAAAACCTCAATTGAAAAAGAAGAAAGTAGCTGGCTTAAAAATTAGAAATGCCCAGGTTACTGAGGACTCCGCTTCTTTAAGGAGAATGGGCTCTGATGATGCTAGATAGCGCAGCAGAAGTAACAATAGCTCACCAGAACCTGAAGGAATTTCTAGTGACAGCAGTGTTGAATGACTACATCACGGTGGAAACACCTGATACAAGAGTGAGTGTTCCACACCGTCTACACAAAATTAATCTCCAAATAGAGGGGGACATCAAGAAAATGGAAAAATTTGACATTTGGATACGACATCCTGTTAGAAGAAAAAGATTGGCTGCCTGAATTTATAATGGTTTGCCCAAAAGGTGAAAGCATAAGTTTGCCTGCTTTTTCCCACCTAGTTCCAGTTCATCTTAAAACGCTCATACGTGCAGGAGTGGGCGCTGGCTCCGGCATTATACCACAACCATGTAGGGTGAGACATGGAGTTCAAAACCACGTAATCGCATTAAAAACTACTCCAACTCCACAGAGACAGTACCCTATTAAAAATGAGGCAAAGAAACAGGACAAAGAAATTCTAGACCAACTAGAACACAAAGGTGTGATTGAAAATTGCACCTCGCCAATAAAACAACCCTTTGTTACCCATCATTAAACCAGACAGCACATCACTTGGTTCTAGATTACAGACATTTGAACACTTGCACAAAAACATTTGCAGTTCAGAACGCACATAGTGCCACAATAATGAATAACATTGTGCGGAAGAAATATAAAACAATAGATAGCTCTAATGGATTCTTCTGCCAAATAAAGCTACTGAAAGCAGATATTTGAGCAGATTTTCTGCCCTCTGCGTAAATTTTCTCATTTGCCCCAAGGCTATTGGATATAGCACCGTAAATAAATACAAAATTGTAATGTGTGATACATAGGAAGACCGTCAGATTATGTATATAGATTGTTGCTATTGATACATATTGTGCTTTTTATTATATATTTAAAAAAAAAGATATGTATTGTTTAAATAGATGTTTTTCATGAGAATACATAACAAGATATGGACAACCACGTTTTTTTTTTTTAGATAATTGTGTGGCTTTGTGTGGCTTTCCTGAAGACGTTGTATACGCCGAAACGCACATCAAGTTCATAAAGATATTGCCACTTTTTAACCTTTTATTTATACATATTGATTAAATGTAACGTGTTAAATTATTGTGTTTCATTTTTTAAATGTTTTGTATAAATATCATTTGTTTAAATAATATGAGAAGAAATTATTAAAATAGTAACAACTTTGAACATATTTTTTCCATCTTCCTTGGTCTTCTTATTGTCATAGATATTGTGTAATTGGTTTACTTTATTGACATTGCCTAGGGGTGTTTGTCATTACTACCAGTGCAGTATCCAGGCATACTGCACTGGATAAGAAATGTAATCTCAAAAGTAACTTACCTGTAATTTTACTAAAAATCCTATACAAAGTACATGTACTGTTTTCTGAAAAGCAGTAAATTATCAGTAACACAACTGTAATCAAATCAAAGTACATTTACAACTGCAATTCACATTATTTACAAACTACATTACTACTGTTAAGTATTTATTGCTTACCTGTACCAAGCTTGCTTGGTTCTAGAAAATAAAACAACAAAGATTATCTTTATACAAAAACAATTGGTCTGAGGTTCAGTCTTTGAGTGTGTGAATTCATTTGCTGACTGAGTGTGTACAACAAATGCTTAACACTGTCCAATGATAAAGCCTTACTGCTCGACCACACTACCACAAATAGACAGTGAGGTGCTATCTACTTTACCTCTGCCTACCTTTTGGGTTCCACTGGACTGTGCCCACTATACCTTACTTTGGTATAGTATATACAGAGCCAGCTTCCTACATTGGTGGATCAGCGGTGGGATATACAACTTTGCATTTGTTGGACTACTTGGTTACTACTTCATCACACAACAGAACTCTAAAAATGGTCTTTAGAACTCTGATTTTTCCAAATTGGCATTTTTGCTAAATTACTGAAAGTCTTGCTAGGGCCTTGGTTAAGTCCCTGTAGAACTTTAGAAAAAGAAGTCACTTTAGCTAGGGTTAAAGGCGTTAGAGGTTTAACAATGTCTCAAGACAAGAACCCAGCTGTTAGTGAAAATAACCACAATGCCATAGAGGACCTGGTTGAGGAGCTTGACCTCACCGCTTACCTTCACTTGTCTTTCAAGGAGGTAAGGTCCCTATGTAAAATTAAAAACAGAGCCAAGGGGTCCCATCCCATCAAACAAAAGCTCCAGGGGCAGTTGGTTGGGTATGCTAAGGACCAGCCATATGAGAATGGTGAAGATCAATCATATGAGGAAGAAGGGGATAACCAGGTAGATCAACCCCCTTCACGTCATAGGGAGAAAAGGACCGAAATACCCCTGACTCCAAGAATCAACCTCTCAGTACCTAGATCCCACACAGGTGGGTCAGGCACTACTGAGGACATGGAGGGCAGCCTCAATGAGGAGGACAGCCTTTTAGCAAGGTTGACTAAAAGACAGGATCTAGAGACCAGGTTGCTGGCCCCAGAAAGAGAGAGGGCAGTGATGGACATAGCACCCATCAATGGTGGCAGCACTTTACTCAATAAGGATAAAGAGCAATCTTATGATCGTAAAATCCCCAAAGGGATTGTCCCTAAATATTAAGAGAGTGATGCTATCACAAAATGGTTCACAGCTTTTGAAAGGGCTTGTGAGATGAAAAAAGTAATGAAGTCACATTGGGGGGCAACTCCTTTGGGAACTGTTCTCGGGTAACAGTAGAGACAGACTCCTAACCCTTTCTGGGGCAGATGCTGTGTCTTATGACCTCATGAAGAGAACTCTGATTGAGGGATTTGGACTCACAACTGAGGAGTATAGAATTAGATTCAGGGGGGCTCAGAAAACCCAGAGTCAGCCCTGGGTGGAATTTGTAGACTACTCAGTTAAGACACTAGGGGCCTCATGTAGGTAGCGTACCAGTTACCACTTCTTAAATACCGAGCCGTACCGACTCGGTATTTAAGAAGTGGTAACTCGTATGTAGGTAATGAGTCGGTAATTTTTACCGATTCGTTACTAGTCGGTAATTACCGAATCGGTATTTACCGATTCGGTAATGAGGCATACCTTCCCATTGATGGGAAGGTATGCCTCATTACCGAATCGGTAAATACCGATTCGGTACTGGGGGGAACACATACAAGGGTGGCAGGGTGTCACATTGACACCCTGTTGCACCCCCGATTCGGCCATGTGTGCACATGTGGCACACATACATGCCCTAAGGGCATGTATGTATGCCACATTGCACACTGCTACGCGCGTAAAAATGCATTTACACATACATTCATTATTTACCACTAACTATAAGTTGGTGGTAAATACCGACTCATAAACACACACACACACACTCCCCCTACATCTCGATTTTGCTTTCGGAATTTACCGATTCGGTAAAATTACCGATTCGGAAAAGTTACCGATTCGGTAACATTACCGATTCGGTATTATTACCGAATCGGTAATTTTACCGAATCGGTAAATTCCGAAAGCAAAATATGTCCCCCTACATAACAATGGCCAAAATACCGGTCGGTAACGGTATAATTACCGAAAATCGACCGTTACCGACCGGTATTTGGCTACCTACATGAGGCCCTAGATGGCTTATGGCTGGACGTAAAGAACAAGATTATGATGATCTTTATAGTTTATTCATGAAAGAACATATTTTAACTAATTGCATTGATGAAAAGGTGCATCCGTATCTGGTAGATCTAGGTCCAATTTCTTCCCAAGAATTCAGAAAAGGCAGACCATTGGGTCAAGACAAGGGTAACTAGGATGTCCACTGGGGGTGACCAAAATAAAGGGGTTACAAAACCTCCCAAGGGGAAACACATCTTACTTTTATCTTAAAGATAAAAGTAAGGACTCCCAGGTAGCCCCCCAAAAACCTGTATAGGAGGGTGGGCCCAAAGACACCTTACAAACTAAAACAGGGTACCAAGGTAAGAGTTGGGATCCCAAAGTATGGTGTCACAACTGTCAAAAGGCAGGACACCACACCAAGGAAACTAGCTGTCCTAAAAAAAATGCCAGCCCCTAGTGTAGTTCCAGGGGTTGCCAGTGTAGCTTTGGAGGGTGATTCCACAAATGAGTAAGTCCTCCTAGCCTTCAACTGGAAACTGGGCCCAAAAGGTGAGTTGCAGATTCCAGAGGGGAGTAGACACTTCCACCACCTACTGGTGAATGGAATCCCAGCCACTGCCCTGAGAGATACCTGTGCAAGTCACACTGTGGTGCATGACAGGTTGGTTCTCTCAAACCAGTATGTCCCAGGGGGACAAAAAGAGTAAGGGCTGTCCCAGGGGGTGTCACTGTTAGGACTTTAGTGGTCCTAGAAATAGCTGGGTCCCTTAGATAGAGAAAAGTGGTAGTCAGTAAAGACCTCCCCCTTGATTGTCTCCTAGGGAATTACCACCCAGAGGTTGGTCTGAGCCAAAGAAAAATACCGGTCCAGTTCCAGATCTCACCCCAGGAACCTGTGGGGGGCTCAAACTGCAGTTGGTGCAGCTAAGCCCCAAAAGAAAAAGAAGACAGTGTAGGAAAGGTGGACAACTGTTAGCCATAGTTCCAGTGGGCCAGGGAGAGTCTATCCCAGAAAGGGAGAACTCCAAATTTGGCACTGGTGACGTCCTTACTAGCCAACAAAAACAAACGACTAGTCAGGCAACTTTCCAGCCTGAGTTGGTGGCTCCTCAGCTGGCAAAACAGAGCGTGGAAGAAGGGTGTTCACTAACAAGTGCAGTGACTCCTTACCCTAAAACAGCAGATAGGCCCCCAGAACCCAAAGAAGCCTTCAAGTTAGCCCCTTCACCTGCCAGGGAAGAGCTAAAGGTGTGGTTCTGGGCACTGACAGCTGTTAGTAGCCTCTGCTGGGTGTTAGCCTTCATGGCAGCACTGTCCTTAGCATGGTGGCCGAACCCCTGCCAAATATCAAGTTAGCCCCCCTGACCATATTGTCATGGTGGGGTTGTTCAAGCTGTGGGTAAGCTGGGCTTTGCCCTAGCTAAACTACAGTTTGCATTGATTGGTACCTCTGAACCCAAACTAAAAAGATAGGGTGAAGACACTAAAGAGCTAGGAAAGGAGCATTGGGAATTAGGCCCTGAAACTGTTGAGGTAGGCCAGCTCCCCAAAGGAACTGACCTGGACAGAAGGATGTAAGGAAGAGTAGGCCCTGCAACTTTCAACCCACTTCCTATACTCTTCCTCGCCTGAAAGACTAGAAAGACTCTCCCAGGTTTGGCTGAGTCTCCTGGCCTTTGGGCTGGGGTGGGTGGAGGGGGGGGGGGGGCTTGTGTGAGAAGCTGGGTTTCTGTTGCAATAACCCTCCCACACACTTTTTTGCCAGACTACTGGTGCACTTTGACTTGATGTGCCCTGAGTCCCTGCTAATCAGGTTCCCAGGGCCTGTGTTCTTTCCCCAAAACTAACCCAAACCCAATTGGCATCTCTGGCCACAGGTCAGTCCCTGGTAAATGGTACCACAGGAACCCAGGGCACTGTGACCAGAGAAGGCCTCTAAGGGCTGCAGCACATATTGTGCCACCCTTAGAGGTCCTGTACCCTGATACTCACACACTGCCTTTGCAGGCTGCTTGTCTTGGTGCAGAACAAAGTAAAGAGTTGACATGGCACACATCCCTGGGTGCCATGCCTACAACCCACTGCCCTGGCATAGATCAGTCACCCCTCTAGCTGGGTGCACTATACCAGTGGTTAGAGTACAGGTGACTGAGCCCTGTACCCCTACAGTGTCTAAGTCCAGTCTTAGACATTGTAAGTGCAGTGCTGCAATTAAGAGTATATGGGGCTGGGAGATTGTCATTACAAACTCCCAGCACCATAATGGCTACACTGAAAACTGAGAAGTTTGGTATCAAACCTCTGAGCACATTAAACCCACACTGATGCCAGTGTAGGATTTAATGAAAAATGCACACAAAGGGCATTTATCTTAGAGAGGCCCCCTGAAAAAAGACCAGCCTCTGGTGGGTTACCTGACTGGTACCCACCAGCCTGCCACCAAGAGACATGTTTCTGGACCCCTGGGGTGGGAGCCTTCGCTCACTGAGCCCAGAAACAAAGCCTTTCCTGGGTGGAGGGGTTCACACCTCCCCTAGACCAGGAAGAGCCATCTGTGGCAGGGGAGCTTCAAAGGCCTGGCAGCCTTTGTAATGCAACCCCAGCCTCTCCTGCTATCAGGAGCAGGCCCCCTTCCTGTCTCCCCTCCTTCTCGGCGGGAAGACAAGCAGGAAAAATTAGCCAGGCCAGAAGGTATGCCCACCTCTGCCAACCTCAACCCTAAGATGGGGGAGGCGAGTTGAAGTATTTAGGGGGTAGCCCTAAACCAAGAAGGCAGAAAGGAACCTGAAAGAATAAAAGAAGAAGAACCGAACAGCCGTGCCGAAGCTAGCAAGAGGAGAACGACCACTGATTTGGCCCCAGCCCTACCGGCCTGTCCCCACCTCGAACCTGCTCCAGTGAAATCCCACTGTGTTCTGCAGCCAGAAAACTGGAGGACCTGCCTGCCTTCAATTCCAAAGACTCTGCCCCCGTGAACACCGGATTTGTTCAAACACCAGACTCCAGTTTCATAAGGATCCGTGAGTTTGGGGTTTGAACAAATCCGGTGTTCACGGGAGGCAGAGTCTTTGGAATTGAAGGGAGGCAGGTCCTCCTCTTGTTAGCTTCGGCACGGCTGTTCGGTCCTTTTCTTCTTGCAGGTTCTTGTTTGCCTTCTTGGTTCAGGGCTACCCCCTAAATACTGTATTGAGGGGGCGTTTTAGGGGTCTCGAGGTCAGTAGCCAATGGGCTACTGATCTTACAGTGACTACACCCTTAGTGTGCTCAACCCACGTGGGGGTGTTAGCAAAATCCCTAATCCTGATTGGGGAGTGCCCGTCATCTGGAAGATGGCAGGCACTGAGGAGTGGGCTTCCCCATACCTACTCCACCTGAGGGGTGGGGTTGACAGAGGTGGGCACACCTTCTGGGCTGGCTAATTTTTCCTGCCCGTCTTCCCGCCGAAAAGGAGGGGAGACAGGAAGGGAGCCTGCTCCTGATAGCAGGAGAGGCTGGGGGTCGCATTACAAAGGCTGCCAGGTATTTGAAGCTCCCCTGCCACAGAAAGCTCTTCCTCGCCTGGCCGACGTGTGAACACCTACGCCCAGGAAAGGCTTTGTTTCTGGGCTCATGGAGAAAAGGCACCCACCCTCGGGGTCCAGAAACAGGTTTAGTGGTGGCAGGCTGGTGTACCAGTCAGGGAACCCACCGGAGGCTGGTCGTTTTTCAGGGGGCATCTCTAAGATGCCCTCTGAGAGCATTTTTCATTAAATCCCACACTGGCACTTCGTTCTACACCAAGACACGCAGCCTGCAAAGGGTGTCGGGGGCGTGTGTGGTGTGTGTGTGTGTGTGTGTGTGTGTAGGTACAGGGCCTCTAAGGGTGGCACAATTAGGGCTGCAGCCCTTAGAGGTCTTCCCTGGTCACAGTGCCCTGGGTACCTGTGGTACCATTTACCAGAGGCTGACCTGTGGCCAGAGATACCAATTGGGTTTGGGTTAGTTTTGGGGAAAGAACAAAGGCCCTGGGAACCTGATTGGCAGAGATCCAGGGCACATCAAGTAAAAGTGCATCAGTAGTCTGGCAAAAAAAAGTGGTGGGGGGGGTTACTGCAACAGAAACCCAGCTTCTCACACAAGCCCACCCCCCCTCCACCCACCCCAGCCCAAAGGCCAGGAGACTCAGCCAAACCTGGGAGAGTGATTAAGACAAGAATATAAGGAGGCTGTATCTTCTTAAGAGAAGTCTTCAAAAATAGTTAAGTACCATTAAGACACTTTTAGCCTTTTAATTTAAAGGGGTTTGTCGCAAATACGCACCCTTGCCAGATCCTATGGACTACCTAAGAGTTTGGTTCCAAAAGAAAGCAGACATATGTGGGAAGGATTTGCATAGCATTAGCCCAGAAGAGTATATATATATATATATTTTGTTTTAAACCACAAGCAGATTCCAATGATGATATCAATTCCCACAAATGTCCTTATATTCTATAAAGTACATGCCACCGTACTAAAAAAAAAAAGCTTACGCAAGTTTTTCTCCAGCCGAGATCGCTTTGACTGGACTTCAACCGAAATGGAGATTTTGCGTCGCCTCAATTTCAGGAATATTGGCTTTAATGTTTGGGATGCTGGATCTATACATTGAAAAAAGAATACATAAACAGAATGTGAGACATGAAAACACAAAAAAGAGATAACAGTATTTTTATAATGACTAGATGGTGGACATTCGCTCTCCTATTTACGACCAATAGGGTAGTCTTTTTCCTTGTGGCAATATTGGAAACCGCTGCAAACAGCAGTTATAACACCAATGCAGCGTGGAGACTTAGAGGACTTTCATTGCGGTCCTGGCTCAATCTATGCTACTGGACAATAAGCGTGGGTACTGGTAACCCAGGAACACAATGTTACTACTATCCCACTGAATAGCCAAGCTACTATTTTTTTTAGAGCATTTCACTCTCACGTTACCAACGACAAGAAACCAAAGTTTAGTATAAGAGGAGGAGAGGTAAAACATCGAGATCCAGTTTGACAATAAATAAAAATCAACATCAATGCTCAGTCAGTGTTTTATCTTGTGAAAAAAATCTCTTTGTAACAGGCAATTAAAGAGAACAAGTAAAACATGGACACAAAGAAAACCAGAAAGTGCTCACACTGCTGGGGTTGTGTTATGATCCCAAATGTTACCATAGCTCCTACATAATTGATAAAAATAATTTATAGCATTGGCCGTTAAACCATTCCAACTATATGAGCCTATAGTAAAATATCAAACTTTTGAAATTAAATATGATTTACATATGATCCCAACTTTGTTTCTTTTCAGGAATTTACCCCTATAGATACTAATTGGATGTAGCTAAGAAGCAAAGTCCATAGTGCTGACTGATATCCTGGCCATTGGCTACTTTTCCTAGCACCCTCCCCCAACCTTTTGATTGATTCCAAAAGGGGAACTGGTGATGGTGTCCTGCATCACAGGGAGAACGGCCTTCCCCACAATCCACGTGCATTGTGCTGTGATGGATTCTGCTAGTACAGAGGTTTACGGTATGACTCAAGAAAGCTGTGCTTTTCTGAAGTATACATTTATTTCTAGTGACCTCAGTGTTTTTCCACCATCCAAATCACCAGTCATGCAACTCCAATGGGTTGATGAGGAAGTAACTGACTAAAGAACAAAATGGGATTGATGGGCAAGGTTCTGGCCACACATGACATTTGGAGGGCACCTTGGTATCCACAGATCTGTTTCCATGGCTATAAACGCAGTTACACAGTGGTGTCTCTCTTTTAGCCATGGTCATCCAAGACTGCGTGTTATGTAAGGTTCTTTTTCTTTTACGAAGGTTACTGACTACGTCTGATCCGCAAACAACCTGGGTCTTCCACAATGAAGTGGACACTGTAGTGTCACGTTCCTTGTCCTTACTGCGGTCTTATATCTTTCAATTAGGTACTTGCGGAGGCCCCTGCATCCCACTTTGTTACAACTCGTTAAAGTCTCCTTTTCTCCGGGGATATCTGGATCGTACGTTATCCTATCTTATGACTTGCTTTACTGTTTTTTTCGAAGTATCATACTTTTAACTTTGGAGTTGTGACTGTGCCGTTTGTTGGCGCCACACTGGCTAATCTTATACATTGCTATTCACGTTTTCCCTCACTCATTTCACATACCGGATGTAGGGATAATATCACTTCTGGGTGATAGGATGTCTTACACTTCTGATAGATGTCGGAATGGAATTCTTTCATCATTCCATTTTTAATAGCACATAGGTATACACACAATGGCGGAAGTGGAGCACCTATAGAATAAGGATCATATGAATATAGTTGACTAACATACCAATTGTGTTTCTTCGATTTAATATTACCATCATGGTATGTAATCAGCCATGAGAAAATCCACTGTCCGATGAGACACGTGTCAGCTGAACCATCTGTATTTTAAATGACCGTGAAAACAAAGTACACCACTTCTTGTGTGTTCCGGATTACTTGCTTGAAGAGGTGAAAAGAAGGACTATTGCATTTGACTGCCAGCACATATATTATATTTGACACAACACTATATGCTAAAATAAGTCTGAGTGTTCCAATACTATTATGTCAAAAGGGATACAGGAAGGACGTGTGTATGGTATCCTGTTTGACATTTTGGCAACAGAAGTCCAATAATTGAGCACCAATACTTGATTAAAAAGAATTGTACCTTACGTGTTGGGAAGTGCAACGGTAGTACCTTAGCTGCCTAGCTTTTTGCACAATTGAAATACCCTTGTGGTGAAGGGACGCCTGGTTGTCAGAATGACATCACAGGCTTTGGGAGACGGTCGAAAGCTGCCAATTGTTGCCGCTCTATCTCCACGCATGAAGGCAGAGGTACGCGGGTTCAGGTGGAAGAACCTCCCCTGCTGGTGTGACAGAAGGTCCTCCCCAAGGGGCAGTCTGATCGGAGGACCAATGCTCATGCCCAGGAATACCAGAAGTTCCATGCCCATTCCGGAGCCACAAGAATGATTTGAGCCCAGTCATTCCTGGTACTCTTGAGAACTCTGGACAAGAGTGGTATCGGTGGAAAGGCAAACAGGAGGATGGAGCCCCACTCAAGACAGGGCACTGCTTAGCAACAGCCACTTTGGAAGTTCCAACGCACAGAATTGCTAACATTTCTCATTCCTAACAGCAAGCAGACCTAACCAAGACTCGCCCCACTTTTGAAAGAGACCTTGCACTACAATCAGATGGAGACGTCATTCTTGATCCGCTCATCAACGACTGTTAGCCCACTCTGGAATTCAGAGAGCCCACCAGATGTTGAACCACCAAGGAAATGCCCTGACATTCCAGTAATGTCCAGAGATACAGGGAACCTTGACAAAGGGCCCACGGCCCCACTCCGCCTTGTTTGTTGCAGTACCACATGGCTTGTCCGTGAAAAGTTGCACCAGTCCTCCCCTGATGTAATAGAAAGGCTTTCTATGCACTTGGCAGTGCCATGGAAAGACCCAAAGAACTGGTCATAGATTTGCTGTCTTTAAAGTGCTCCAGCGTTGAGTCTGCCTTTTCACTAAAAAGGCAGAAGCCATCATAGGGCATGTCCATAAGGGAAGCTTTGACATCCCCTGAAAAGTCAGTGGTTCTCAACGAGGGGTGGCATCAAAGTACCACAGACAACCCAATCGCTCTGCATAGCAAGTCAGTCGTGTTCAGCCTGAATCGGATGGTGGACTTTACTGTATCTCACCAGTCAGCAAGTGCTTGACTGAGTATGGCTCTGCCTGCTCCAAGACTGTAGGCAGCACTTGTGCAACTTAGTTCAACACTGTGTGGGTGTACCGGCCCAAGGCATGCGGTGTTTGCCAACCACCGTGCTAGGCTGGCAGAGAAAAACATCCCCCTTCCCTGAAGAAGCCAGCCTTTTGCATTCTCTATCTGTTCTAGCAGTAGGGAACGAACCATGGTTAACACAGGAGATGGAGGCTTGGACCACCAAGCTCTCCGGAGTGGGATGCTGGGGGAGGAACCTGGAGTTCCCAGGAACGGGGCGATGGGCAATTGTGTTTAAAGTGTAGAAACTTACTACACACAATTCACATATATTATCAGATTTTTTTTTTAGATGATTCAGATTAAGCTGTGGATCAAGTGTCTTCTCAAGAGCACAGTAACAGGTACCCCAATCTCTTATTCTAGAGTAGCAGTTAAATTCCGAAAATAAAGCAATTTTATTTTATGACGACTCCTAGATCAATGTACAAAAGAAAGATTAAAAATGTCTGCGCACAGGACATAACCTGCAGTATGCAGTGGAAGAAACAAAAAAAATAGTATGTTGAAGCAGCATCCTTTGAAAACTTTCAGAGTTCTGATCTTTCTTCTTAAACACCTTATACCAGCACCTTGCGCCTCACTTACCCTTTCTTTCATGCTTCTTCATAAATCTAACATGGAACTATACCCCAACTCCTTTGAGTCTACTCTCACGCCAGCCAGTACTTTCCTTCCCTGTCTCTCTACCCCCATTAACACACTTTCTCAGTCACACTTTCTACTACCACCAACTAATTTTCCACACCAAACCTTTTTCAAGTTGATATCCTAGAATATTCCCACCCTTCTCCACTTTTATTCTCTCAAAAAACAATGTACCTCAAAATTCTAAGAAACAGTTTTTATTGATTGCTTTCAAAATCAGTTAACACTTAAAACTCAAATAGGAACGTTGATGGAAGTAGCCTACTGCAATGGTAAATTGTACATACATCTGTGCAAGCACTAGACACCAGTGGCTACCAGTGCTTAGACGGTCCAAGGGCGCAGCCCCATAAATGCTAGCACACCGCCCAAGAACCGGAGCTGACCTATGCAGCTTTGACTGGCACAAATATATACACACACAAAAAGTCATGTCAGTTTGTCCATTTTCGTTTTAGAGGTTTATGCTGCTGACAATGTAAATTGTGCATGTCAGCAGCAGGACAGAGGAGGAGGTATCTGTAGGGTTCCATCCATGCACTGTGCATGTGTAAGGACACTTTTCTTTTCAGTCCTCTTCACACATCTGCAATCCATTAGAAATGCTGCTGTGCGTGCCCGGTGCATTGCTCACATGTGAAAGAATGGAACCTGTCCAGGAGGTCACCCAAGACCCTAGCAGAAGGTAGGATAGTCCGGAGGTGCAGAAGAGTCTGGCACTGGGCCTACACTGTCTTGTGATTGGGCTGTCCGACTCCACAAACCCATCATATCATGGTTTGAAGGACAAACTAATGAGCTAGTCAGAAGAAAGCAGGATCGCATGTTTCCAGCTGGTAAGTTTTAGTGACACTTAGGTGTAGGTGTTGGGGTGTGTGTGTGTGAACGAGTGAGTTAGTTCGTTGCCTGCATGGATATGCATGTAACTCCGCATTTCATCCTTCACTGTTCGGTAGCTTCTGCAAGTTTGAGTAGCTCCTAACGACTGGTGTAGTGTTTGATCTCATGGCATCACGATAGTACTGGTGTCGAAAGTATGGTATTTGAGCAGTAATATCATAACAAAGACACTATATTATAAGTATAACATGAGAAGAGCGCTATGTGCATACAAGAGCACTGCTATGACATAGCTGTGCTGGAATCACTATTATGAACTTACCGTACGTGCACTGCTATGACATCACAGCTGTGTTGTTTATGCTTATGAAAATAGAAAAGTCATGGGTGGAAAACTTTAATTATGGACAGTCTTTTAAAATGACCCTGGGCAGCATTCTAGTCAAAGGTCGAGCACAAAAACAATGGGCTGGAATACAGCTCAGAGTAATTACCAGTTACTAACAGCTGTGCTGTTTTCATCATCATTCCAGAGCATAATTACTATCGTATCACAGCACCGTTATGACCTCACATTACCCTTCCCATGGTACAGTCCCTACTCACGCTGGAGTGTAGTAATTTGAAGCTCGAGGCAAATGCCTGGCTCGATATCCGCGAGGAACCTTGTGCCCAAAACAGACTACTACTAGCCGCTATCAATTATGAAGCACTGTTAGGACCTTGTGGAAGGTTCACACTATGTAAATCTACCCAAAATTAAATATGGATTGTGCCTGTACCCCATTTTCTAATCTCATCATCCAATGTACAAAGCATTAACTTTTGATAGCTTAAGAAGGTATCAATTTAGTGGCTGATAAACAGTATGGAACTGGAACAATCCGGGATTAATCCCAGTTTTCTGCTTCATCAAATTAAGTGACCCTAAGCAAATACTTTATTTCCCTTAGCATCCTTTATGTTCATTAACACAAATGAGTGCTTCAAATCTGTGAGTTCAGGAAGGACACTGGACCAACACATCTCTTGCGTTTGATGTAGTAGCCCATAATTATCCCCCCCATCTACAATGAGAGTCTAAGTTACAATTGGGGTACACTATACAACTAACTAGCCTCTTAGCTCACCAACAGCATTGTCATCAGGTAGGGGCGGAAACAGTTGTGGCTTCTCCGCTGAGGCGAGGAGCGTCATCCCACTGCTATTTCAGCAGTGCGAAAAAGAAAATAACAGGACATTATGTTATTATTCTATGCAGGAGTCGGGGCTGGGCTCTGTGACGCCTGAGCAGGGGAGGAGTGGTTTTCACTTCTCTAAGAGCACATGGCGGTTTGGCCGGCCAAACAGTCATGCCCACTTGGCATGTTCTTTATTGGGCTGTGTTGCACAGCCCAGAGGAGAACACACCCAGGCTCCCAGGCACTGCCTGAGCGTCCAAATAGGATGTTCAGACTAATCACTACACTGCTCCTGCAGTGTCATGATTGGCTGGGAGAGTCAGGTAGCCTGGGGGCTTTCAGCAGACAGAGGATGCAGGAGTTAGGAGGGGTGTGTGGCAGGAGAGGCATTTGGCTGGAGAGTCGTGCGGCGGTGAAGATAATTTTGTTTTAACCCCCTCCCCCCCCCCCCCACACACACATCCTCCCACCCGTTCCAAGGAAGCCACCACTGGGCGGAAATGCTTCTAAGGTCATGTTTAAAAACTCCCACTTTTAATAAATAGTTTTCAAATCTGGTCCCCTAAAGTGAAAAGCTTCAGCATATTAAAGAAATGTGCTTTCTTGAATTTTGAAGACAACTTATCATACTTAAATGTGATGTTTGATGCAAGATTTACATGTCAAATATTTTCAGGGAGGGGCTTGTACGTAGGGTTGGAGTCAGAGCCAACACTTAGCACAGCTCTCGCTGTAAATTTATTGGCTTGTCCACCTCTAGTGGTGTGGGAGGAAATATGATTTATGTATAAGCAGGGGTGACGGGGATTCCATAGTGGCACACTCTTACGCTTTAGATCCTTCAAATACTATTCTCTGTAACAAGCGAATTATTCCAGCATGGACAACATTCTTCCATTAGTTAGTTGTGAAAAAGTGCAACACATAGTATTCATGGCAGTTTAACATAGTATTAAAAGACATTGTTAGTGTGCAGTCTCTCAATGATTCAGCGGTTTATATAGCACGCTACTCACCCGTGAGGGTCTCAAGGGGCGCGGGGGGGGGGGGGGGGGGGGGGGGGGGGTTGTCAGCTACGGATCAGTCGAAGAGCCAGGTCTTGATGTCCTTTCTGAAAGTGTGCAGGGTCGGGGTGTCTCTGATGTTCACGGGGAGCTCGTTCCAGGTCTTGGCTGCGATGTAGGAGAAAGCTCTCCCGCCAGTTCTGTTTCTGCGACCTCTGCCAGGGCGAGGTCGGCGGAGCAGAGGTTCCTCTTGGGTACGTGGAAGGAAACTCTCTTGTTGAGGTATTTGGGTCCAATGTTGTTGAGGGATTTGTAGGAGTGGGTGAGGAGTTTGAAGGTGACCCTCTTCTCGACGGGGAGCCAGTGGAGGGCTCGTAGGTGTTGGGTCATGTGTTTGTGATGCGGTGCCCCGAGGACGAGTCTGGCTGTGGCGTTTTGGATGGTTTGGAGTTTGTGTAGAAGAGTTCTATTGATTCTGGCCGTAGAGGGCGTTTCTATAGTCCAGTCCGCTGGTTAGGAGTGTGTGGGTGACAGTCCTTCTGCAGTCGGGGGGGGGATCCATTTGAAGGTCTTACGGAGGATGCGAAGGCAGTTGAAACTAGTGAATGCGACGGCGTTGATCTGGTGGTTCATGGAGAGGGAGGAGTCAAGGATGATGCTGAGGTTCCATGAGTGATCTGTAGGGGTGGGAGGGTTCCTGAGGGCGGAGGGCCACCAGGTGTTGTCCCAGGCGGAGGTGCAGGGTCCGAGGATGAGGACCTTGGTCTTCTCCGAGTTTATCTTCAAGCAGCTATCTTTCATGCATGCTGCCAGGTTCTGCATTCCTTCCTGAAAGCAGAGTCTGGTGTCTTCGGGATTCTTCGTGAGTGAGAGGATGAGCTGGGTGTCGTCTGCGTAGGATACGATGCTGAGCCCATGCTGTCTGACTATGGTGGCGAGGGGGGCCATGTAGATGTTGAAGAGCGTGGGGCTGAGTGAGGATCCCTGGGGTACTCTGCAGTTGATTTTCGTGGGTTCGGAGAGGAAGGGAGTCGAATCCTCTGGGTTCTGCCGGAGAGGAAGGATTGGATCCAGTCGAGGGCGGCTCCTTGTATCCCCGCGTCCTGAAGTCTGGCTGCGAGCATGCGATGTGAAACTGTGTCGAAGGCTGCGGAGAGGTCTATAAGGAGGAGGGCTGCAGTATGTCCCTGGTTGAGTAGTATGCGGATGTTGTCAGTGGCGGCGAGGAGGGCCGTCTCGGCGCTGTGGTTGCTGCAGAATCCAGACTGGGAGGTGTCTAGGATGGAGTTCTCTTCGATAAAGTCGGTCAGCTGGGCATTTACGAGTCTCTCTGTGACTTCAGCTGCAAAGGGGAGGAGAGAGATGGGCCTGTAGTTTTTCAGGTCCGTTGGGTCCGCTGTTGGTTTCTTGAGGAGGTGTTTCACCTCTGCCCATTTCCAGTCGTCTGGGCAGCTGCCCGAACTGAGAGCGACATTGATGGTCCGTTGGATGCGGCGGCCCTGTGGAATGTGTGTGGTGGGCAGGAGTCCGTAGGGGCTCCTGAATGGGTTTTCTTCATGGTCGCGGTGATTAGGTCGATGGTAGCGGGATCCCAGGTCGTGATGGTCAGCTTATTGGAGGTGGTGGGTGGGGGGGGGGTGGGGTCCGGCGCTGGTTCGCTGAAGTTGTCGTAGAGGGCCTTGATCTTCAGATAGAAGTAGGAGCTGAGCTTGTCGCAGAGTTCCTGGGAGAGTGTTACGTCCATGGTTTCGCTGGTGGGTTTTGCGAACTGCTGTATGATATTGGACAGTTCCTTGGCGTTGGCCTGGACTTTGTCTCTTATGAAGGTCCGCTTGGTGTCTCTTATGCGCTGGTGGTATTCCTTCAGGGCACTCCTGTATTTGTTCTGCGCTTCCGAGGTTTTCTGGTTTTGCCAGGTCTTCTCTAGGTGTCTGCAGGAGCGTCTGGCTTCATGAAGTTCTGTGGCGAACCAGGCGGCCTTTAGAGGGTGTTTGGCGGAGTGGCAGAGGGGTGCGAGCTTGTCGGCGCAGCAGGAGATCCAGAGGTGTAATTCCCTGGCTGAGGAGTTGGTGTCTGTCGTGGCGCTGGGGGGGGTTTGAAGGAGGGTGGTGTTGAGGAGGTGTTCCTCTGTGACCTTCTCCAGTTCCATCGTGGAGGGCGCGGGGCGGGCTTGGTGCGCTGGTGGTGTTGAAGGTGAAGTGGACGCAGTGGTGGTCTGTCCAGATGGGCTGGGTGGTGTGGCTGTAGCGGATGTTTGTTCCTCCTGCAAAGATGGGGGTTGAGGGTGTGACCTGCTCTGTGGGTGGGCGTGTTGACCAGCTGCTTAAGTCCTAGGTTGGCGAGGGGAGTGATAGAGTCAGGGTCATTGCTGTTGTCGAGGTGGAAGTTCAGGTCTCCGAGAAGAATGTAGTCGTGGAGGTGAGGACGTGGGGTGCGGCGAGCTCTGCGAGGTCCTCGTGGTCTGTAGATGAGGGTGCCGCGTAGCCTTGTCCTGGGGCTGATCTCGATCTGGAAGGGGAGGTGTTCTGTGTTGGCGTGGGGGTCGCTCGTGCTGGATGTGGAGAGTCGGAGGGGGGTCCTGTGTGCGATGGAGTCCTCCTGGGCGGTGCGGGTGGTCCGGTCTCTGGATCCTCTAGCCGTTGGGGATGGCAGTGGCGATGTCAGGGCCGGAAGTGGTGTTGGTCCAGGTTTCCGTGAATAAGTCTACGTCGGGCAAGAGGATGTCAATCAGGTCCCAGATTTCTATGGCGTGTCGGTGCAGGGAGCGCACATTGAGGAGGATGCATGTCAGGGTTTCGGCGGAGCATGCATCAGGCGGGCCTTCGGCGGTAGTGGGAGCTTTGTCGATGGTAAAGGATCTGTGGGTGGGTCTGCATGAGAACTGTCCATGGGTGGCGTTCGGCGAGGATCTTGCGCAGTCGGTGCGTCTTCCGGGACTGAAAGCTTGGAGTGTGGTTGAGTCGTAGCAGAGAGGCCTGGGAGGAGCAGGGTTCCTGGCGCTGGTCGCGGTTGGGTTGAGTACGGGCACAGACTGGTTTGCCTTAGGCACGCCAGCGGCACGTTCGCTGAGCGACCGTGCAGCGGTCGCCATAAGTAGGGGAGGGGGGGTCGGGATCCGAGGTTGGGAGGTGGGAGCGGGGGCTGTGACAGGGTGGGAGGGGCCGCGGGGCAGCAGCGGCAGGAACCGGACAGTAGTTAAATCAGCGGTGCAGTACAAGTATACTGAGAAAATGACCCTTCTGAAGAACCCCTGCATTTTAAACCCTTAGAACAGCTTCCAGGGCCACCTATAGTATTTAAAAGATTCATGTTAGAAATTGTCTGAGGTGGCTGAGCTAGTCTTCCCACCCTAGTGAACGATGCTCTTGGCTCTGCACTAGCTTCTTACCGAATGCAGCTCGATAGGTCTCCTCTTCTCGCCCCCTTTCAATGTCATGTAAAAAAAAGTACTTATTTAGATTTAAACACGGTAAATCATAAAAGTAGATAAATACATAGTATTCACAATACAAACGGTTGTGAAATATCACCAAGCTTGTCACCTCTGAGAATGAAAAACACCCCAGCTAAAAACCTTGGTGCATGAAAACATTCTTTAATATTGGATACAAATTGCAAATATATACAAGCTGGTTAAAATTTATTACAATCCTTATTCATAAAAAGAGGCTTGTTGATGTGCTAACACATCTACACAATAGTGGTTGGTAAATGTGTGTGGTGTAGACCATGTAGCTGCCTTACATAGGTCAGCTAGAGGAATGTTTCCTAAAAAGGCCACAGACGCCCCTATTTTGCGAGTGGAATGCGCTCCAGGGGGTATGGATAAAGTTCTTTTAGCTTTAGCATAGCATGTTTGAATGCATTTAATAATCAATTTTGCAATACTAGATTTAGAGATGGGATTACCTTTATGAAGTGGAGCAAATGCAACAAACAGATGTTTTGGGAAAGTCTTTTGTCCTGTTTATGTAGTAAAATAATACTCTTTAACATAAAGCACGTGAAGATAGCATTCTGCTACAGAAACAGGTTGAGGAAAAAAAGACTGGTAACTCAACAGATTGGTTTATACGATTAGCAGAAACCACTTTGGGAAGGAATTTCAGGTTAGTGGATAGAACTACCCTCTCTTTGTGTAGCTGAAATCAGGGTTCTTCTAGGGTTAATGCCTGTAGATCACCAACTTGCCTCAGTGATGTGATTGCAATGAGGAAAGCAACCTTCCATGAAAGAAATTGCAAGGGGCACTTGTGCAATGGTTCAAAAGGTAGACCCATGAGCCTTGTGAGAACAATGTTGAGATTCCAAACTGGGGCAGGAGGAATCCTTGGTGGTATTACTTTTTTCAACCCCTCCATGAAAGCTTTGATTACTGGAACTCTGAATAGTGGCAGATGTTGCCTATGTAGCAAATACGCAGCTACCGCTGCAAGGTGCAAACAAATAGATCTACAAGCTAGTCTAGGTGAGTGTAACAGGTAACAGATAATGTTTTGTACAGAAACATCTAATGGATTGGTTTTGTTGTTATTGCAGTATACAACAAATCTTTTCCACTTTTTTGCATAGCAAGCTCTGGTGGTAGGCCTTCTTGCTTCTTTTAGAATATTCATACAACCTTCCTTTTTGGGAATGAGAAAATACAGAGTAAACCGCTGAGCCCTGGTACTGTGTTGGAACCAGCTTTATAGCTCCTTTCAGTAACAGAGATTGCACTTCCTGTTCAAGCAATTGTAGGTGTTCAGAAGAAAATTTGTGAGATCAAGGTGGAATGTTTGGAGGATTGCAGGTAAACTCCAGGCAATAACCATGTTGTACCATTCCAATCACCCATTTGTCTGTTATAGATTGCCAAATGGGGAGTAATTGTTCAAGTCTTCCCCCGATAGGTGTGGTATAGTCGGGGGGGGGGGAAACATGGGCAAGTCACTGCTTATTAGGGGAAGGGGAGTTACGGAGTGTGTAGCCCTTACCCCTACCTTTAAAGTTGTTCCCTCTGTAACCTCCTCGAAAGAAGCCTTTTGAGGGAGAGAACTGGTCATTACCTTTGTAGGTGGAGGTATTCTGGTCTGAGGATGTGGTTTTGGACTCCCTTTGGTAAAAGTAACAACAAATGGAGCCTCTGTTTGAAGGAGACTGGAGCGCTCACATGGACTTGGCCACTTCAGTGTCCTTTTTCTAATGCCTGATCTACATCAGGACCAAAAGATGTTTCTTGTCAAATGCAGTGTTAAGAATGGATTGTTGGATCTCGGACTTAAACCCAGAGATCCTTCACCAAGCAGGTCTCCTAAACAAAATGCTGGTGTTGACCTCTCTAGCCGCAGTACCAGCAGCATCTAGAGCACACCCGATGGAGGAATTTGAAGGTCCATTTCGAGCTCCGATTTGGAGACCTGCGTGGAGAAGGCTTCTTCCTCCTCTGTCGCGGATGCCTCAACGTCTTCTTGGCAGGAATCTTCACCGAAGATGTCCTGCGTATTTTTGATGCTGCATCTCTCAACATCAAGCCTGACGATCGTGAAGTTTTCTCTTTGATCGATAAGATCTGCAAGTGTTGCAGTCTTCTTACTTGTGCTCCGGAGACAAGCACAAGTTACACACCCTGTATGAATCAGTGCTCGGATACTTTGTGTGGCACTGAGGGCAGAATTTGAACTGTGTCCGTTCCATCGATGGAGAGCTGTTCTGATGCAGTTAGGCCCGAAGGCCATCCATGTAGCTTTCCGATCAAAATGCAGATTCCGTTGACCGAAATGTTATGCGGAGATGTGGAAAATGCATACTAAACAATACCGTTGAGCGAACCAGATGGCGAAGTTGATGATCATGCGCACTATCACCGAAAGGAGGAGTCAAATTACTTTGTGACTAGGACAGACTTCTTCGAAGAAAAACAACGTGCAAACATCCGGACAACAATAGATGGCAGGAGTATGCAAAGCATGTGTATCTACAGAACGCATCCCTTTTACATGTATTTCCAGCTACCTGGACAGAGTGAGAGGATTAATATCTCCAAACTTCTGACCCAAAAGAAACTGATGGTACACATTTTGTTCATTAAAGATCTAAAATAGATTTCATATGAAAATGTTCCCCTTTCAATGATGTGTGAGTGGATTTCATGGGAGCCCATTTAAGTACACTGCACAGCATCACAGGGAATCCCTTTTTTGTTATGTCACTTTAAATGCTCTACTTCTTGTGTAATGGGACAAGGCCTATTTCTTTTAGATCTAGCCCATAATTGTTTCGCAATAACTTGGATGATGAATGGGACATAAAAGCAGGGGCAGAATCAATCACATTTCAAGCATGTTCTCTGAAACAGCCGTAAGTTTGGGGCATATGTATCATTTACATGTCAAATGCATAGGTTACATGTAATTTACTGCCCCAACCATGCTGACCCTCCCATAACACTGGCCTAGTTTGAAGGCCCTCAGTTTCCAATAGGACAGTTTAGCCCCTGTTACTGCAGTTTTGGTGTCCATTACAGAAGCCTACAGAAAACTGTACTCGTACTTCTTGTAAACCAAGGATGGCCATTTTGATTGAGGGAGCACTTACAGTGTTAGAGAACACGGTCTTTAATTCCCAAGGGAACCACTTGTGAATTCCTGATACGAGTGAGGATGTTTCTATGCAGTATTACAGACACCTCAGTGTTGGCAGCAGAACATTTCTGTTGTGCAGCTTGGTAGCAGCAGTGAATAGTATGGGTGAACACAGACTTCACTTCCTGCACATATACAGTATTTATGAATCAAGTTTTTACTATTTTTCGGCTGTACAGCTACTGTGTAAGTAAAGATAACCAGCATTGTGCCCTAATGCTACATGCTCCCACTGTCCCTGTAGCTAGCTACCCTTTACTCCTGCCACTACACGACAAAGGGGCGATCGGTAATGCAGACAGACTGGGTATTCATACCTTTGCAGATCTTTACCCAGATTACCACTTTCTCCCTCCCCGAGGCCACCTCTTCATTTGCCCCCGCGCTGCTAGACACTCTACTATATTTTCAGCTGCAAGTCACCTGTTGTGCGATTCACGAGACCGTCCCCTCCCCAGAGGCTCACAGTGCTAGAACATGTCTATACCAACATATCGCAGAGTAAGTTAATAACTCTACCTCCACATGCAGCAGTCCTCTCCAACCCTTGTCCCAAAGGCTCGCTAAACCTTGCTACTCCTTTGACTGATGCCCAGTGTTCCTTCTGCTGCATCCAACTTTAAATGTTATCCCCCATCGGCTCCGCCTCATACATTTCAAATTCCTGCATAGTCTATACCGTACACCCACACTATTGCTGTGGAAGGTGCCCGACCCGGACTCTCACTCCCATGTGCCCCACGCTGGCTTCATACATCTAGCTTGGAACTGCCCGCGGTCTCAATCTTCTGGACCGAGGTCTTCCACACACGGAGGGAAGTCACGGATACACCCATCCCCTTATCTCAGTTAACTGGGCTGCTTGGATTTGTGAAATAGGTACTGCATTCTTCATGCAGACTAGCAGCTATGATCCTCTTACTAGCTAAACACAGGGTTGCAATGCACTGAGGCAGGTCGAGAGCCCCAACAATCCAAGCGTGGCTCACTGACATCATACTGTCAAACAACTTTCTGCGTTCTGGGAGCTTATGCCGCAGAGATCGCACCTTAAAGATATATGGGAGCCTTTTCCCTCTTACCTTTTGTGCCGAGACCCGGCCTCCACCATCAGGGTGGAACACCCTTCTATAGTTGATCACACTGCTTCGTGAGTTCTATCCTTTTAACTAATAGAGATGTGTGTAAGGGTTTGCAGGCTCTCTGTATATTATAACGTATATGGAGACTTAGGCCCGGACTGCTAACAATAGGCCGCAGTACAATGTATATCTTACAAGAATGTCATAGGCTTAGCCCATTGCACTAGACCGCACCGCATATACCTGCTATGCAAATCTGATAGCAATATATGATTGTCACACTTTGACGTCATGTTGCTTTGTACACTGCAAACAAGTTATAAATAAAACAATTAAAAAATGTAAAAAGATAGCCAGCATTTTCAGTTTTCCACTTGGAATTATGCCTATCCTACATTTGGGATTGGAAGCCCATCTACTGTTGTGTGTAGAGGTCATTTGTTAATTTGGATATTTCAAAAGTATCCCTCCCTTTCAGACTGTCCTGTAAACTAATAGCTTTTTAATCAATTTATAAAAAAAAATATGAAGTAAAATTCACAATTTTGAATGCTATTCTGATTTTTCTCACGGGAAGAAACCTTTTAACAGCCATTACAATACTTGGGCCTGATTGCTGCTCACTTAGCGCAATTCAGGACACAGGTTTACGCACAAACCACTTTTACATTTCACCAGCCACCACTGCTAGACACACCATAATGGGATAATTTTGTACAACAACTTGTCATCTTCACTAAACCCCATTCTTGTATCTCTGCCATGTTAAAAAAAACACTTGAATGTCTGTATCATACCAATCCATTTTTTACCATCTATTCATTTTTTAATCAATACTTAACAGTTTCATTTTAACAATTCTAATTATGAATCTAGAGGAAATTGTTCATTAAGACACAGATCAGAAAACCGCATCTCAATTTGTAGTAGGTGAAACTTCATTTATTTTACAGATGGAAAGACTGTGTAGAATATGGGCCTATGTTATAAAACCAACAAATCCATTTAAATCATGCAACATACAAACAGAAAATTCTTCACAAAACTATTTTAATTTACCTGCTGAAGTTGAGGATTGCGGTCGGTTTCGTTTCCTTCTGCTACCAGGAGTTTTATTTCTTTTCTCCTCTAAGTGCTTGTCAACCAAATTGTCGTTATCATTTAAGATATTCTCTTTATCTTCCTTTTCATTGTTTGGCAAATGCATGTCGGGTATCTTATGTTCCTCAGAAATGGCATTACATTTTTGTTTTTTTAAATCAGTCCTGCTTTTCTGAGACATGACGGCTACATTTTGATTTTCAAGATCTTTCTTCCTTTCCTCAGCGGGGGCAAATGACTTATCTTTATCAGGATCTTTCTTGTTCTGCCCCTCAGATACGGAAATGAAGTTATCTGTATCATGTTCTAGCTTGCTTGTGTTAGGAATGATAACTGGCTTATCTGTATCTTGGCTTTTGTCAATATTTTGTGACTGCTCATCTTTATCGTTTCTATTAATTTCTGTTGAACTTCTCCTTTCCTTACAATTCTCTCTCTTTCTCTGTAGGCATAAGGAAATTTCTTTCTTTCGCTCTTTAGGATTTGCACAAGCTAAATTCTGAAAAAGCAAACAAAAAGATAAATAGTTGCATTTCAAATTGAACTGAATACTTGCAGTATAACAATCATATAGGTCATGCTGTTTGTGTTAAAGCATCTGGGAAAAAATAGAAATTTTCAGAATTGGAAGAGAAGAGCCTCCACCACCATGACATAGAATCACCTGGGAGACAGGTGAAATATGTTTGTGCCAGAAGAACGATCCATCCAGCAAGGCAGGACTATACAAGAGCATAAAAGGACATCATAGTCAACAGAAAGACACAAGATCAAAACAGAAGCATGTGCAAGTGGGAAAGGGAAAAGTCTTAGTTCGGGGAGACAGAAATTTTAAGTTGACCTTTTGCGCAAGCAAAGATGCACGAGGAACATAGTCTCTAGTCATTGCTATAAGAAAAACAATATTTTTAGTTTGCATTTACCTGCTTCAGTACTAGTAAGAAACCGGTACTGTGACTTACCAGTATCTACAGTTCAGCAGTGTATCTTCCATAGATTCACATGGCTGAATTATTGCCATCATTAAGGTGTACAAAGGTGACTTAAAACACTTGACAATTTGGGGTTCTCCAGCTGGAGCGGAGTTTTTTTTTAGTTCTTTATTATCTATTAATCTCTCATGACCTTTTTACGTATATTACATTTCCAAACCAAATCTGTGGTATTTTCCCAACAAGCTGGGAATTGTAAAAAAAAAAAAAAAAAAAACACACATGAGGGTTGTTGTTCCCCCTCGAGGAACCTAGAAAATAGCCAACATCTGTCAAACAAGTGTTCTGCAAGAAAGTGGTATTCATAAAAGGTTTGCTGTGTTAAGATAGCCGCCTTTCCAAATTTCATAAACACGCAGAGTTGAGAAGAAAAAAAAAACATTAAAAGGTAAAAATATCTTTTCCTTTATCACAGTGATTGCAGTTTTCTAAGCGGTGTAAATATTTCTTGTAGTTTTCACCTACTTGCAGTTTGTGGATTTTTAATAAGAAATCCATGAGTGAATCCATAAAGGTATACATTTCTGAAAAGCAGACAACTTCAGCAAGGGGTCATTTGTGTGGATTGTGCATGGGATTCCTATAGACACTAAGGGCCAGATGTATCAAAGGGTTTTGCCCATTCTGTGTCTATGGGGAAATGTGTTGATACATATGGCCCTAACTGTTCAAATAAAAACAAAAAAACATATGAACAAACAGAAATGGGTGACTGCTTTCATCTGTATTTTTAGCATTGAAGGACAAAGAGAGATAGATAGATATAAATAAATGTAGTGTTAGTCAGCCAATGATTTGACAGGGTTTCAACCATGCATACATTTGTAATATAAAATGTAATGAATGGAAAAGTATGTGAAGAAAAGCTATGCATCACTGAAATGTGCTCAAGAAACTGAGTTTAGAAATAAAGGTTATTCGTATCACTCTAAATTTGGGATCATCCATACAATTGGTGGTTTTCAGGCCATTTTACAAAACGTGTTCAATGCACACTGGCTTACATTGAAGTGATAAAATAAGGAAATTCAAAAGACGACAAATGTTTTATCATTTTGCATTCTCCTGATAAAACACGTACTCCAAAGTGTGAACAGGCCCCTCACACAGGGCAGAAACCCCCCACAAATACACCATGGGAACTTCAAGGTTTTTAATTTAAATGGCATCAATGGCTAGGATGTCGGTAGCTGCTGTATTAGAGCCTGGGTTCGGCCAAAACACACAAAAAACTCCCAACAAAAGATATTTCTAAAACCTAGACCCTTAGAGGAGTCCACTGTGGTGTCGCTAGTGTGGATCACTAAGTTTACTTACCCAGAATGCCCTGTGAATGTCACACTTTGGCTTTCTATTAAGGAATACTCTGGAATACGCAGGAGTCAAAAATGTCCTACCATCCAGTATTCCCACACTTTGTGATAAATGATAAAAAATAAAAAATAAACACTAATTGTGTTGGTGGGCTATTTCTTGCGATGGGAAAATCAGTTTTTATTTTAACAAGTGATGTAATTACTGTTTGAGGTCATAAGCAACGCTAGGCAGGAGTGCAAGTCACAGCTAGCTCTGTAAACTGTAACTGGTGTATTTCAGTGTTTGCTTTTTGTGTTATTTCAACTCCTATAACGTCACTTGGAGTAATGCCTGACTGAACAGCCAATGCCACTTGAGTAAAAAGCCAATGTCACTATGTGCACAGCGTAGCCAAACCTCAGCGGCAAAAGATGCCCAAGCTAAAGAAGATGGGAAAAAATAGCACAAACTTTTAAAAAAGCAGAAACGAATCAGGGATAGGATCCACATAAGAAATTTGTTTAGTGTAAGCAGCAAGTGCGGTCACCACCGACCGAAAAGGGGGTGGGGGGGCATAGATGAGTGCAAGCATTCGTGCACAGATGCAGCATTTGAAAAACAGACAATGGAAAAGTATGATGTAGCAAGTTACCTGTTTACATGCATGTGCCATTATATTAAAGTTCTGAACATATTGCATGCTTCGATCCGAACATAAAATATTCATTAATTTCACAACAATAATGAAAGGGGAAAGAGAGGATATTCCTAATTGATAAACCCCTTCTCAACCTCTTTTCTTTTATGTTTTTTAAAGAAAGGGCATGGTGAAAGTCTTGCACAATCCCCTTTGCCTGCAATCCTTCCACCGCAGTGCATTCTAATTTTCAAGACATTCTGTTGTTGGTTGTATGACAATTTCGACAGACAGAAAATCGACCTACAAATATATCGCAACAAAAATATCGATGTCAAGAATATCGACATCCTATCTACAACATGGAAAGTACAAAAATATCGAAAATTAAATATCGATGTCAAAAATATCGTTATTAAAAATATCGTTTTTCTTTTACTTTAAAAATATATGTAAAATAAACCAAATTATACTTAGAAATTAAATAAACAATTAAATATATTGTATAATATTTAAAATGTATAATTAATATATATAATTTAATAAAACTTTAATTAAACATACATATAATATATAATATATATACTTACTTAATTTTAATAATAATTTCTGTAACGTATAAATTAATAAATGTTTTTAAAAATTACCAATACATCTATACACATAAAACAATAACATTAATATTTAATAATTACATATAGCAAACAATCAATATTTTTAATGTGAATAATTTTTATTATTAATGATATATTACAATAGCAAAAATAATACAAAACATATTAAATATCAGACACAATAAAACTACTAGTCCAACTCCAACAAAAACAACAGTAAGGAAAATGTTGGATAGCGTAGGGGTAAAAATTACTATTCCAACTCCAGAGAGTGCAACAGTAGGGAAAGCGTTGGATAGCGTAGGGGTACAAATTACTATTCCCACTCCAGTAAGTGAAACTGTAGGGAAAGCGCTGGATAGCGTAGGGGTAAAAATTACTATTCCAACTTCAGAGAGTGCAACAGTAGGAAAAGCGCTGGATAGCGTAGGGGTAAAAATTACTATTCCAACTCCAGAGAGTGCAACAGTAGGGAAAGCGTTGGATAGCGTAGGGGTACAAATTACTATTCCCACTCCAGTAAGTGAAACAGTAGGGAAAGCGCTGGATAGCGTAGGGGTAAAAATTACTATTCCAACTCCAGAGTGTGCAACAGTAGGGAAACTGTTGGATAGCGTAGGGAAAAAAATTACTATTCCAACTCCAGAGAGTGCAATAGTAGGGAAAACGTTGGATAGCGTAGGAGTAAAAATTACTATTCCCACTCCTGTGAGTCCAACAGTAGGGAAAGCGTTGGATAGCGTAGGAGTAAAAATTACTATTCCCACTCCAGTGAGTCCAACAGTAGGGAAAGCGTTGGATAGCGTAGGGGTAAAAATTACTATTCCCACTCCAGAGAGTGCAACAGTAGTGAAAACGCTGGATAGCGTAGGGGTACAAATTACTATTCCCACTCCAGTAAGTGAAACAGTAGGGAAAGCGCTGGATAGCGTAGGGGTAAAAATTACTATTCCCACTCCAGTAAGTGAAACAGTAGGGAAAGCGCTGGATAGCGTAGGGGTAAAAATTACTATTCCAACTCCAGAGAGTGCAACAGTAGGAAAAGCGCTGGATAGCGTAGGGGTAAAAATTACTATTCCAACTCCAGAGAGTGCAACAGTAGGGAAAGCGTTGGATAGCGTAGGGGTACAAATTACTATTCCCACTCCAGTAAGTGAAACAGTAGGGAAAGCGTTGGATAGCGTAGGGGTAAAAATTACTATTCCAACTCCCGAGAGTGCAATGTTAGGGAAAGCGTTGGATAGTGTAAGGGTAAAAATTACTATTCCCACTCCAGAGAGTGCAACAGTAGGGAAAGTGTTGGATAGCGTAGGGAAAAAAATTACAATTCCAACTCCAGAGAGTGCAATAGTAGGGAAAACGTTGGATAGCGTAGGGGTAAAAATTACTATTCCCACTCCAGAGAGTGCAACAGTAGTGAAAACGCTGGCTAGCGTAGGGGTACAAATTACTATTCCCACTCCAGTAAGTGAAACAGTAGGGAAAGCGCTGGATAGCGTAGGGGTAAAAATTACTATTCCAACTCCAGAGAGTGCAACAGTAGGAAAAGCGCTGGATAGCGTAGGGGTAAAAATTACTATTCCTACTCCAGATAGTAAAACAGTTGGGAAAGCACTGGATAGCATAGGGATTCTATAAACATAATAACCGATTAAATAATTAGTTATAAAAAAATAGCATATTAATAATTAATTTACAAAATATTTATTCTTAAATACCAATTATTTAAAATAAATATTTATATAAATAACTTTAAATTACATCCCACACTATTCCCCCTTTAACACACAACACACTACACATACAAAATACACAATACATTTAAATATCAGTTTATCTATTATTTACAATTAATAATACATTCTTTATAATTAATATACTTATTTACTAATTTATACATATTAACTACCAAATTACAATTATTCACAAAATTATTAATTAACAATACATTAATTAGCAATAACAACAAATAACATGAAATAATACATTATTTATATTTACTATATTTAATGTACTAATACCAATTAATTACCAAATACGTAATTAACAATTAATTATTATTAATTAAAAATAAATAAAAATTATCAGTAATTATTTGAATTTAATTACATCCTACCCAATTCCCCTATAAACCCACAACCCACTGCACATAAAAATTCACATGATTAATTTAATCATCAATTAATCACTTAATAAAATTAAATCAATTAATTAGTAATTAACAATTAATTAACAATACCAATAAATAAATATTAATATTAAACTAATTATAACTTATATAATTAACCAATTAATACAATTAATTTACAATTAATAATTAATTAACAATTAATTAATATATTTAATTTACAATTAGTAATTAATTAACAATTAATTAATCATAAATACCAATACAATACATATTAATTAATTAAAATTAAATTACTTCCCACCCTATTCCCCTATAAACCCACAACCCGCTCTGATACTAAAACGCTAAATTATATTTTAAATAATTATTAATCTCTAAACATTTATTTTTAAATGTATTAAAATACATTACAATAATCTTTAACATACAAATAAAATACATATTAAAATACATTACACTAATAAAATATCGATATTATTGACATCGAAATTTTTCATTACGATATTACTTACATCTATATTAATGACTTCGATATTATTAACTTCGATAATACTTACCTTGGGGTCGATATTCTGTCCATCGATATTATTGACTTCGATATTCTTTACCTACGATATTAACAACTCGATATACTTGTAGGTCGACTTTTAAAACTCGATATTTAGACTAACCACCTCTGTTGTTACACCATCGTCGCATTCCTTGTTACTGAACTTCTAACACAAATCACATTGTTTACTTTTCTGATTTAGATCAGAATCAAAATTATTTTACACTTTACTAGATTTGAGAGTATAATATTTCACTTCAAGATGTTTGTTAGACCTTGCATCTTTTGGCATGTTTCCCTGGCTTTCACTTTCTGACCTCCTGCTTTTGATGATATAATGGAAATAGTTTTTGCTGGTTTAGTGTTTTAGTGTCTCTGCACACTTATTCAATGTTATTCAGTGCTAAAGCGCAAGTGTGCCTACTGTAAAATATGTTAGGATTGGTTCTCCATGATTGGAATATCTGATGTACTGGTAAGTCCCTAGTGAAATGCACTGTGCGCTCCCAGGGCCTGTAAATCCAATGCTATTAGAGGGCCTGCAGCGCCTATTGTGCCACCCAAACAAGTAGCCTTTCAAAGGTGTCTCAGACCTGACACTGCAGTCTCTGTGCACACAGCTTTTAACTGCCAAGTCGACGTGGCAAGTGCACCCACTTGCCAGGCCCTAACCTTCCGATTTCTTTGATGTGAGCACCCCTAAGGTAGGCCCAAGGTAGCCCCATGGGCAGGGTGCAGTGTATGTGAAACGCAGGACATAGGCTGGTGTTTTACATGTCCTGATAGTGAAATACTATGCCTTTTCATTTTTCACTATTGAAAGCCCGTCATTTCCATAGGTGATCATTGGAGTTGCCTATTAACATTTTACAAGTGTGACTCTCAATTGGGAAAAGAGAGAAATGAAGTTTAGGTTCCAAAAGCTCAGAACTTAACATCTTTTTGTAAAGGTGTTTTTTAAATTGCGCGTTTCAAAATGTCACATTTAGAAAGTAAACACAAGGAGATGTGTTTACTTTTAGAAAGTGAGCAGTTTCTTGGTCAACCTTCTAGTGTGCCTCTGCCTGCTTGTGGATTCACAGTCAGGTTTTAGACTGACAGGAGGTTATTTGAGCATTCACTACAGACACTAACGCAAAGAAAGGTGAGGTGTCCCCTGCATGTTGATGGGTCTTCCTGGGCTAGAGTGGTGGGAGAAGCTGTCGATAGCACCTGAATAGGTAGTGGCTGACATGCACAATGCTGTCCCCACCCCCTGTAGTCTGGCTGGACCAGGGAGGCCAGAACTAGTTTTGCCGAGCAAGAGAGGCTCTCTGAACAAAGACTTCAAAAGGGAAAAAGGGGTATAAGTATTAGACCTAAAACCCCAGAACTTTAGAACTTTTTTTGATTAAGAACCCTGCCAAGACGAAGAGCTGCCAGGAGGACTACTGCCTCTTTGCTGTTTGTTGCTGTGTTGGGTTGGCCTGCAGTTGCGGTTTGTCTTGGCCAGTAAAAGGACTGGACTGAACTTTCGGCAACTTATTTCCCGAGTTTCTCCAAAGGCTTGAGGTGCAGCTGGCCCCTTGTTCAAGCAGTGGCAGGACCAGCACAGACTTCAAGATCATCTAATAACAGCACAGGGAACTGTGTGGTTTGTGTTGTAAACAAAGAAAAGCAACATAATGCTGTCACCGACACCACTGCTGGCCCCGTGACCTGAACGCACCGCAGAGAGCACATCTCCGCTTCGCACCACCAACCCTAGTCTCACTGACACCTCCAGTAAACCTCTGCTTGTACTGACATGAGGGCACCGCACTTTGTACCGCCTTGCTTCACAGTGCAGCCCTGATCTTCCAGACGACATTGCTCCACGATGACAGACGCCACTGCATGTATCTTGGCCTGGGGGCACTGCTCACAAGTTACTCTACACACTGCAGCCTTTGTCCACCAACGTCATCGACTCCAGATAGTCAACAGAGGTCCCTGTTTGCATCGTGACCTGTGGTTCCCGCATACCGCATTGCCCCGTCTAACACCGCAGCCTTGGGTCTATCGATGACAGCGCTTCAGCAATGATGCCTTAGCCTGCCCCGTGACCTGCGAGCACTGCCCCAATTTGCACCGCAGCACTGGTCTCACAGATGCAGCTGGATGCAGTCACCAAGCCGCTGCCTGTAACATGACCTAAGGGTACAGCACAGCTCCACTTCAACGCATGTGACCACAAGGAACGGCGACTCCTGTACCAACCTTCGAGAACGATGCCTGCCGAAGCCTCTTCAGATGCAAAACCAACAGTTGATGGACAGAATGCAGAACAATGTCATACATTCATCCCAGTACAGAAATCTGGGCCTAAATCCATGTTTTTTTGCTCGCCATGCCATTCCAGTTTGAACCCAGCCAAATGCAAATCAGTGTTGACCATGTGCCTCATGGGAACAGTCCAGTCCGAACTGCCAAACCAGGTTCTCCCTGGACTGGAAACAAGCATCCTAGGACCGGTTTCAGGGTTTCACCCCTCTTCAGCCAGGATAGCTTGATTCTAGTGGCATGGGGAGCACGGGACCCACGTCTAGACATACCCGTCCCTCTCGGGGTGACAAATGCAAAAACAACAGTTGATGGACAGAATGCAGAACAATGTCATACATTCACCCCAGTACAGAGATCTGGGCCTAAATCCATCGTTTTTTTGCTCACCATGCCATTCCAGTTTGAACCCAGCCATATGCAAATCAGTCTTGACCCTGTACCTCATGGGAACAGTCCAGCCTGAACTGCCAAACCAGGTCCTCCCTTTTTTCCGGTCCAAGGAGGACCGGCTTAGCAGTTCGGGCTGGACTGTTCCCATGAGGCACAGGGTCAAGACTGATTTGCATATGGCCAGGTCTAGACTGGGGTGGCATGGTGAGCAAAAGAATGATAGATTTAACCCAGATCTCTTGACTGGGGTTGCATGTTTTGATTTGTTCTGCATTCCGTCCATCAATTGTGTGTCTTTTGCTTCCTCGCCCTAAGTGCGCCGGGTATGCCCAGACGTGGGTCCCGGGCTCACTGTGCCACTGGATTCAAGCTATCCTGGCTGAAGAGGGGTGAAAACCCGAAACCGGTCCTAGGATGCTTGTTTCCGGTCCAGGGAGGACCTGGCTTCGCAGTTCGGGCTAGACTGTTCCCATGAGGCACAGGGTCAAGACTGATTTGCATATGGCCAGGTCTAAATTGGGGTGGCATGGTGAGCAAAAGAATGATGGATTTAACCCAGATCTCTTGACTGGGGGTGAATGTTTTGATTTGTTCTGCATTCCGTCCATCAATTTGGTCTTTTGCTGCCTCTTCAGAGCTCATCCCAAGATCCACGATGCCCTGCATTTCCAAGGTACTGTTTGCAATTCTTCCTGACACCGTACCTGGCCAGCGACGTCACGTCAGCCTGAACAGATGGATTTGTTTGTTCATGGTACAAACCTGCCAACTAGAGACCCTTATTTCCAACAATGTTTTTTAAATGGAGATTTTTAAGGGGACTTGAGGTCACCAAGGTATATGGTGCAGTGCTAATGGTTGGGGGCGGGGGGAGGACACATATCGTCTGAGGTCTAATAGGATAGTTGTACCATTGACAGTTTATAGTTGCATCATACTAAAAATGCATTTGATAGAATACAAATCAAACTCTACTTCCAGCTGTAAAATCATAATAGAGAGAAAGAATAACTCTTTGCAGAGAGAAGGGTAAATTAACTTGAAAAAATAGCCTTACCTGATCTTTGGAACAAGATTTGACGTGAATATTCTTTACAGTTTGAACTATTCCATCAAAGAATTTCACAGTGTATGTTCCTTAAATATAAAAAAAACACAAATAATTAGTAATTGCCCTTTACAAAACGATTACGGTCAAACACTGTATTTCTGGTATTCGCTCTACGCTTTTTACATCAATACCAACTTGCGTAATACAGCCAAACAAGAGATTTGGGAAAACTGCATTGCTTTCCAAGTCATAATTAAGTGGACTTTCTACACTTCTTACTCACCCATGAATCCAACTGTACTCTGTGGGGGTTCATATCTATGGAAAAGTCTAGATAGGCAAAGAAATAACGCTTTATATCAACCACACAGCCGAAGTTGTTTCAGCTATAGTAAATGATAGTTCTTTTAATTTCAAATTAAATGCAGCTTAGTGTAAGCTGCGTCTTTCATCACCATCAGTAGTTGTTTGTGTGTTAAATTAAAGGACAATGATTAATCACTGCAATTCAAATAGCGCCATGGTACGCGCCAAGTGTTTGAAGCGTCCAGCTAAACTGCATAATAGATCTAAACTGATTTTGCTCATGATCCACTGTTGACATGTTACTTTGCATAATATCAATAACAGATTACAACGCTATTTAAATTGTAAATACGAGAAAACAACATATTAATACTATTATCAACGACAGCAAGGACTTTATCAAAATTACCTTGGTCGATTTGTTTTAAATGTGCAACAGCTTCCATCTGGAATAATTTCCAAATTTCATTATATGTAGCATTCATAAATCTTTTAGAACATGGAGATTTAGGCCCCAAAAGAAAATCAGAAAAATTCATGTCTTCTGACAGGAGAGAAAGATGTTGCACTGTAGACAGTGTAGAATGTTCCAACCATTGTTGACAGTTTTCCCACCAAATATGTAATAAGAATATCAGAATGTTGTGATTGAAAGTATCAGGGATCAGGTCTGCTTGGTTTGAACTCAGGTGTGAAACTGAGAAAAGGAGCATGACAAATATTAGTGTCTACTGGCCACAATAACCACACATTAGGACCTGAAAGTGTAGAGTAGAACGTACCATTCCATACCATGCTATTTAGTTGGTCTTCGGTGTAACTTGTCAAATTTTGCCAGTTATCAAATTGAGCAATAGAGGGAATTGTTGGTGCATTCATTTCTTAAATTGTTTTGCCAGGCATAGAAATGTAGTCTGCTGGATGCTGTCATTCAAGAAAATCCTTTGTGTGGGACTCAAGCAGGCTCGAAATAAGGTTTCTGTTCCCTGAACCTGCCAATATTTTGTTCCCCAAATTGATTTCACATCAATTGCATTTTTCCAGTAGTCATAGCCGTTAAGGGCTAACTGGTTAACAAACTAAGATGTATATATTTAGCTTGGTCTGTGTAAGTATGTCATTTTTTGGGTAGGGTAGAAACTAATTTGAAATAATTGCGTGGGGTCTGAAGTGTCATATCCTGTAAAATACGTGACCTTGTCTCTATGCGTTGTGGAACTCCCTTGTGGGGGAGTCGGACAATGTTCCCATTGTGTTTAATTAGAGTGTGTATGAGGACTACTTGCTGTATAGCAAATGATGTCCATAATGGTGACAACAGAACATATCAGCATAGTTAGAAGAATTAGGAGGTCTTCTGATTAAAAAACAGTATAATACTCCAATTGGGTAAGCATAGAATTTACAGTTTCAACTACCAATCATCTGAATGCAACTCCGGTACTATTACATCACCCACTGAAACTTTGAACACACATGGTATCTGCAGGGTCTCCGTTGGGCTGAGCATATTGAAAGGAACTTAATCCTAAACAATTGCATCAGTAGCCTGGAACAGCTGAAATGTTGATGAGGGACAAGTTTCTTCAGTTTATGCAAAGAGGAATGTGGGGCCCACATCCGGTCAACCGATTACATAGGAGAACGTTACGGCAGGTAGTGGCCATTGATCAGGAGGAAAAAAACCAATCACAAATCCATTCCACATGAACCAAAAAAAACAAAAAACAAGGAGAGCATGATCAAGACATATATCCCAGGCGGGACTAAATAATTGCATTTCAACCATGAAATGAAAACACAAGTCTGTGCTGGAGGCAGATGTAAAACAGAAGAACGGTCTGCAGAAAAATCATCTTAATTCATGTAGTACCCAGAGGTACTTAGCTGAAAAACTGGAGGCTGAAATTCAGTAGCATGACTCGGAAAATCCAACAAAAAGGGATTCACCAATCGTGGATCAGTATAGATAACATCTGCAGTAGAAGATGCAACAGTAGAAACAGTAAACAGTTCGGTTATGTTGTCGACAGAGGACTCGGCCCTGCCCCACCTACCCCCCACCCCCTCACCCAAACCCCTCAACCCCCCCACCCCTCCCAATACCCCCATTCCCCCTAGCCACTTCCCCCGAAATTCTTGTGTTTGCAAAGAAGGGTCAATGACAAAGTTGACATCAACAGCTGTCTATTACATAGCCCATTGTATCAGTCTGGGATGGAGGGCCTTAGTGTTAGGAATGCTATCTTTGGTGACAACCTTGAAGGCTGGCACAGGAGTAACAACAATAATGTGTCCCTTGAGCAAGAGCCAATTCTTTAAGGATAGCCTTTTGCATGGCAGGTAGTATTTAGTGGAAACAAAACGCATTTCTGCTCCGGAATATAGATGTGATTTATATGCGATTGGCACCGTTTCACCTTAATTAAAAGGTTATGTATGTAAATCCAATTGGACCTGGTAAAATTTGGATGACAAGGTTTGTGATTTTGACACGTGTATGTAAGTGGCATGCTTCAAGTAAGTCAGATTGTAATGATCTGAGTGTATCTGTGTGGTCCGATGTCCAAGATGAAGAGGAAAAATAAGGGCATATTAAGGCATAGAGGTTTGACGTGTTGTGAATATTCAGGTATATTAGTTCTGCTAAAATAAAAAAATCCTAGCAGGGAGTGCAATTTCTTTAGGGTGTTAGGAAGTTGCAATTGTGCACATTTCTCCTAAAAATGAGGGACAAGGCTCTTTCCCTCATGTGAAAGTTCATATCCCAGGAAAAGGACACTTAGAAAAGCTATACAAGACTTTTTAAAGTTAAACTTGTAGCCACATTTAGCAAATGCCAATATTAGGTGATCTACTTTGGCCAAGTGGGTATTTAATTAATCATCCGTCAAGTAGATTATGCCTACATAGGACAGAGCATCAGGGTCAATGTCATGCAGAATTGACAATTTGTGCCGTAAAAACTCCTGGGCTGTTCTTATAGCCCATAGGAAGTCATGCTTAGCGCATTTGAAAACCTAGCGTGCTAAAAGCGCACCAGTCTCAGCTCTCAGGAGCCAAATTGTGACTGAAAACAGTTGGAAATATCCAAGTTGGTTTTGTACTTTTTAAGGACAACATTGTTAATGAGTACTGTACGTGTAGGACTATTCAACTATTCTAATGTTTATAATCTAAGACAATGCGTTAAGAATGATCTGGTTTTACAACAGGAAAAAGGACTTTTCATTTGAGAGAGACAGGGTTCAAGGACACTCTGGTACTACAATTGGGAGAAATGTCTTTACCGGGTGCTTTAGCATCCAGTTCAATAGGATATTGTGGTTGTACCTGTGGGGTGGACCTTTAAGCAATAATATGATAAGGGGAATTCGTACCCCAACATACATAATTACGGAAAAGTGCAGGCCCCAATGTAAGGGTGCATTCGGCTACATAAGCAGGTTTCTTCGTCAGGGACAAGGTGCGTAAGGTGAGAAAAGGAAGCAAGAATCGCCTACTTCCCTGGGGGGGGGGGGGGATGCGAGCACAAATGTTGGGGGTCAACTGACCTCCGCCAGGACATAGTTAAATTGTTCCAGAGTATTGCTTTAATGGTGCGATTAAGGTCACCCTCAATTTGAATATCTAAGTGATATAATCTGTCAGGTGGGGCTACGTATGTATCTGCGGTTTCAACTAACAAATGTTTTAGTTGCTTTCAGAAACTTCTTGAGATTACGACATACTATGGTGACTTCCGACGTGCTGTCCAGGAGTTACGGCCCAACTCCTGTTCAGAAGGAGGTTTCTCACGGTCTGCGGCATATTTAGCAGTCAAAGCAGCTACTTTTTTCTGAAATGCGGCTTTATATTGAGGAGTTCTGTCCACCTAAATCTTCATGTCAGACTAGCGTTGTCTCTCCCTTTTTGGTTTCTCACACTCTTGTCTGCGCTCAGATCACCCTCTGTTGTATTGCTGGTCAGAATATTCATGAAAAGAAACGAGGAGAAGGTGTATCAATAACCCAATACCTCTCTGCTGTCTTGATTTTAGTGCGATCATGAAAATCGAAATGTCACTCAGAGGACACCAATGGTGGAGAACCTCTAAAAGGTTTCCCTTTAACTTTCTGTTGCTGTGTAGATTTAACTCATGTTTAGTTAGTAAATTCACGGGCTGGTCTGGCATCCAGTTCAGTGCTAGGCTTGCCAAGTGGAGGTACTGAAGGTCTGGTTCCCAAATTATTGCATCCTAGCAATGTATATACAATAGTAATAATTATAGGCAACTCAAGTTCGCAGTCGACTACTGCCACTGCTGTAAGTCGCTGGCATATAGCCAAGGATGCTACTTCACCTTTATCATTAAAGAGACTAATTTCGGAGACTATGGGAAAAATACCCATTAATTTCATACTCAAATCTAGGGCAGTAGCTGTCCCATGTTCATTCTGTATCTGTTTGAGGATGTTCGGTAGAACAGCCATTGAGATGGAGCCATGACAGCGTATAGACTGGCAAAAATAGTCTACTAGGTGTTGCAGTCTCCAAGAGTGGGAGTCAGTCCAGTGGGTAAGCACAGAGTTAAAATGATGTGCTTGTCTTGTGGTCCCATAAGAGAAAAAACAGCTTCAAGTTGATCTATTTTTTGGGCAATTCAAAATGGAATTTCCTTGAAATTAGTAGGACGTTTGCCCGTAACTGAATAAACAATTACAGGACTAATAACAGGCGCTGAAGGCAACTGGGCTTGCGCTTGAGGTAAAATCTAGCTAGACCAGCTAACAATGAAAACAAATAAATTAAGTTAGATGTTTGTATAAGACAACTAGAACATTGTACAAGCCACTGGTTTGTACAAGATTCAAATTGCCTAAATCTTGATATGGTGTATACCCAGCTAATGCCGGCCAAGTAGCCCCCTCATTACTGAGAGGACCCATTCAAACTGTCCTTGGGACTTCGGGAAGGTTGCCATTAAACCATATCTGGTATTCCCAGACTGTAAGAGGAATTTCGGCAAGTGCATAACATATATATGCAGCAGGTGCTGGTGGTATAGTGCATTCACGAAGTGTTAGGCTCCACAGATGGAAATGTAACCCAAGAATGAAAAACCACCATGCAGCATCCACTTCTACAACAACAAGCATTGGCATAGCCAATAGGTCTCGCCTTTGGGACCTTATAAATCTTTACTTATGCAACACAATATCATTGGTACAACAACATCAACTGTTGCATGGCTAAACACTTATAAGGTCCCAAAGGCGAGATCTATTGGCTATGCCAATGCTTGTTTATATATTTAAATGGTAGTGGTCGAATGTATGGCATTATGGCATGCAAGGTAATTAGATATTGTTACCAAACAGACGAGACAGCTTTCTAAAGAACTAAACGCATACTTATGAATTCCCAGCGCCACCATAGCCCCTGGTATATCGGGGTTCCGATGAACATGGCTGCCGCAATGTTTACCCAGGGTGGCCATTTGCTCGGGAACTTTCAACGCCATGGCGAGTCACACTTCCTCGCTCTCCGTTGAAATGCGTGCGGGGCAATAACAATTTGTTGCGGAGCAAAACGCATCCAACATTTTATGAGATGGTTTCTTTGTTTACGGGGATGAGGCAGCCACAATACGGTTTGGGGTGCGTCAAAGGAGGAAGTGTGATGCGGAGAGGGGCTGGCGGTGGCAGGCGGAGAGGGCTGGCTTGTCTACTTGCAAACAGTGCTGTGTGGAGACGTGTACAACACGCGTCGCCTCCCCGAAATGTACAACCGGCACAGCACAAGGACGTTCGCCTCTGACATTGCACCATCCTCACCCGCCTGCTTGCAAACGTTCCTTTTGTCTGTTATTTTTTTGTGCCCAAGAAATAAAACATCCCCTTGGCTGCAGTCGTGTTCCCAGCTCTCGCGCGTGGCCCACACTTTAATGATTTCGAGGAGGCAGGGAAAGGGAATAGACTAAAAAACAAATTTAATTAGGTTAAGTGCGTGGAAAGGTGTATTTTAGTGGGATATTATTGTCATGGTCTGCGTCCTCTCGGGAGACACGGAGAGCGGCGAAGGGTTGTTTTCAAAGGGTTTTTCAAAAATGTCAAATCCGTTTTGAGGTGCCCCCACGTTCCTCCCTAGTGGAGTTTGGGTGTCTAGAAACTAAAAGCGCCAGTGAACGGAAAACACGAGCACTGTATGAAGTGCTCCAAGACAAAGAAAATAAAAGTTATTAGTGTGTTTGAATTTTCGGAAAATGCTCCAATCTGCCCACTGTAATTAATCATTAATCAAGCGAGATGGCTCTGTCTGGCTTCGAGCCCAGTGGCGCCTGTTGTCTGGCAGTAAGGGAGGGGGAGGAGCGGGTAAAAGAGGGGGAGGAAAGCCTGCCATGCGAGGGATGCTAGAAAGCAGGATAGCAGCTGTGCGCGTGCACAACATTGCGAACGCAAGCTGGAGGCCTGAAAAGCCACTAGGTTAGCACTTCTAAAACCCGCTTACTAAAACTCTCGCCAGAGCAGCGCTATAAGCGCTGGCTCAGGCAAGACCTAAAAATTACAGGAGCTCCTACATTACGGACTCCATGCTGTGCTAAATGTGCATAGACTGCCGGTTGGGCAGTTGACCGCAAAAGCAATAGGTTAAGCCATAACTAATTAAAATATGGATTCAAAGTGTAATACAAACAGGGTTGTAACCTTTTGTTATTCAAGCTTGATAAACCAACAGAACTAGTTGTTCCCCAAAAACTGTGGCGGATTAATCCCAATCACCGATGTCTCTGAAAAAGGTGTGAGGGTATTGTGGACAAGTACAAGCATTACTCGGGGTTCCGGCAAATAAGTTACCTAACCAAAACGTTGACTGCGCTATGTTGCAGGGATTCTGCTCAGAAACAAAACTATGCTTGGGACCATAGAACAACAGTATGTAAGGACTGAGACACTATACCACCTCCGTAGCTATGAGCCAGAGTAAGACTATCTATAGTGCCTCACTTGCCCTCTTAACCTTTCCACAGAAACAAATGAGTTGGCACCCTATAACACAATTCAGACCCTCTCATGGATCGCAGTAACTGGACACACCCTTTCACTCTCTCACTCGTACAGGTCCACAATAAGATAAACAAGACACACAAAAGGTTATATTTATTTAAACTATGGTGCTCTAAGATGCAGTATTTGCGCCCCTATTAAACGCCAAATGCATACATAAATCTCATTAGCATGATTAACAAATCATACACCATAAAAAGCCCTGTCCTGTTATAAGACAGATTAGCCTAAACCACCCGTGCTACTGAAACTAAACGATTCTATATTATTGATATCTGGGATTGGTGGTGGACCCCATACTTTAGCATACATAGGTGAATGTTCTACATCTCAGGTGATGCAACATTCTTGCCTCACAACCTTCACTCAGTGTGTTTTTTCAGAATCCCTGTCCTCCGTTATATGACAAGATGTGTGTTCACAAACAGTTGCATTCTCATATTACATCTAGGTGCTAGTGTCTGATCAGAGAGAACAAGGCGCATGCATTGTTGTTTGACCTGATCTGGTGTGTTCAGATTAAATCCCAGGAAAAAGAAGAAAGCATGAAAATGAGTGTAGGTTCTGTGGGAAAATACCACGTGGCACAAAAACAAGCGCACTATGTAGTAAACTGTGCAAAATAAAAGCAGCCAACAACATGCCCATTTAGGCTAACATAGGGAAAACGACGATGAGTCACGCAAGAAACACACAACACGGTCACTCCTGAATGCATGAGACCATGGCTGACAACAAGCAGGTTAGTGTTTTTGAGGTCTTTGGTTTTGTTTAGATAATACCGTAGACCCTTCTAGGAGTACAAGCCACAGAGAGATCCTTAAGTAAACAAGGACTATTCCAAAAACAGTAGCCTGGTTAAAACAGTTAAGTATTCTTTAAGTTCCTTTGCGAAAGAAAGCATCTGGTTGTGCAATCTCATACATTTTGGTAACTCAATCCACAAATCCCTGATTTAGGATGTAAAGAAAAGACCTCCCACTCCGAAAGGCACGTGTGTTAGAAAATTGTTCTACTTGCGCGGCCATAGATTTATCCCTCACGCCTGCAACTTTTAAATTCTGAAACTTTCCATCTAATATAGGGGTTATGCTGAATAGCCCCTTGTAATATTTAATTTTTGAAGTTTTAATTGTAAACCTTGCATGAACTGGCAGCTGTTGTATTTTCCTAAGATTGCTTTCCAGGGTCACCCAGCAAACCTTGCCCAACACCCCCTTACCCCTCCCCGCACAACTACATCTGGGTCAAACCGCCTGAAGAGGCCAATAGCTGAGCTAACAGAGGCATGCAGCTCAAGGACGGGTGTCACAAACGTGTATCTGCATGAGCACCTGAAAAGGTGCGCTGTACAAGTCAGCAACCCAAAGTGCCCGACAGCATAAGAGCGTCACCACCCATCTGAACAGACGCCATAACACAAGCAATAAGGCTGTTGGGTTGCAGAGGTGTCTACTGGCACAGAGGAACAAGCGTGCAATTTACCTTGGAGGGCAGATCCATCAGCCCTGGGACACACTGGGAGGTATCAGTCTGGGGCTTATGGATGTTGTAAACACCTCAGATGTGTCAAACTAGGGATCTTCCTCCTCTAAGTGCTGGTGCCTTTCACGGACATCAAGCATTAGGTAGGCCTGAACAATATGGAGAATCCCTCCTACCTCACTCCCACACCACCCCAGACTGAGTCCCTCAGTTTGAATCATATGGAAAACACTGGGTGAGATTGTTAAACTCTACCAAAAGCTGGTAGTGGGAGAGACCCCCCCCCCCCCCAACCCAGTTGCCTGCAGAACGACACAGTGACCCATGACAAGATGAGGAAGATGAGCTATCCCAAAATGAGTACACACACAGCTCACCCGGATTTAGAAGCTAGCCTTCTACAAAACACAGAACCCGCAGCGGAAAGCAAAGACAAACTTCGCTTCAAATTGTAGGTCTCACAGAAGAAGGAAAGGATGCAGAATTATACCTGGAAAGTTGCAGAGGATCCCTAGTCTCGAAGCGGTTTCTGGGTGTTTTGCGATGAACAGACCTACTGGATCTCTCCCATGGCACCCAAGATGGTGGGCTCGCCCAAGATAATTGTGGCCAAGCTCCCACAATACAATGACTGAGACCTGAAGGCACAAAGCGCTAGAGATTGGCTCATCTGTTGTGGACAACTCAAACATCTTCCTTTCCCCACACTACAATGCTGTTTTGATGCAGCAGCAAGATTGCCTATATTGGGCAGGCAAGGCACAGCTATGCTAGTTAGGATTCCAGTACATGCTTTTTTTCCCTGCAACACTCAAGTTAATAGTTGATGCAGTAACCCACTTATCAAATCCCTAGGAAGCATGAAAATGGACTGAAAAAAGATAAGCAATCCGGGCTATAACAGTACAGCCTCAACAGCAAAGACAGACAGGCAAGGAACGCAGATTTGTAGTGTCAACTACCACAGCCATGCAGAGGTCAATGGTCAGCCAGACATGCAATATCACAGATGCTTCCAATGGAAAAAACCATGTCCTTGAGAAGCGACACAGGGGAGAAGGATGAAGACCTGCCCTAGGTCACACACAGAATGGCCAAAGAGCTGCTATAGGCAAGTGATTCTACAGGAAAATGTAAGCAGACTCTACTTACACAAGGTTGATATAAAGGGGACACAAACATTTATCAGATGAGTGCTGCCGGAAGGGGCCTAGCGTGGTGCGTCCTGGGCAATAGCATACTTCCCTCTCCTCCCACCAGACCACCTCCTTACGCACGAGGGACCAGAATGAACTTCTATTTAATAGAATGCACGGCATAGTTTGTTTACCCAAAAATGTTCACAAAGTTTAGATTTCTGTTTACATGTTGGGCCCAGGATAATTTAAGAGCCTAGCCCAGCCCAGGGATGGGAGATCTAGTTGAGACAAGTAATTTGTTTTGTTTATTAGTGGAGGCCGGCACTGATCGGGGTGGGGTGAGGCGCGCCTCTGCTCAGTCTCTCCTCCATGGGACTCTGGCCGAACAGCAACCAGGAAGCACACCCAGGCTCCCCTGACCAACCACAATGTTGCAATGCAGCGTTGTGATTTGTCTGTGCGCCGGCGCTCAGACAGACTGGGGGCCTGGGCATGTTCTCTACGCAGAAGGCCGGCCAAGCATTCATGCACACTTGGAGTTTGCAAACTACTCCTCCTCTGCCCTGCTCTTAGAGCAGAGCGGCCCCACCCACTTGCCTGCAAAGCAGCCAGAAACAATAAAATGATAACAGATATAATTTTATTTTTCCTTTCGTCACACAGCTTAAAAGCAGTGGGGCTGCGCTCCACCTTAGCGGAGGAGCCTCCACTGTTTACTCAACCGTACTGCAGTTCAATCCAGATAGGAGGGAGATGGAGGTGGGAGGGTAGAGTGCCCGAGAAAAATGAGGCAATCTGGACATAACAGGGAAACGTAGAGCCAGCGGCCTGACCTGGGCTTCCACCTGTGGAAATGGGCAGTACAAGAGCAAACACTCACCTACTAGGCCGGAAGTGTACATGCTATTGATCTGCAATGTCAAGGATCTGTGCAACACAACCAAGAGGCTTCAGATACATGCAATACCTCGAAAGCAGAGGGGTCAAATTCCGGTTGGTGATTCTTCAGGAAACCCCCATTAGTTAATCAGAAGGCGTAAAACTGTTGGGTAAGTGGAAAAGCCAGTTTTTATAAACAATACATGCAGCTTACTCAAGCGGGGTTCTCATCTGAATGAGCCCTAAGGTCCCTTTTCCGGGTAGATAACCACCAAAGAGAAAGAGGACAGATACATATCCGGCTTACTCAATTGCAGGGCTCTGTATGAGGTAGGGTCGTACGCTTCCCAATGTCATCAAGTTACCTACTTTGAAAACTTATCCTGGCTTACTAGTCCAACATACACAAGACCGATACATACTGAGCAAGGACTAACTGTTTCATGTATGTTATTCCCAAAAGGATTCACGGCCCAATGTTTGGTGCCCTATCACGAAAACATCTGAGAAATGATATACCTGGAACTTAACTGACGGCTGGAGAGCTACTAACCTGCCAAGCAAGAAATACTCTAATTTTTCACATATTCACAATCTACACACTCGAAATAAAATTACTTCGAAACACTGGGCTTCTCAATGTGGAATATGTAATTAAATCCATTTAAGATCAAAACCTTCTGTACCTGACCTTGTGTGAGAGGGGACCATGGGCTAAAGTCCAGACGTAGCAATGTTAGACTCTTATGCTAGGTGATTCCGCAACACACTGGCAGAAGAGCTATCCCAAAATCTTCATAATGAATGATCAGTTGAGATTCCCCTCGAAGTATTGGAAGCCATAGTATATATGGTAGAGAAGGAGTTGAGAAAACATCCAAAGTTAGACAAGTTCTGCGCAACCAATTTCTTAGCTTAGAGGCAGAAATGACAACTGGAGCGAGCGTCGTTAGAGCAGACCAACCACCACACACTAATGGACAAAAAGCACACATAGAAAGAGCTACATGAAAGACTTACCATGTATAATTATCACAAATACCTAACCATGTGACACATGAAGGGGAACAGGGCATGTGCCATCCTAGCCAGGTCACCCCGTTCAGACACACCACAAGCGAGAACTGGCATGCTGACAGATTGATGGTGCACAATGGGATAGAAATTAACAGGATTAATAGTAAACAATGCGACAGACATCAAAAAGATCTTTGAAGAGTTCTACAGAACCCTATACACTAGGGAAACTCAACTAAAAAGAAAGCTCTGTAATATGTGCGCATGGCAAATCCACAAAGTGGTCGACAAAATAGGCAGACAATCCTTACGTGTTGGTAACCTTTGAAAAAAATCAAGGTTTGCCATCTCAAAGATGGCACCTAACAAAACTCTTGGGAACGATTGTCTACCCATCAAGGACTGCAAGTATTTAAGACGAATGGGTCTAAACTCTTACTCAAAATGTATATGGTGGCCTTTGAAAGGGGAGTGCTCCAGTATGACTAAGTTGACCCACATATTAGTGCTTTCAAAGGCAGATTGCGACAACCCCTTGGTGTCCAGATCGTGACAGATAGTTGAACATAGATTGCAAAATCCTAGCAAAGGTCCTGACAAACCGAATACTGCAGTTTATCAAAGGCTGGATCTACCGGGACCACAGTGGAATCGCACCCTGCTGGAATACCATCCCCAATGTGCAGAGATTATTCCACATCACCTGTATCCCACAGCAGTTGTGCTTTGTGGCGGTGACCTCTACTGATCAAGAGAAGGCTCTATAAACTCTCGAATAGGGCTATATCCAAACAGTTCTACAGAGCACAGGACAGCATTCTTTGTTGGACTCATCCCACGGGCAGAAATAAAACTGGGGGAGTGTAATACTGGACTTATGGCCTTCGCTTTGTGGTACTAGGCAGAACTGCCTCCTCTCACCACTGCTCTTTGTGCTACCTATGGAGCCACTAGAGTGCCACACGTGACTTTTCTTTACGCCGACATGTTTATGTATATCCTCCTTGCTTTGTGAAATAAACTAGCTCAGGATTGTATCAGGCTTAATGGTAAATCAAGCAGCCATGCCTGTTCCCACTCACTCTCACTAACATGGGGCAACTGTGCTGAACTCGACCTTTTCTAATGGACTTCACCTGTGAAAACGAAATCTTTATGTACCTGGGCGTGAGGGAATACAGATAAAGGAAATTGGACGATGACACCCTGAGCAACCTCAGAAAAGCTGCCAGGACCTCATGGACTCGGAATAGGCTGCCGCTTTCGGTGTTAAAACACGTGGCGCTCAACAAAATGGCACTACTGTCTAGTAGGTTCTTTGCAAATTTCCCCCTGGCATTCCAAGAGACCTTACTTCAAACAGTTTAATAACCAGTTGACTGAGCTGCTTTGTGTTTCTGGGTAGCGCACAGTAGCACTGAAAAAGTTATACTGCTTGATGAAGGAAGTCCTGGGAGTCCTAATTACTAATCATGCTAACTAGCAGTGCAGTTGCAACATCTCACAGTGGTTCTGTCTGGGTTGACATTGTAGTGGTCTGGTAGGCAGAACATAAAAAGCCTAAAGACCTGCTTGCGAGGACTGATTCAGAGTTCAGGGACAGGTACATCAGTAAGCAAGTACATTGACTTCATACCGCTGAAAAGGGAGATAACTATGAACTGATGATCCCCCCTCTGTCCCTAACCTCTTCAGATGGAGAACGCTATGTAAATTTGCGAGAGTCAAAATGGAAGCAGGCAGTCTGCGTACCATACCAAGTGGTAAACTACTAATAGCACTAATAAAGGTCCCCTGATACAAGCAACCACACCGAAATCTGATGACAAACCTTTGCAGCTCCCTTATGGACAAGCACCACCACAAACGCAACAAACATGTTAGTTACTGCTGCACAAGTAAGTCAGTGTTAGCATTGAGCAAACCCAAACCCCAGGGACTTCCCACACATGAAATAAAATCTTCATCAACCCACATACAAGCCCATTGATCATCGCAGTACTGTGTGTCTTGTTTGCTATGCAGTTAAGCTTAATATTGTTATGCATATTGTTTTATTATTAATCTATTAGCTGATTATTTTATACTTGCAGCAACATTAACTTGAATGCACAACCGCTTTACAGATACCCTCATAAGATGTCTATGCATCACCAAACACAGGTGTCTTTCTTATTGCTACAAAGGTCCTGCTGTATGTCATACACCATAAAAATAAACTTTAAATAAATCCTTAAACCTTGAAAGTTTAGCATCTCTAATCATTAAAAATGTTTGGGTGGTGCATTAAGACAACAGGCATGGTTTTGACTGAGCTTAGGGTCAAAGCATTCCACTATAAGTGTGTAACTGGTCTGTGTTATTAGATCATGTATATGCAGGACCGCAATGCCTCCAATTACTTCACAGGAGTTCGAACAGCTCTAAGAATGACAAAATAGCAATTTACGCCCATTAGCTTTGGAGCATTATCAAACCATGTTTCAACGATCATTTTCAGTATAGCCTTCCTTCCTCAATCAAGTTTCAAAACTCTGAATCATTAGTTTTCAGACAGCGTGCATAACCAAGGGCACATTTAGGGGTACTATACTCAATACTAGGTTTCTGTTTGTGTAAACCTGTAGCATAGGTGTCATCACTGCTCTAACCTCTTATAACCTACTCGTCAGTCAAGGGGTATTTTCTGAACAGGGCACATACATGTGCGGTGGCCATCGGTAGGAAGCTGGATCTGTATATACTATACCAAAGTAAGGTATAGTGTTTATAGAGTCCAGTGAAACCCCAAAGGTGGGCAGAGGTGAAAGTAGATAATACCTTAATCTCCATTTGTGGTAGTTTGGGCGAGCAATAAGGCTTTATCAGAGGGTAGTGTTACGCATTTATTGTACACCTCAGGCAAGGAATGATGTCACACACTCAAAAACTGAACTCAGACCAATTTGTTTGTATAGAAATATTTTTTAGTTAGTTTATTTCTAGAACCACTTCTAGAGCCTGGTGCAGGTAAGTGAAATAATACATTGCAGGTATAATGCAGTTGAATACAATTGATATGCAGTTGGATGCAATTGGTTTGTTTACAGGTAAGTCAGTCTAAATTACTTTACAGTTACTTTTGAGATTACTTTATACATTACTTTACAGGGACCCTCTTCTACAGACCCCCTGGGCCTCTTCAGCCACCACCATTGCCGACCTCGTCGCATCCCACGCCATCGACTCAACGGACTACATTCTCATCGAAGACCTAAACTTCCACCTCGACAACCGCAGCGACCCAGACTCTACCATCCTCCTTGACAACCTCAGACTGAAACAGCTCGTCACCATCCCCACCCACAGAGCCAGACACACCCGTGACCCCCATCTTCGCAGGAGGTACAACCATCCACTTCAGCTACACCACGCAGCCCCTCTGGACAGACCACCACTGCGTACACTTCACCTTCAACACCACCACCGCACCCAAACCCGCCCCATACCTGCCTAAAAGGAACTGGAGCAAAATCACAGAGGAACACCCTTCCCACCACCACCACCACCATCATCAACCATCACCACCTGGAAACCTGCTACTACCAAAGACACCACCACGACCATGAAAAACACCCACTCAGGGGCCCAACGGACCCCTGCCCACCACACATCTACCACAGAGCCGCCGCCTCCATATCACCCGAACTAGGCCACACCATCAACGCCTCCCTCGATTCAGGCATCTTCCCAGACGACTGGAAGCGAGCAGAGGTCAAGCCCCTCCTCAAAAAACCCTCGACCGACCCAACGGACCAGAAGAACTACCAGCCCATCTCTCTCCTTCCCTTCGCAGCCAAAGTCACCGAGAGATACATCAATGCCCAGCTGACCACCACCATCGAAGAGAATGCCATCCTCGACTCCTCCCAGTCTGGATTTCGCAGCAACCACAGCACCAAGACCGCCCTCCTCGCTGCCACAGACATCCGCATGCTACTTGACTAGGGCCACACCGCAGCCCTCATCCTACTAGACCTCTCCGCAGCCTGCGACAGAGTCTCACACCACACTCTCGCAGCCAGACTCCAAGAAGCCGGTATACGAAGAACCGCCCTCGACTGGATCCGCTCCTTTCTCTCCAGCAGAACCCAAAGGATCAGACTCCCAGCCCCCCTCCTCCGATCCTACAGAGATCAACTTTGGAGTACCCCAAGGATCCTCGCTAAGCCCCATGCTCTTCAACATCTACATGGCCGCCCTCGCCGACATCGTCGGACAACATGGGCTCAGCATAGTATCTTAGAAGACACCCAGCTCATGCTTTCCCTCACGAAGACACCGGTCTCAGGTTTCAAGAAGGAATGAAAGACGTCGCAGCCTGGATGAGCACAAGTTGCCTAAAATTGAACTCGGAGAAGACTGAGGTCCTCGTCCTTGGACCCTCCCCAATGTGTGGGACAGCTCCTTCTGGCCCCCTAACCTCGGAACACCACCCACCCAGACGGACCACGCCCGGAACCTTGGCATCACTCCAAACTCCTCCCTCACCATGAACTGCCAGACCAACGCCGTTGCCTCCACCTGCTTCAACTCCCTCCGCATCCTCCGCAAAACCTTCAAGTCGACCCCCCCCGGAATGCAGAAAGACCATCACCCACTCATTCATAACCAGCAGACTTGGACTCCACTAATGCCCGCTACACTGGAATCAACAAAACGCTGCTACACCAGATCCAAACCATCCACAACACCGCAGCCAACTCGCCCTTGGGACCCCACTACACAAGCACATGACCTGGCACCTACGAGACCTCCACTGGCTCCCTATCGAGAAGAGTGTAACATTCAAACTACTTAACCACACCTACAACTCCCTCCACAACATCGGACCCGAATACCTCAATAAAAGAGTCTCCTTCCACGTACCCTAAAGGAAACTACGCTCCGCCGACCTTGCCCTGACAGAGACACCCCCCCCCGCATCCGCAGAACCAGAGCAGGTGGAAGAGCCTTCTCCTACGTCACAGCAAAGACCTGGAACGAGCTCCCAGTCAACATCAGATGCTCCCCCACTCTGCACACTTTCAGGAAGAGCCTCAAGACCTGGCTCTTCGACTGATCTGGAGCTGCACCCCCCTCCCCAGCGCCTTGAGACCCTTGCGGGTGAGTAGCGCGCTTTATAAACCCCTGATTGATTGATAAGTTACTTTTCTACTCGGTGGGATATGCCTAGATATCACACTGGGACATTTCCTAGTGAAAAGGTAAGTAATTTAGTTTTTGTACATTTGCAGTTTCTTAGGGTTTCATACAAACCAACTCCATACAGAAAAGCAGTCAATGCAGTCCTATGAGAGAAAACAGTGTTATAGTTTTTTGGTAAGTAATTAGGTTTTGGAGTTGGTATTCTGGGGTTAGAACCAGGGTTCCCCCAGGGTCGAGGATGCACTCAAAGCACCCTCAGTGACACTAGGGCAGCCGGGTGCAGAGACCAATGTTATCCAGTGGAGGATAAGGGGCCTCCGGTTGGTGGCTGCTCACAAGCAGGCCACAAGGTTGTGGGAGCAAAGCTCCTGGTGTTAAGTTCAGGGCAAAGGGGGACAAGATTTAGCACACAAGGTGCACCCACAGAGGCGGCGGGGTTCAGGATGCTGTTTTGGTGTCAGGTGCCCTGTTGGTTTCAATGGGGATTCTCCGGTTGCAACAAATGCTGCAGGATCTGGGATTAAGATCTTCTGGAGATTACCATCGGTTGGAGAGTTAAGTTGGGATGTCTTGGGATGCTAGGACACAGTCGGTTGGGCAACCCAAGGCTGTGGGACATCTGGTGCAGGGGTGCCTTTTGGCAACAGGTTTCTCTTATCGACTCCGGTCGCGGTCATCCTCCAGAAAGGGGCTGCATGCGTCGGTTGGAGACTTAAGGCAGATCAGGGATCACCAGATCCCAGTTCAGGATCGTCGGGGAGACCTTGTGGTGTTGGGCGAATCACCCCGAGACTTTCAGGGTAGGAGCTGAGCGGAGCGCCCCATTAGTTTTGAAAATTTCGCGAGGATTCGTCAACCGGCGCCAAATTTATTCAAAATAGAATTTTCAGATTTCCTATGGAAACACGGTCCTAACTATAACTATCTACTGGCGACTGTATGTATGTACAGGGCCTCTAAAGGTGACACAATAAGTGCTGCAGCCCTTAGGGCCCTTCCCTGGTCACAGTGTCCTTGGTACATGTGGTACCATTTACAAGGGACTGTCCTGTGGCCAAAGAGTGCCAATTGGGTTTTGCAACAGCACAGTTTAGGGAAAGAACATAGGCCCTGGGTACCTGGTTGGCAGTAACCCAGGGCACACCTAGTTATAGTACATCAACATTAGGCAAAACGTGTGGGGGGGGGGGGGGCAACCATGCAAAAAGGGATACTTTCCTACACCATCTTACAATGGATTTTCTCAAGAATATTGTAAATCTATTTAAAGATGGCCACCATGAATGCAAGCATACAGGGCGCTGGTATCCGTGTGGATTTTTTTGGTCTTTTATTTTAAAAGCCAATACAAAATGGTCACCATGCATGCGTGCATGGTAGCCATGCCACCATGGAATGTTTTTATAAAAACATAAGACATTTTATTACAAGATAGCCACTGTAAATGTCTGCACAGGGGCCACGATGCCATTATTTAGATTGCCAATGGTTTTGATGTACATCACCAAGTCCTTGCAAAGCCAAAAGCACAAGCATTATCAGTGCCCGGCGAAGGGGACAGCAGCAAATGACAACGGGGCCACATTAATGAAATGTTTTTAGGTCTCGCCCGAGCCAGCGCATGCGCTGCTCTGGCGAGACTTTTAGTTAGTGGGCCTCAAAAAGCCGGCCACAGCTTTTTGTGAGGCCTAGAGCGTGCGGTTACGCGCACAGGCGCCATCTGACCTTCCTCTCAAGCGCGCGCACCTCGCTCCGCCTTTCCGTCTTGCTCGCGCTTCAACGCACCTCCCCCTTCCCCACCACAGAGCGCATCTTGTTTTACTTTGCGTCTTGTTAAGACGTGTGCCCTGACTGTATGCTTAACTAAAACTGCGGCCACGAAGGTCTTTCAGCACTGGTTTCCCCTTGCTATCAATACAACTGATTAGATTGTAAGCTGACGTGGGGTGCTCTGTCCTTCGACTTGGTTTCATTTCCGTGGCGGTTCCCCTGCGGCACTGATACTAGCTTCTTTTCCTCTCTCTGTCCCCCTGGAGTACATAGAATTGCATGACTAGCCCGCGGTCTATTTTACCCAATTAATTCCAACTGACAAAAGACCTGCCTCCACAATTGAGCCAGTGCACAGTTCCTGATGGTCAGGATTTGCCAACTGTGGCTTCAGGTAAGAACGCCTTCCGGTCGTCTAACCCTAGTAGCTTCTTCCCCACTGAATCATGCCCGCTTTGATGCCCCTTGGCCCCCGCTGGACACCGAAATCAGCACGCATTGGCTGGTCCGACATTCACTGTCCTCAATACTTCTTTGATTGTCTGGCTCAGGAATGACTCCATCAGGCATGTTGATATCCCACGGTCCACAAGCGCATCAGCTTTGCAAGGCATGATGGCATATATCACCTTGTATCACCTTGTACACTTAGTGTGTACACCCTGCTCCTTACCTGCATGTGTGGTCTAACCAGAGCGTAAACATCGATCCGCCAGTCCACTCATGGCTGTCCGAGGCTGGATAATGATTCAGCCGATGTATTGAAGATGAAACAAGCAGAACATGTGTCTCAAGTGGACAGGCCCATCAGGGTGAGGTGGAAAGAGAAATAAAGATATAACTACATGTCTAGTTATAATCTAAAAACGGGCGGGCACCACCTTGGAGTGGAGTAAGGAGTGGCATGCATGTCTGGTCATTATCTAGAACGGGCAGTCGCCATTACGGAGAAGCAAAAGATTATAGGCAGATACATCAATGGAGACCAATGGGGCTGAAAATAAGAATAGAAGTAAATTTCCCAGCAGAAGAAAGCACTGTATTGGGTGTTCTGACATGAAATGTACAGTGACCCATTCCACAGAATAAACTAGAAAAAAAGCTTAAATATAAAAAAGTGACACAAAAATCAAAATGAACTAGATTGGGGCAAGCACAGATGATCTAGACCTAGCATGTCCTGGCCCAAAGTGCTATAATACAAATGCTCAGAAATAGAATTTAATAGGTGCCTTGGTTGCTGTAAAAACTAGCATGTGGGCCCGGAATGCTTAACAGTGCAATTTACCATGGGGTGGTCCCATTGAGACCTCATTTGTGAGAATCGAGATAAAAAAAATCCAGAATAAATCTCTTCTTTCGGTATGCTGTGTGATCCTTTATTCTCATAGGTACAATATTCTCTAGTATTGCCCACTTAAGTTTGTTTTCTTGGTGGCCCAGTTGTTGCCAGTGCTCCAACCAAAATTGCTTTTTTTAATTGCAGATGTTAGATTTATAGTCCCCCATTCTAGTGTGGCGTTCTCGTCCATTCTCTCCCATGTAGACAAGTCCACATGGGCAGAGCACAAGATAGATCACATTAGTTGTCCTACAGTTGGTCATGGTGTTCAAGAAAATTATTTTCCCTCCAATAGCAATTTTGACAGCCACAATAACCTGATCACATGCCTGACGGGTATCACATTTGTGGTTACCTCTAATTGGGCTGGCTTCTGGGATGGATTTTTGGCAAAACTGTTCACTGTTGGCCACTTTTGCTCTGACCAACAGATTTCTCATACTCCAATTTCTCCTGAAGGCCAACGTTAGTCTTGGGAGTTTATGATCTTCAGAGTCTATGTTTAAGACATGCCACTGTGAATTAACTGCTTGCATGATTTTATGGTCAAGGTTCAAATGGCGTGTTACACAAACTATTTTATCTTCAGTTTGCTTTGTACTGTTCACAAACAGGGTTGCCTTGTTAGAATATTTAGCTCTCTTGAATGAATAACAGATGAGGGGCTTAGGGTAGCCCCTATCTAGGAACTTACCTTTGAGAACCTTTTAAGGCTAGGAACACTGTCTTTAGTTCCAATAAGTTTGTGTTGTATGCTTCTTCTGGTTTCCTTTGGAGTTGAGCTTTCCCATATGTGCTCCCCCTCCCATGTGAGGTGGATGTGGGGATTGTCACTGAGCTGGTAGCTTGACGGTTCTTCCTAATGTTATGTTTAGTCTGTTATACCAATCCATCTCCTCCTGTACTTTTTACGTGACAACCACTAGATCTTCCCAACTCCCCATCGCTTGTGACCACTGATTGTGGATCCATTCATGGATCTGTCTCACTTGTAGCCTCACATCTGGGATTAGTGGTATGCAGGAGATCATCATTACCAGCAACTTTAACACCGTCCTCACTGTCAGAGACCAATCTTTCTGTTAGCAGGAGATTTTGCGTCAGCTCTGGCCCCAGGAGATCTGTCCAAAGAGCGCAGAGGATGGGTGGGTCGGTAAAGAATCTGCGGCTAGATGTAGTCTCTACCTGATAAGGCAAGGCATTACCAAAGGTAAGTAATTTGTTCATCTGACAGACTTCTAGCAGCAGATTCCTTACCTTTGAATAGATGCCCAATAAATACCCCCCCTGGTGATGTCTGTGGTCAAATTTAAGCTAGTAAGGAATAGGACGCATTACAACGCACGCACTCACAACACGTGTCATTACAACACATTTTTTACAACGCAAACCATTACAACGGATAACCCATTACAATGCAAATTACTATTCTAACCCCGCCAGGGCGTTACTTCGGGAAGGCGTTGTAATGGCACACGTAAAGTGTGCGTTGTAAACTATGTCTCCCGCTAGGAAGTCCTGCAGGACCGAACAGGCGAAATGCCCATCCCTGAGAATCTGACTGTCCAGGCAGAAATGCTTGGTAAACATGTGCAGGGAAGCCCACATTGTTTCTAGCAGATGTCCAAAACTAGGACTCCACATGCTAACATGTTGGTTGCAGCTCTAGCTCCGGTGGAATACTAAAGAAGTTTGAAGATATATATAGCTCAGTATCCAGGCGCTGTCCATGTACATGGAGAGAATAAGTGATTTGCCCAGGATGTTTCGGTGAAGCTGAGACTCTGACTTGGATCCTCAGCTCCTGAGTCGGCAGCTCTGGCCGCTGCGCCACATTCTCTTAAAAAAATTCAGGAGGCTGCTTTTTGGCCAGTGCGTAGGAGATCTTGATGCAGAGAGAAATCCACTGAGAGATAGTCCCTTTTTGCATCACCCGACCTTTCTTCGCAAAAACATACATGTGTGCAGTCAAGGTAGAACGACAAAACTCTTTTTGTGTCCAGATGGTGGAGTCGCTCATCTTGCTGGCAGGGATGTGCAGGAGCAATGAAAGTGGCCACGGTGGCAGATTGGCCCCATGAAATGGTGCTACCACTTTCGTCAGGACTTGGTTTTCCGTGGATTCAGCACCAACCCACCATCTTTACCAAAACCCACAAAAATATCCATGAAGGACTGTAGCCCCATAGGTGTCTTTGAAATGAGCAGTGTGTCGTTGGCAAAGAAATGCAGACATTTGGCTCGCTACCATTCTTTGGGAATTATTTGTGCTAAAATTGAGACAGTCGATGACCACGATGTCATACTGGGAAAAATGATCGGTGCAAAAAAACAATGCTGTCTTAGCCCCCCTGTCGATTGCAATGCGATCTGTTAAGTCGCCCTCCACCCCCCCCCCCCCCCCCCACATACACACACACACACATCTCCCCTGGGTATAGATATCAATGTAAAGTCTGATGAGCAGAAACCGAATATGGTGTAGCATCCCCACAATTTTGTGTAGCATCCCCATATCTTCTAGAACTGCCCATAATTTGTGTCTATGAATGACATCAAAGGCAGACCGGAGGTCAACCAATGCCACATATAAGTGACCCCGCTGCAGAGTCACTGTCTTCCAATATACGCGTCGAAAACAAAGTCTGATTTATTGTGTGTACAGTGTCCCTGAACCCAGCTTATAAATGGGTGAGCTCAAGAAGTGGGAGAAGGTGTGGGGCAACTGAACTGGTGTAACCTTTGTTAGGTGTTAAATGTGAAGGGGGGGGGGGGGGACCCAGTAGGGAAGGGCACTACCGTTGAGAGGTCATGTGTGCTGAACGCTACGAAATGCTACTGGCCGTAAAAGCGCCATTCCAAATGTGTGTTCATGCTCTGCCTTTGTTGCTCTCAGCTTTAATAGATGTGTAACAGAATCGTCTCCGTTCACTTACTGTATTCACTGTATACTGAGCGATGTTCAAATAAAAATATATATATATTTTCTTAAAGTAAATAGGTAATCACATTCTCACGCATCCATCCCTGCAGCTTTCCCAACTTTTGGCAAAGCTCAATTGAGCAAATTTGGCGATTCTTTGACAGATCCTTTTTTTTCTTTTTCCAAATCTGGAGTATTACTGCCACTCATCAACTATCGGGGATCTCTGACCCCATTATTATGGGATTTGATACATCACTGTACGGGGCCCCGATCCTGGGTTCAGCCAGGTATAAATCCCGCGAGATTTTCATAAGGCCTAGGTGCTTTACCTCGCATTATAGAACCTAGTGCCACGATAGTATCTTTCAGCGCAAATAATATTCCCTTAGTAGCATGAGTTATATTCAGAGTAGGAGGTGCTTCTTCCGCACCTTAATTTAGCGGAGTGATTGAATATAGAGGACCAAAGTGTTTCATCCAGTGGTGTGGCTGTATGCAACACTCCACGTGCTTGTGCCTGCTGGATACCTTGGGCTAACTTAAGCCAAAACAGTTTATTATTCTTGCTTTTTGATGCTTTAATGAGGTTGGAACAATTAGTTACCTCCAAGACCTTTTTCTATGAGCCAATTTGTTTTTAGGTCTCGGCTAGCGAAGGCTGCGCTTGTGCAGTCTCGCTCGCGAGAGATAATGACCTGGAGTAGAGGGGCTTGAACCCGCCCCTCTTCTCCCCTGTTCTCCATTGGGTGGCCTCTTGAATGCTGGCCAGCCATTGGAGAAGAGGTCCGTCACTCCGAACAGGCCCCGTCCTTTTCGGATTCGGGGGCGTGTTTTTTTCAACTTTTCTCATTATCTCCTCCAGCCAACGGCAAGAGGAGAGAAAAGCAAAACACGCCCCCGAATCCGGAAACGCCGCTGCCTTTCTCCGAGGCATTTCTGGCTGACCAAGGAGAAAGGCGGTGGTGTCTTCCGGTGCCCTCGGCTTGTTGTAGAGGCAAAGGAGATGAAGGTGTGAGTCAACCCTCCCAGGATTCATTATTAAAAGCTCCAACTTCTACGCAGAACTCTGCAGTATACAGATTCATTTACTGCTCTAATTGACCAGCCGTAACAATTCGTATCTAACGTGTTTCTTTAAGTAATGCCCACACAAGAAATCGGAGAAAGGAGGAGCGAGTCAGCATTTCACGGTGACACTTTACACATGCGCGTGGATCGGAGGGCTTCTGCTTCTCAGATCCAGTCAGGTCGAAGCCTCGCGGCCCAATTTCATGCCCGGCTGCACCTTCCATTACTGCCCGAGAGCCTGATCTGGCGTTCCCGCACCGCGCTGACGGACAGGCCGCGAGTGCCAGTCAAGAGGCAGTCGAGAATTACAGGCTTTGCCTTGCTGCTGAACAGTTTGCCGTCTGTGCTGGGGTAATGTTCCTGCGACCAATTTGTCACAGCGCCAAGCGGTAATTAAATAGAGCGCGTTTTCTCCCTCAGCCGCCCGGCGGGATTCGGCACAGCTGGAACGAGCGGAATCTTCTGGCTGCATAGGGTGGTTGGGGATGTGGCGCTACAGGTATCCATAAAAGCGCTGGTGGAATTTAAATAGATCCTGCGCGCAGCTTCACTAATTAGGTCTGCCCTAGAGACAGCCTGCCTCATGGTTTCAAAATTATGCATAATAAAAATGCATACAGTGCCGGAAAAGAGGGGGGTTCAGGTGCACCCCGGATCCGGCAGCTATTATTTAGCTGTATCTAGGCCGGAAATATGCAGTTTGTCCCGGTGTCATTTGTTGACACCTTCAGCAGCGCCATTAGCCATCTGCTTGAGGAGCCTCTGTTATGTTGACTTCCAGCTGCGCTCAAAGCAGAGGCTTGATTTGAAGGACCGCAACCCCTCTTTAGTTCAAGTATCATCCTGGCTCCTGGAGCTACCTGGAGCCTAGCACCTGGATGTAGAGAAGAGCGAGCCAGCAAATTAACAGGGAGAGCCGAGCTGAGCCAAGGGCAGGCAGGAGCATGTGGACGAGCCAAGCCTTGAAAATATATGGCATGTATATCATGCAACAAAGAGCATGCTAGAAACTAATGTGTCTATATTAATGAAAAATTGTATTTCTTTAAAACTTGTAAGTTTCACCTTAGTACATCATTTAATATAACCGCATCGAGAAATATTTATTAGGTGATGATTTTAAAAATGAACTAAGAAACAGTCCAGCCTCCTGCCCCTGCCCTGATGACAATGTTGTTAGTATTAGTTATAATGTGTGTGGCCTAGATTGTTATTGATGAGGAACACTACAGTCTATGACATCAATTACAAGTGAGGTTTTTGTACACCTTACATCCTGAATGCATGCATTTCAAAGTGCACTTATATGTACTAATGAACAAAAGGAGTCTTGGTGAAATAAAGTTTTTTCCTAGGATCATACAGTTCGGTCAAGAAGGGACGCCGGTACTGATGCCTAATTTTTCAGTTTAATACTGTGCAATTCAGCCACTACATGGGTATTTTTATAATTAATATAGCACAAACTCATTCCGAAGGTATTGGAGCATTTTACATGAGCCCTAGTTACATTATATAAGGTCACATTTGTTTTTGGGGGTCTTTTTAGGCACAGGTAGATTAAGTGATTTTCCCAGAAAAACAGGACGTTGATCCGACGCAGAGATTCAAACCTGGTTTCCCAATTCCAAAGTCAACATCTCTGGCCATAAATCCACATCTTCTCCCCTATTTGTATTCTAATGTTAGACGTGAACAATTTCTTGGAGGATGAAATTAGTGCATGGGTTACAGACAGAATCCACATTTTATTTTTAGGTCGAGGGACCATCCGGTCTGCCGAAGGCAGAACCGGAAGTCCGGAGATTTAATGTTTCTTAGAGTGGCTATTTAGCCCGCCTCTCTTTTTGGCTCTCCTCCATTGGCTGGCTTCCTAAACAGAGGCCAGCCATTGGAGGAGAGAGCCGTCCCTCCAAATAGGCTCCGTCTTTTTCAGATTCGGGGGCGTGTTCCTTGCTGTTCTTTCCACTTTTTAGCCACGCCCTTTTTTAGAACAGCAGGAACACGCCCTCGAAGCCGAAAAAATTTTGAAGCTTCCATCCACCATTTTTAGGTCTCGGCGATCTCGGCCCCCGAATCCGAAACCGCCGCTGCCTTTCTCCGAGGCATTTCTGCTTCGCCTTGGAGAAAGGCGGCGGTGTTCATGGCTCTCGCCAGGTAAGGCACCAGTTTTGCCAGTACTTGTTTTCTCCTGAACCTTCTCTGTATTTCCTTCGCTGCCCATCGTTTTCGGCCCGAGATCAGTGCCTGCTCCGGGACAACTTGGACACCCCCACGCCACTCCGGGGGGCAGGGGCCGAGGGATTTCAGGGCCGCATAACACTGTGCTCAGCAGTTCATTGTTCTTCCTGTCCTGTGCCTCATGCACAGCTAAACCGGCCTGTCCTCATTTTACGGGGACTGGGTAAGCTTTTCCCTCTAGGAGCACGAGTTCGGTGGTAGAAACACTTCTGGCCTCGAATGGCTGCTGCTAAAACGGCGAAGAAAGCTCACACTGCCGCAGGAAGAGGGGTATTTTGCAGTGCTTTTATTGATTAGCTTCTATTCTCCCCTGCCTGCTCCTTATTATTTGTGCTGTTTTGTCCAGAATCTTCTTGAGGTTTCCATGGAGGTACCCACCTTCCCGGGCCCACCTTTCAGGGTTAATGCACGGGGGAGAGGAGGGTTAATCGGTGATTTGATAGCAGGCAAACACGGTTCTGTTGATGTTTCCTCTGGGCTTGCAGCCTCACAGATTTATGCGGCCATTGAACTGTCAACTCAGTGTTTGGGTGGTTGTAAATAGATAGCAGTTTAAATGCCCGACCCTGGCTGCTGTTATTAATACCAACCTGGACCTTGAGAGGAAGCAGAGTAATCCGTTTTTATCCCCGGTCAATTTGGTGTACTTCATGGGCGTCTGTTTTTTTGTAAGGTGATGCATATTTGACACACAAACGGATAGGCATGAAGAAATACGATTGCATTTTATAGAGGGGGCATGTGCGTTAGTGTTCAGAAAGCACGCTGATCCATTTCTGAAGGCCAATGATGTGGGAGAGGAATACATCAGGGAGAGACTTCATCGAGTGAAGAAGGAAGTGGTTACCCCATTGCTTTGCCTGTGTTATGCTGCGTTTGGTAATTGAGATAAAACAGACAAGGTCTAGAAATGTGCAGTAAAATGGTGTACAACGTAGATCACATTCCCCATGTATTGGGTCTCAAAACGGTAAGCAGAGGGCAGAAGGAATTTGACAACTGTCATATTCCTCAACTAGGGTAGTAAAGTTGTAAAGGGTGCCAGGCCTGGAAAATACTGCTTGTTGAAGTGCCCATGACCCTAAACCTCAGCAAAAGTAACGAAACAGTAACGTGGTATAACACTTTGACGTAGGAGAGCAAAACAAAGATTTGTAAATCAGGAGGCAACGTGGGGCCTACATTTTGTGGAGGAACCTATTAAAAGTGTGTTTTGGTGGGAAATAAGTGTGCCAACTTCTGTACTTTAAATCCTATAACATGGACATGTTTGGTTAATAGAATGCCACTACTCAGAAACAATTGAACTCTAATATCGTGTGACTAGGGGTGACTATGGGTGCGTTAAATCCAAAATGAAAATGTGTTTCTTTAACTTGACTTCACATATGCAAAAAAAAAGCTAATGCCAATAGAAATGACAATGCCATTTATTTAGGGATACAAAAATGATAAAAAAATAATGAGCATTACCAATAGCTCTACCTATAATATTGCCGAGACCATTGCATTGTAAATGCTTGTTATTAGCCCTATCGGCCTTTATTCCCTCCCGGTCCCCCATTTTTACTGGTCTTGATTAAGACACATTTGGCATTTCTACAGCCTCAAGTACCAGAGGTTGATTGCCCTCCTTGTTAGATTGGATTTAATGGCTCTAGTATGAGCAGGGATAACAAAGCAGTTGAGTGAGCGTACGTTTCTGCTTTGCCCATGTCTTCATAGTATCGGTCACACCCTTCTAGATACTTGATAAAATTTCAGGATGCTGGGTTATGTGCAACCACTTTAAGGATTTCCTATTGTTAGTGACAGTCAACGAACAATCTGCTAAATGAAGAGTCTGGCCCTTTAATTGAGTAAATACATCTTTAAATGATGCAAGAATCTACTGTGTTCACTTTCCATTTTCTCAATTATTACCATGTCTAACAAGGCTGTACTAATCATAATACAGCCGGTCCGACTTGAGCGCCTAGTTCTGTTATACGTATGTTATAAATGTGAGCCCCCAGTATATCCGATCTCGTTCACACAATACACATCCTAAGGCCGTAAGAAAGTGCTACCAACTGTAAAGCAGTGACAGTCCAGGTCTTAATTGGCGGCAGTTCTAATGTGGGGTTACAGTTTCTCGTCCTTAAAAACTATTAAAAATAGTAGTTTAATTATTTCTCTAGCTGGTCCTAGTCCCGAGATACAGTATTAGTATTTTAATCTGTACTCTAGTTTTCCACAGGGGACAACTAGGCCTACCACACTGAAAACAGATTTTTGAGCCCTGTCACTGTAGGGACATCATATTATTAATTGTGTGTATCCCACTTTTAAATACCATGCATCCTACCTTGTGGGCAACAAGGTTTACATAGGGGTGACTTACTAACATTTAGAAGGGAGGTTTTTAACTCTCAAAAAGGGTTATTTTGACAGTTCGCATTGCAGGGTTACACTGCAATATTCAGGCTACATAGGATAGGCTTATAGCCATACAAATAATGACCACCTGACCACCCCTCAAGATTGCAGAAAATCAAACATGATCATCCCTAATTTTCATCTTTTGTTTATAAACCTTTTCATCATATTTCAAACTAATCAATTTACAATATTTGTCAGTTATTTCATTAACCAATTTTCAATGTTCAAACTTAAATTCCTACCCTGCCAACAACAATCATAACACATACTGCACTCAAATTAAACTAAAAACCGACAAATCCCAATATGTGAATAATTTCAAGCCACGGCATTTCACAAAAAAACTACCTTTTTTCTTCTTTGCAATAGAACATGCCGCACTTTCAAGTGTAATTATTCACTCAAGCAATATGGGTAAATCCTCATTAATTGGATATATATACACATGTTACAGTTTCAATTTTATTTTTTTGTGTATAGGATAGCCCCTGTGGTGGTTGTTCAATCATTATTCCATACTGAGCCATGCAGAGTCACATTTCGATGAAACCACCAAATAATCATTCACCTTCCTCAGGGCACAGAATATCAATTTAAAATCCAAACGTTGGCAGGGTAACAACCTGCAGGTACGAGCATAAATCACAATAAATGTATTAAAAAACCAATCAATCCCTTATTAACGGTGCTGCCCATAAATATTTGATAGTGCAGTACAACAGAGTGATCTCAGGGTTAAGGGTGAACAAAAACCTCTATACATCAATGTAGGAAAGTAGGGTCTACCTCTATGGTTACCCCCACTTTTTGCTTGATGTGATGCTGTTTTTGACTAGTCTGACTGGGATCCTGCTAATCAGGACCCTAGTCCATCTGCTTTCTCCCTAAATTGGTTTTTCCAGTACTGAAGTACACCCCAGATTGGACACTGGGGTACCCTTTTAAGTCCCTAGTATATGGCACCCATGTACCCAGGGCATAGGTACCCCAGAGGTCTACCATGGGCTGAAGCATGTATTATGCCCATGAGAGAGTATTCAAAAATCAAACTACCGGCTTGCCATTCCAGCCTGTGTACGCTGGTGCTTACACCACTTACTAAAGTGATACATTTCCTATATCTAGGGTCACTGCCCTTAAAACCTATAAGTCATCCTTCTAGCAGGTCTTTGTAATCCTGAAGGCAGGGTGGCCCTGCATGTGCAGGACACCCCTACAGCCTACGGAGTCCATTCTCCCGGGTTGTCAGTGAAGCAGCCATATACAATATAGAGGGGCACTGCGTAATTACACGATGACCATCTTGAAACAGGCTGCAACAAATCCTATCATGTTTGGTATCAAATATGTTGGAATAATACTCAGCCCTCCGTTAGGCTCTGTGTTCCCGGTGCCAACCTTCTCGCCCCAGACAGCACAAAATGGTTGCTGCCGACCAAAGACACAATTCTGCCCTCCTGCTGCTGAGCCAAGCTCGAGCAGGGGAAGGCAGAACAATAGGCATCCTGTCACAGGGAGGTGTGGCCACCTTCACCTCCAAGACAGGATTTAGTGTATTGGGACCGGGTGGGTGCACTCGCCAGCACCAGAAAGTCTGAATGAGGGGCACATTTGATGTCCATGTGCAAAGTCCATTTCAAACCAGTTCTGGTAGCAGTTCGCTCCTGCTCTGGCGTGAAACTGGAAAAAAGACATGGGGTAACCTCCCCCCTGTCTAGACCCTCCCCTGGGAAGGTCACCTGAATCTTCCCAACCCTTTACCTAGGGTACTTAAGGGCTGTACGTCCCTAGATTTGTAGTGGGATAAGATTCAGATCAGACACCACTGCACTTCTACCGTCTGGTCACTCTGGACTTCGTTTGGGCATGAATCAGTCTCCCTTCCAGTCTGCTGTATGGTCTGTGCCTCTACATCATACAGGAACCTTCAAGGCCTGTAAAACACTAAAGACACCTGAAGAAAACCTCCCTTGGAGTGACGGAGTCACTCCTCTGCATATGCAGGCACTGCAACTAAGTCTATTGGTCTGCAGATCTTGAGTTCCTCTGGATGCTGTGGGCTCTAAAACACAGCTGGTGGTTTTTAACAGCTCCCGAGGACTGACCTGCCCTCTCACCAAGTTTGAGGCCAGTCTCCCTCGTGTGGGTTGCAATAACCGAACCCCTGTGCAGCGTGTCCAACTTGCAGTTGCAAAGGCTTGTTGGTGTCTTTCCAACAAGATCTTCGAAGTTCCAAATAGCCCCAACCTCGAGCACCTCCTGTGACCAGAATCTTCAGCCACACCGCATTGTGGCCTGCATCTTTTGGTGAGCTGCTTGAGGTCCTCTCGCGACCACAGTTACTCCGGCCTGTGGGTCCGCTCGAGGGTCATACTTGTTTCTTTTGGGCTCCCCTGATTGATCTGGGCCTGCCCTGACTATCCTGCCTTTTGTGAGTCCCCTGGACCTTGCTGGTCCTGACATTGCTCCTTCTTTGATTCCTGTGTGGCTCGCCTTTGCCAGGGCTTGTTGGTGCCCCCCCCCCCCCCCCCGACACCAGCCCCTCAACACTCCACACCCTTCGTGGGACAGCTCGTTAATAGCTCCTGGTCCTCCTCAGCGTCACCTGGTCCTTGCAGCTGCAGAATCAAGGTCCTAGTCATCCATTCTGCAACACCCGAAATCAGAGGGCATCCGTCTTCCAAGTCTCCTGGTCACTCCTAAGTGACAGACTCTGTCCCCTCTGCTTGCAGGTACCTCTCATCAAGAATCCATCCTTGGATTCCACCGGACACTTCTTCTTTCTTCAACAGCGGCACTTTCCTGAAGTCCTCCAATGGTTTCGACAGCGGTTTCCGACACCACTTCACACGTATGCACCCGGCTTCCCTGGTGTAGGTTAACGTGGGTACTAGGGTATCCATAGGTGGGGTGGCTCTCCAACCATCTGTCTTCCATGGGGTTCTTCAGGGTCCACTGGGAAGGGATATTAATATTTAAAAATCCAACCGCGACTTGCACATAGACTTGTAAGGAGCTCGCGGTCTCCGTGGGGTCCCTATCTACTTAACTTGGGGGGGGTTCTGTGGGACCCTAGCAATTCTACATCCTCTCGTCCTGACTAGAGTTGTGGTTCTTATACCACTTTTAGTATATGGTTTGGTCCCCCCCTCCTTGGGCCTCTGTGTATTTCATGCTATTTACTGTTTGTTTGCCAACGTATTGTGTGCATTGTGTTTCTCGGTGTTGAAGATATTTGATCATAATAGAGAGTATTATATAATCAATACACATTTCTATAAATACTTGGTGTGTTTTTTTTCACTTAAACTATAAGATTCACAACACAAGCGAGTAGTGGTATTTGGGCACAGGTACAGGCGCTGCTGGGAAAGTTCACTAATATATCTTGATATGGAATGGTATTAGTACAGTGCTACAAGGAGGAGAGAACCACCCACCTCTCCTGAACATGCAGCCTAAGCTGCAGCATACACATTTACAAGATCCTTAGCACACGTAGATTATTTATATCAAAGTGTATCAGTAGCATCCCATTGACTTTTTTCAAAACCGTATGTATCCACAACACAAGTTGTAACAAGTCTTGAGTCTTTAATTCTGTAGAGTAATCTTCTTATTCTGTCACTCATGTGACTGGTCATACGCACAACAAGCCAAAACGTGTTTCGTCGCAAACATGGGCAGTGCACCCGCGACTTTTTCAAGGCTGTACAAGTAAAACATATAAAACACCATTGTATAGCTTTTCAAGACCGGAATATAGAAAGCAAAGTTCATCATTCTCATAAATTACTACACAATTTTAAAGTCCAAGAGCAGTCCCAAATCAGTAAAAACAGTAGCCCAGTGGCTCAACGTATGGTGTTAACCAAAGTAAAGCGTCTAGTGTATGTGTAGTGACCAGATAGAATACACATACACAGAGCGAAATGTGTAATGGCAGAGTAATTAGCCATTCGTAATGGTGACGTTAAAAGTAGATCACCCAGTGAGTGATTCTTAAACATGCTTAATATGGTGAATCATCTAGATACCAGAAAAATTACTCCCCACCTATAGTGCAGTGTGAGCAGACCGTGGGATTCATGTAAAGAGCCCCAAAAAACGCCCAAGATGTCTGAAAAGGACATAAATACCTATTGTTTCTTATGTAAAGTCATCTGTAAACATAAATGTCAGACGAAAATAAGCATCTAGTCTGTCTATCTAAGGATATAAAAAGTTACTAAAGGCATATCACAGCACAATAACTACATAGTATGTGGTGATAATTCCATCTCACAATGGGTATCTGTATAGAGCGGCGTCCTGCTTAATGTTTCCGGTGAACCTAGGGATCCTTATACGTCCCGTAAAGCTACGTATAAGAAACAAAACGTACATCTCAGAAAAGGTCTTAACCTTCCTACCATGCTTATTGTACAACATTGATGTATTCATAGTGTTACACAACAACGCTCCATACGGTAGCTTCCACTAATATACTATGTGCCTAAGGCGACGAATCCTTATACCTCTCCGTGGTAATAAAGTCAGAATCAGCCTACTGATCCTACTATTCGAACACAACACAAATGCAACCTATCTACTGTACCCGCTAGCCCATTGACCGATTAGTAAACTAAATTGTTATTCTCCAATGCACAATCTCATGCCTTTCTGACCAGCAACACTAAATCCAGTGTCGCACCTGTCCGCAGTTATTCAAGAACCCAAACCATCCAAGTTAACATAAGGATACACATATTAAATTGTCATATATAGTGCGGAGACTAAGTCCTTTCTAAACGGCGAAATGGAGAAACTATATATAATATCTAATCACTAGTCATAATGGACTCGTCCGCACCCCTGCTTGGAGTCACTCAAAGGCTCCAAGTATCGCTCTTACCTAGGTATGGTCCGAAGTAGTCCTAGACGCCACAACTTCTGTGTAACCGAGTACGGAAACACTCGGATACGAGCACCAGATTTACGCTCATATCCGGTCTGTATAATTGTAACACGTGATGCGGGCCCGCCGATCCTCGGCATTTCCCCAGAATGTAAAAATAGTAAAAGGACTCTCATAAGGTCCTTTAGACGAACAGAGGCCATAACTGGCCTGGGGAATTAGGTAGGAAAATAAAGTTTAGTATGCCTGAACTCAGAATCTAAAGATGCATCTTTTAGTGAAGGTGATTTTTACATTCTGTGTTTGAAAATACCACTTTTAGAAAGTAGGTATTTTCTTGCTCAGTCATCCTGTGTGCCTCTGCTGGAATGTAGATTGCCTGTCTGGGTTTTGGATGACAAAAGGCTGGAGAGCAGGAGTGGCTCCAGAAAGTCTAGGTGGGTCAGGAAAGGGCTGAATAGACCTGGACTGCAATTGGGGAAGGGGAGGAGATTTCCTTGCACCTCAAAGGGCCTGGCCTGCCTCTGACCAGGCCGTCTCCACCTCCTGCCAGGCAGTCACACCAGAGAAGACAGAACTGGTTCTGGCTCCGCACAGACACTCTCTGCCTAAGCGATCAAAGGATTTTGGGATATAAATATTGGGGCCCAGACCCCTGAACTTTAGAGCCAAGAGGAATGCCAAGAAGAAGAGCTCGAGAAGCTGTGAAGAGGGACTACCACTTTGCTGTGTTTCCCTACAGTGGCTGCTTCGGTCTTAGGCAGTGAAAGGACTGCACTGAACTTTCTGCAATCTACTTTTGTGAGTTTCTCCAAGGGTTTGAAGTAGAGCTTGCCCCCTGTTCAAGAAGTCTCAGGAACAGCAAAGTCTTCAAGTTCTTCTGCCATCAGCAATGGGGACTGTGTTTTGTGCTGCAACAGAAGAAAAAGCAACCCAACGCCGTTGCCAACTTCGTGTCCTGAAGGCACGGTAAAGGGCGGCACCGTAAAGGGCACCACCGCAACGTGACCCTGGTCTCACAGACGACGCCTGCTGACGACGCCACCGAGCCGCTGCTCGCACCGCCACCTGTGGACCCCGCACTCAGCACCGCTTCCCTTCACCACGATGCCTTGGTATCCCAGACGCTTCACGCCGAAATAGACGCTGCCTGCACCGTGGTTCGAAGGCACCGCTCGTAAAGTTACAACGCACCGCTCCCATCCCACACCGCAGCCTTGGCCTACCGACTCCAGCGCCATTGACTCCAGTTCGTCAGCCGACGACCGTGTTTCAGCAACGACGACGCTGCTTGCCACCGCGACGAGCACCGCATGCACTTCGCACCGCGACCCTAGTCTCACCGACGCCACCATCTGACGCCGCCACCAAATTGCTCGCTGCACTTCGCACCGCAGCACCAGACGCCTGCGCTCCTGACTTGAACAGAGAGGAGTTCGACCTGCAACGCTTGAGACTTCGAGGGCCCCGACGACTCCTGCACCGACCTCCGGAACTGACGCCGTATTCTCGGGTCTTCCCAACACTGTAGCTGGCCTGTGACGCCGCGGTCAGCTAGAACTGTTTGGATTTGTTTGCTCACGATGCCGTGATAGTCCCGGAAGGAGGTATCGACATCAAGGAACTGTTTTTCAAGCATATTTTGATAACTGAAGATTTTTAAGTACTGTATTGTGGATTTGTATCGTTTCTGGTCTTGTCTTAAGTATATAAAAATATTGGATATTTTTCTGAACTGGTGTGGTGTCCTTTTGTAGTGCTTACACTGTATTACAGTTGGTTATGTGCAATGCTTTACACACTGCCTCTAAGATAAGCCTGACTGCTCGTGTCAAGCTACCAAGGGGGTGAGTAGGGGTTATTTTAGGAGTGTAACTCTTATCCTGACTAGAGTGGTGGTTTCTGCCTGGCTTTGCCACATGCCCTAGCCTACCAAAAGGAATATGCTACTTACCAGTATGCATCTGTTCTTGGCATGTAGAGCTGCAGAGTTGTACACTTTGCATAGATCGCCATCTGGTGTTGGGCCCGGATGTTTGCAGTTTGTTTTTGTTCTTTGGAAGTCACGAGTTCGGTGACTCCTCCTTCGGTCCGTACTGCGCATGGGCTTCGGCTCCATCCTCAGATTGTTTTTCGCCAGCAGGGAAATGATGGAGCGTAGTAATAACAGTGAGAAACCCATGTGTGTTGTATCTAAATAAGATGGACTGGAACGGATACAGGTAGCCGGGGAGGCGGGTGGGCGTGTACAACTCTGCAGCTCTACATGCCAAGAACAGATGCATACTGGTAAGTAGCATATTCCGTTCGAGGCATATGAGCTGCAGATTGTACACTTTGCATAGATTATATAGCAGTACCCAACCTTAGCGGCGACCACCGGTATCCGTTGAAGCGGTTTGAAATAGTGTCTTTAGTACAGCCTGGCCCACACTAGCTTGTTGCTTGGAGTGCACGTCTACACAGTAATGTTTTGTGAAGGTGTGCTGTGTTGACCATGTGGCTGCTTTGCAGATGTCATCTAAGGGTATGTTCCCTAGAAAAGCCATAGAAGCCCCTAACTTTCTTGTAGAGTGGGCTTTAGGTGGAACAGATAATGTTCTTTTTGCCTTTTGATAGCAAATTTGTATGCACTTTACAATCCACCTAGCTATCCCTGATTTTGAGATGGGGTTGCCTTTATGCGGTGGAGAGAAGGAGACAAACAATTGTTTAGTCTTCCTAAAAGGTTGCGTTCTTTGTATGTAGTACAGTAAAGCCCTCTTAACATCAAGTGTATGTAGAGCCCTTTCCGCAACAGATTGAGGTTGCGAGAAAAAAAACAGGTAATTCCACCGATTGATTGAGATTGAAGGGGGAAATGACCTTGGGCAGAAATTTTGGATTCGTACGAAGTATTACTTTGCTGTGATGTATTTGTAAGAAGGGTTCCTGTATAGTGAACGCTTGTATTTCACTAACCCTTCTAAGGGAAGTGATAGCTACTAGAAAAGCTGTTTTCCAGGTGAGGAACTGTAACTCACATTTATGCAGTGGTTCGAAGGGCGGACCCATTAGCCTTGTAAGAACTACATTTAGATTCCATACAGGAGAAGGCGGTGCCCTGGGTGGAATTATCCGTTTAAGGCCTTCCGTAAAGGCTTTAATAGCGGGCACCCTGAACAGTGATAAATGCTGTCTGTTTTGCAGGTAAGCAGCAATCGCTGCTAGGTGTAGGCGTATGGAAGAATATGCCAGGTTACACCTTTGAAGATGGAGCAGATAGCATATGATGTGCTGTATGGATACATCTAAAGGGTTGATTGTATTGTTACGGCAGTAAACAACAAATCTCTTCCACTTTTCGGCATAGCATGCTCGAGTGGTAGGACGTCTGGCTTCCCTGATAATGTTCATGCAATCAGGGGGAAGATTAAGGTATCCAAATTCTAAGATTTCAGGAGCCAGATCGCAAGGTTGAGCTGAGGCTGGGTCCGGGTGTCTGATTTCTCCATGGTTCTGAGTTAGGAGGCATGGGGACAGGTGCAGTTTTTGGTGTGGTACCACTGAGAGCTGTAGTAGTGTGGTGTACCACGGCTGCCTGGCCCATGTTGGGGCTACCAGAATGAGCGTGAGGGAGTGCTGTTGCAGTTTCCTGACCACTAATGGAATTAGTGGGAGAGGTGGAAAGGCGTATGCAAATCTGCCTGACCAGTTCATCCATATCGCATTGCCTTTGCACAATGGGTGTGGGTATCTGGCGGCGAAGCTTGGGCATTTTTTGTTTTCGTGGGTGGCGAAGAGGTCTATATGAGGATGCCCCCACTTGTGGAAGAATGGGCGAAGAACTTGTGGATGCAGTTCCCATTCGTGTATTTGTGGCGTTTGTCTGCTGAGCAGATCTGCCATGGTGTTTTGTATGCCTGGGACGTGCTGTGCCAGGAGAAAGATGTTTTGTGGAATTGCCCATCTCCATATGCTCTGGGCTAAGCGGGAGAGCTGGGGAAGAGTGTGTCCCCCCCCTGTTTTTGAATATAATACATTGCAGTCATATTGTCTGTGCGAATGAGGACTGCTTTGGCTGAAATCTGTTTTTGAAAGGATTTTAGGGCTAGAAAGATGGCCAAGAGCTCCAGATGGTTGATGTGGAGCGATTTTTGCTGTGGCGTCCATAGACCTTGCATTGTGAGGTGTAGGAGGAGCGCCCGCCAGCCGGAGAGCGATGCGTCCGCTGTTAGAATCACCTGAGGAACCGGGTCTAGGAACGGCCGCCCTTTGGAAAGGTTTGTGGTGTTCCACCACTGCAGAGAGTGATGGGTGCGGCCGTCTACCAACACCAGATCCGTCAGCTGTCCCTGGGCCTGGTTCCACTGTCGTGCTAGGCACTCTTGGAGTGGACGCATGTGGAGTCTTGCATGGAGCACTATGAAAATGCAAGATGCCATCATCCCTATTAGCTTCATGAACACTCTTGCTGGGAGAGAGTGCTGAGCAATGAACGTTTGGCGCAAGGCTTGTATGCTTGCGATCCTGGCTGAGTTGGGATAGGCTATACCTTTGGAGGTGTCTATAGTGGCCCCGAGATATTGCTTTGTGTGAGATGGTACGAGGTGGGACTTTTGGTAGTTCACCGTGAAGCCTAGCTGGTGGAGCAGTTGGATGGTGCTGTTTTATGTTGCACACATTGGTCGTAGGACGCGCCTTTTATGAGCCAGTCGTCTAAGTAAGGGAAGACGTGAATATGTTGACGTCTGAGGTGTGCTGCTACTACAGCTAGGCATTTGGTAAACACCCGTGGTGCGGTGGTGACCCCGAAGGGGAGAACCGTGAATTGGTAATGCTGACCGTCCACCACAAACCTGAGGTACTTCCTGTGAGAAGGGTGTATTGGAATATGAAAGTATGCGTCTTTCAGATCCAAGGTAGTGAGAAAGTCTCCCTGACAGAGGAGTGGGAGGACTTGTTGTAGGGTGACCATGTGGAAATGGTCTGAATGTATGTATGCATTTAGAGGCCGGAGGTCCAAAATGGGCCGCAGGGTCCCGTCTTTTTTCGGTATTAGAAAATAGAGAGTAGACCCCTAAATTTTGCTGATTGACGGGGACCTGCTCTATAGCGTGTTTTTGGAGGAGGGAGATCACCTCCTGTTTGAGCAGTGTGGAATGTTCCTGTGACATTGGACGGTGCCTTGGTGGGATATTGGGTGGGGTAGATGTTAGCTCGAGACAGTACCCTGACAGAATAATTTGGGTCACCCATTTGTCCGATGTTGTGGACTCCCATGCGTGGATAAATTGTTGTAGTCTGCCCCCGACCGGAGTGGGATGGTCTGGGGGGAGGGAAGGGAAGTCATTGTGCGGGCGGGGTTGCGGAACGGGTGGTGTTAGTTTTGCCCCTGCCCTTATTGTTGTTGCCCCTGTATCCACCCCTTTGGTAGCCCTTTGAGAAGGTATTTTGAGGAGGGGACTTGTAGGAGGTAGAGGCGCTATCGGTGGAGTAGCCTCTGCTGTGCTACGAAAGGACGAACGCCGAAAGGAGCGTTTAGGGGTCTGGGATTGCAATGCCCCCATAGACTTTGCTGTGTCCGTGTCCTTTTTCATTTTTTCTAATGCTTCGTCCACCTTTGGCCCAAAGAGGTGTTGTTGGTCAAGGGGGTGATTTAGTATGGATGCCTGGACTTCTGGCTTGAACCCTGAGATCCTGAGCCAGGCATGACGGCGAAGCAGGACACTAGTATTTATGGCTCTAGAAGCAGTGTCCGCTGCATCAAGGGCACATTTAATGGAGGTGTTAGTAATGAGCTTTCCCTCCTGTATTAGGTTATGAGCTTTACGTTTGTGTTTCTCCGGGAGGTGCTGCATAAGAGCCTCAAGCTCATCGTAGTGTGCTCTGTCATAACGCGCAAGCAGCACTTGTGTATTCTCAATGCGCCAGATGTTTGCGGCTTGCGAGGCAGTGCGTTTACCAGACGCATCTAAGAGTTTTGATTCCTTATCTGGCGGTGGAGCCTCACCTGAGGACTGGGAGTTAGACCGCTTTCTTGCCGTGGACACAACTAGGGAATCTAAAGGAGCAGGGCCCTTAATGTATGTAGGGTCTGTGGGTGCTGCTTTGTACTTTTTTTCTATTCTGGGGTTTAAGACCCTGGCCCTGACAGGGTCTTTGAACACCTCTGCAGCATGTTTGGTAACACCCTTAAGCATGGGCAAGATGGCTGTGGACTTATCCTGAATATCAAATGTATCCAGTAAGAAGTCGTCTTCCACTGGTTCGCCATGTAGTTCCACCCCATGATAGTGTGTTGCTCTTTGCACCAAGTGGTGAAACCCTAGTGAGTCCTCTGGGGAGATGGCCTGGATGGGTAGAGGTCATCTTGAGGTACATCTGGTATGTCAGGGTTTTGGTAATCCTCCCATGGGTCTGGGGTCCCCGGTGGTGTGGGGTCCATTGGGGCGTCCGCTGGATCATAATCTGGATCCCCGTAATCCGGTTCTGGGGACGGGGTTGGGGAGTGATGAGGCAAGGGTGGCGGAGACCTGGGAGGGAGAGGAGGTGGAAGAGGTGGAGGAGGAGGAGGTGGAGGAGGTGGTGGGGAGGGCACTCTGAGAGGACATGTGGCAGAGTCCTTCCGCTTGGGCGGTGGAGGAGGAGCTGGTGTGTCAAGACGTCTTTTCTTGACAGTCAAAGTCAATAGCCCAGTCTTTGGATCCTTTGATAAGGTTTTTTGAAAAGGATCAGGTGTAAAAAGGTCCATTGGCGCCGAATCGTCCGCTGGCGCCGATGTTTTCGGAGCCGAGGATTTGGGTGGTTTCTCTGCGCCATGCTTTTTTGGAACCTCCGGTTTTTTCGGCGTCGAGGTAGGCTTCGACGCCGGAGCCTCGGTGCCGAGGGATTTATGTTTGTGTTCCGTCGGCACCGAGAGTCCAGGCTTCGGCACCGGTGGCTTCGGAGTCGAGCTGGGCGTCACTTTTTTCGGTGCCGAACGGTGTTTATCGGCACCAGGAGTAGGCTGGCTCGAGCCCGAGCTGCCGTGAGACTTGTGAGGCTTCGACACCGGGCCAGAAGGTGGGGTGATAGAAGCTGCGTGTTTTGTTTTCCCTAGGCCCGAAGGCGAAGGTGTAACCTGAGTCTCTTTGGATATGGGCGCAGGGGTGGGAGGGGGTAGAGTACTCACGACCCTCTGCGCCGGTGTGATGTCCTCCAGGTCGGAGTCGTCGGCCTCAGAAGCGCTGACGATGTCTTCCTCCTGCTCGGTGTGTTGTTGCCCCGAAGCCCCGGTGTCGTCTCCGAAGATGTCCGGTGGAGCCGCGGTCGATGAGTGCGCCATGGTGCGTCGAGCTCTTCGATCCCGGATGGTCTTTTTTGATCGAAAAGACTTACAGGCGGGGCAGTCTCTGGCCTCGTGTTCTGGAGAGAGGCAAAGGTTACACACCTGATGGAGGTCGGTGTGGGGAAATTTAGACCCACATTTTGGGCACTTTTTGAACGGAGTCCTTTCCATCGGCCGGGACCGGAGTCGAGGAGGGCCCGAAGGCCGGTGCGGATGTGTGGAATCGAGAAAAGTGCCTCTACGAGAGATGAAGAAGTTGAAGAAACTCGATGAACGAGGATTTTCCGTCGAGGCTGGAACCGTAAAAGTTCGAAGCCGGAGCACGAAGTATCACATCCGAGCCCGATGGCGGAAAAAAACAATCTGAGGATGGAGCCGAAGCCCATGCGCAGTACGGACCGAAGGAGGAGTCACCGAACTCGTGACTTCCAAAGACTGTCCAAAGAACAAAACCAAACTGCAAACATCCGGGCCCAACACCAGATGGCGATCTATGCAAAGTGTACAATCTGCAGCTCATATGCCTCGAACATCCCATTTCTAACAGGTTGCAAAAATTAAACTGTTAAACATGCATGTCCCAAGTCTCAGGGTTAGTAAAACGGCATACATGCCCTCGGTCTGGGCTACAATTAAAACTGTTGTGCAGCGGGAAAATATAATCATCAGCGTTTTGAAGAAATATCACGCAGGGCCAGTACGCAAAAAGGAGTGTAAACACACAGAGAGCCAGTTCCGGATATAAATGCTCTGAGAGGGGAGCACATGATAAATATGTGTAAAGCCTCGTGGGATGCCCCCGACTCAATATTTAATTGCATCGGCCATACTGGAATAACTAAAGAAGAACTGTAAAAAGAAAAACGCATACTACCAGCAGACTCTTGTAGGCGGATACATACATACACACACATATATATACACACACACACGCATACACACACACACACACACACGCACACACACACGCACACACACACACACAGGGTGGAAATGATGGCCTGGTTGCTGCTGGAGAGGCTGAGAACGGGCTTGCCTATGGCTTAATTATATTTCAGCAACTGAAGAGGGAGCAGAGACCAAAGTAAATAAATGTTTTTGCATTTAAATTGTGTGTTTATTTTAAAATTTACTGGGATTTTTGTATGCATGGAAAAACGTTTTCTGGGATCCCACACACAGGTGCGACACTTCAAATGTTTTTGACTTCAATAAAAATTCATGCTTTTTTTTTTTTAACCATAATTACGTGCAAGTATTCCTTGGTTTTGACAGTACAATGTTGAGCTGTCAAGTGAGAGTGTGCTTTCTGTTTAAGAGAAATCATTTCCCAAGACCTTGTAGGAATTCTGTAAGCACTTAGAGCGGAAAAAGAGGTCTAGGAAGGTCTTTTCTGAAAAGGTGTTTATGCAGGCAAATGCACTTCAGGAATGAGTTCAAGTGCCAAATAAATAAGTTACTTGCCTTTGGTAATGCTCTATCTGGTGGATACTTTATGTTCGCACAGGTTTCTGACGTATTGAGTTTCCCAGGCACCAGGCTGGATTGGAAAAGACGTGCAATAGCTCGAGCATACCTGTAGGTTGCACCACTAGCCTCAACTACAGCTTTGTCCCATAACAGACAGGGCGACAAGGAGCTAAAATAAAGACAATACCCAGTGCAGACATTTGTGCCCTTTTTTCCACAGACCTACAAATGTGAATTACAAGATTGATGTGATACTAGTGGTAAGCAAATTTAGCTTATTTATCCACTTCAAAGAATGGTGAAGTGGGCAGTCTGCAAGTAAGGAAATGTAAATTACATGTACTCTTAGTTCTGCATCGTAGGTTTCTGATGGGTACTTCTAACCGCAGATTCCTCACCTTTAGACTATCCCTAGGCACTAGACTGTAGCCAGAAGATTTTTTTTTAGAATAGCTCCTACACACTGGTAGGTAATGTCATGCAGCTCCATGCCAACCTCCTTCCACCCCAAAAGTGATTGTGGAGCAACATACAAGCGACATCCAAAACATTGACTTCAGTTCCTTTTGATCAGGAGCTAGCTTCTAAGCTTTTCTTGACAGTTGGCAAGTTTTTTCTTACAATTCTTTTCCAGTGTGCAAGGGAACATGTCCATTTTAAAAATACAAGGGTTAACCCTTGTTGGGACTGTCACAAGCAGATGTCCGTGTTAGAGCCCCCACGAGGTGTCTCTCTGGTGTGTGGGTGTGGACAAGGACTCAAAGTCACGCAAGGTCTAAGAAGAAGCATAACATGGCCATGTGGCTCTTGTTCCAGTGTCGCCACTCTCCTTCTGAGAAGCTGTGAGGAAGTCAAGGAACCACTTGGTCCCCAGTCCACTACCAATGAACCGATTTCACAGTTGATCAATATGCACCCAGAATTATTGCGTCATCGCATCACAATGAGGCATTCAAGGAAGCCACGCTGCAAATCTTTGTCACCCTCTGGCGTACCTTCGGACCACACAGACCTGAAGGAGGACTCAAGTTAGGCTACTGTCAGGAGATCATTTCTCTGCACCATCTGTGTCTCCTGGGCCCGTTTGGAGTTCAGCTCAGACTCCTGAGCCAGTTCCACATCTGGCACTATGATCCACACCAGTTCCTGCCCTTTTGTACCCAGCCTCAATTCCTGAAAGATTGCCAGTCTTAATATCCTGATTGAATAAATCAGTCTTGAACCAAGGTCACATCTAGGAACAGTTCTGATGCGCGCGGCACCAGTTAATTCTGATTCTCAGAAAATAGCACTGTTAGCTGGGAGTCGCAATCCAGAGCTCCAAGAACTTTTTAGTAGGGACTTTCACCAAAGTCAAAAAGCTTTTGAAGACAAAGGAGGTTATGCAGCTTAATTCCCTATACCCAACCTTGTTTTTTGATGCACCTCCCTACTCCAGGTAGTTCAGGCTTCCACTATCCTGACTCACTCCCTACCCCAGATAGAGTCAAAGAGAATTGAGGCATTCGGGAAACTGATGTTCTCCTCGGCTACCCTTACCCGTCAGTCAGTGCCAGCTCTTTGCTGGGAAGATGCTCCGACGCATTATAGGACATGGGCACAAACGTGCCTGCTGTCCTGGAGGAATCCATGCCAACCTGGTGCAAAGTATTGATGATAGCCAGGACACTGCTAAATATGTCATAAAGGTCAGTACTGGCACTTCTGATTGCTTATAGTAGTCAGGCCTAGCATGGTGCTCTGTCACCGACCATGGATGAGATACACAGGCTTCTTGGGTGACATTCAGGCATCACTCGTGGATATGCCTTTTGCCCAGATCATGATCCATTGGTAAATGCAGGTTTCCCCTCTAAATTTTGTTTAGTTATTTATATTTCCTGGAGCACATGCCCACCTAATGTATCTTACTTTTATTTACATGGGGTCCCCAAAATGCTTTTTCCATTCCAGGGGATGGGTGGAGGTGTAGACAGAGGGGAAGGGAACAGAGGGACTGCAGAAGGATCAGGAGGCTGCACCAAAAGCCAGCAGGACGGTACACAGGGAAGAACAGGCACACAAGGCTTCAGTCGGGTGCCATAAAAATGAAACTGCCACAAAGCCCACGAATTAAGGTGCTACCTTCAGATCATGGCCATACCCCACTGTACTAAGTCAACTTGCACCCACAGCATATAGTCTTCGCAAAGTCACACATCTTTTCAAACAAAAAATTAACTTGTATGTGCCCATACCATCATACATATCCACATCAAACATATACACACCCACAATATGAAATCAGATCCACTTTCATAAGTACATCTATCCACCGTCATGACGAAACACGCAGCATCATACACCTTTCCATCAAAATACCCATGGAGGGTGGGGGGTTTAATTCACTTCGTACTGTACAGTTATGACATAAGCGAAGCACTACAAGACTAAATGATTCTAATATTTCAAAACTACTCTTCACAAAACTTGTTTCCCAAAAATAAAAAATATTCTAAATAAATTCCCTACCCAAAAAAATACAAATCAAGTTTTAATAAAGTTATGGTTGACTACTATATTGATAGTTGCTTTACAATAAAGAAAAGGTTTCTAAAGTTAGGGTGTTACTTCAATGACCCTGTATCGTTGAATGTCTGCCTTATTTGAAAATTCAATAAATACATTTAAAAAAAAAAAATGTTAGGGTGTTGCATAGTTCTTGTGTCCCACTGTTAACTCCCACTCCCAGCACAGACTTTGCTACATCACCAACAAAGACCCCCCCACCATCATACATTTCTTCACAGTCACACTATTATCTTTCATACCACCAGCCTATGATACACATGAGCGCAGAACAACCAGTATTCTGCCACACCCCATCACAAAGCCACGTTCATAATCCCCACAAACACCAAAATAAGTCTAAGGCACCAACAGCAAATGGCAACATAGCCCCATTCTGCACCCACATACCATTATACAACACACCTACCTTCATACATAAATACTCCAAAATTAGTACATTATGACAAACCATAATACAGTACCATAGCCACCATTATATGCCAACAAAACAACCATAATAGCACAGCCAATATATCAATGCTCTACAGAGTGCCTTTTACCCACTTACAAGCATAATCACCGATTTGCTCAAACACCAGCTTAATCACGTAACAAAAAGGAAACATAGCCTCCATTATGTAGGCATACAACCACAAATATACCCCAACACAACTACCATCATATTTTTAAATGCATCATTGCACATGTACACCAGCTAGAAAAAAACCCACTAAACTCAGCATTGTAAGCCAATAGGGCAGTATCTATACACCCACAAAGTCACCATTTAACAATAGCTAAGAGTGTTATTTTAAATGGATTAGTACAGAATGAAAACAATTAATCAACACTAATAAACAATGAATTAATGTAGGTCCCTAAAACACATCTCATCAGAAACCATATCCAGGAATAACAGGAGTGGGAGCTGAAGTCAGGTTGGGACTTTAACTTAGGAATTAATATTCACTTTTTAATTTTTATTGCCAAACCACACGATAGTCAAACTTGACTACCTTCAAGATTATTTGTGTTTGGATATTTCTTTTCTCTAATAATATACATCTTCGTCCTACAAAATAATATTTTAGAAACTAAGCCGGTTCAGAGAAACTATATCTGCAGTCTTTGTTAAAGAAGGAAAATGCTACTTACTCAGTATGCTTCTGTTCTTGGCATGTAGAGCTGTAGATTCACATGCTTTGCATAAGCCTGCCATCTAGTGTTGGGTCCGGATGTTTGCACTTTGATTTTCTTCGAAGAAGTCTTTTACAGTCACAAGGTAGGTGACTCCTCCTTTCGGTGATCGTGCACATGGGCATCAACTCCACTGTTGGATTGTTTTCCCGCAGAGGACAAGAATGGAGTTAGTAAGAGTAGAATAGAGATGTACATGTGTGTATATCTAAGATAGATATTACTGCAACAGGTATAGGTACCCGGGGAGATGGGTGGGTGCATGTGAATCTACAGCTCTACATGCCAAGAAAAGATGTATACTGGGTAAATAGCATTTTCCGTTTGAGGCATGTGAGCTGTAGGTCACATGCTTTGCATGGAGTATACAGCAGTAATCTCCCAAAGCCGTGGCTAACCTGTAACTGTTGCAGTGGTGTGAAAGAGTGTAGGTAGAACTGCATGGCCCACATTTGCTTGATGTCTTGCTAACACATCTACACAATAGTGTTTTGTAAATGTGTGAGGTGTAGACCATGCTGCAGCTTTACAGAAGTCAGCTATGGGAATGTTTCCTAAGAAAGCCATAGAAACTCCCAGTTTACAAGTGGAATGCGCTCTAGGGGGAATTGTTAAAGTTCTTTTTGCTTTTGCATAGCATGTTTGGATACATTTGACTATCAACCGTTCAATACAGGATTTAGAAATGGGGTTGCCTTTGTGAGGTGGAGCAAAGGCAGTCTTGTTTAGTTTTACGAAAAGGTTTTGTCTTTTCTATGTAAAAGAGTAATGCTCGTTTAACATCTACGGTGTGAAGAGCACGTTCTGCCACAGAATCTGGTTGAGGAAATACAGGCAACTCAGATTGGTTGATGTGAAAGGCAGAAATTACTTTGGATAGAAATTTAGGATTAGTCCGAAGAACCGCTTTGTTTTGGTGTACTTGTAAAAATTGTTACTCCATGGTTAGTGCCTGAAGCTCACCCACTCTCCTCAGTGATGTGATAGCAATGAGGAAAGCAACTTTCCAAATGAGAAATTGCAGCTCACATTTATGCAATGGCTCAAAGGGTGAACCCATTAGTCTGGTGAAAACAATATTAAGATTCCACACTGGGGTAGGTGGAAGTCTTGCCGGAATAACTCTTTTGAGTCTTTCTATAAATGCCTTAATAATAGGCACTCTGAAAAGAGACAAATGTCTATTTTGAAGGTACGCGGCTATTGCAGTGAGATGTAAGAGTATGGATGTGTGTGCTAAATTTGAGCGTTGTAAATGCAGTAAATAACAAATTATGTTTTGAACTGAAGCATCAAGTGGGTCGATACGATTGTTATTACAATAAATAACAAACCGCTTCCATTTTGCTGCATAGCAAGCCTTTGTAGTAGAACGTCTAGCCTCTTTAATGATGTTCATACAGTCTGGCGGAAGATTGAGGGAGCCAAACTATGACTTCAGGTACCAGATTTCAAGGTTGAGATATGTGGGATCTGGGTGTCTTATCTCTTGATGGCTCTGTGTAAAGAGTTTGGATGTGAGATGTAGTTTTTGATGAGGAACTACTGAGAGCTCCAACAGCGTGGTGAACCAAGGTTGACAAGCCCATGTGGGAGCTACGAGGATTAACCGGAGGGATGTTTACCTGAGTTTCCGAACCACTAGTGGAATAAGTGGGAGAGGCGGAAAAGCGTAGGCAAATATCCCTGACCAGTTCATCCATAGTACATAGCCCTTGGACAATGGGTGTGGATACCTGGAGGCGAAGCTTGGACATTTTGCGTTTTGGTGTGTGGCAAAAAGATCTGGGTCTGAGAAGCCCCACATCTGAAAGTACGGGAGGAGAACTGGAGGGTGGAGTTCCCAGTTGTGAATCGGTTGTCTTTGCCTGCTGAGCAAGTCTGCAATCTGATGGTCTACTCCCGGAAGGTGTTCTGTGAGGAGATAGATTTTGTGGTGTATGGCCCACTTCCAAATGTCCTGTCCAAGTTGTGATGGCTGGAGAGAATGGGACGCCCCCTGTTTTTGTATATAGTACATGGCTGTCAAGTTGTCTGTACTTATCAGGACAGCTTTGCCTGCAAGGTGACCTTGAAAGCCTTTGAGCGCTAGAAATACTGCTAGCAGCTCTAGATGATTTATGTGAAGCTGCTTTTGCTGTGAACTCCACATGCCCTGAATATTGTGAGTTTGGAGATGAGCCCCCCAACCAGTGAGCGGTGTGTCTGCTGTTAGCACTATCTGTGGAAATGGGTCGATGAAGGGCCGCCCTTTGGAAAGGTTTTGTGGATTCCACCACTGCAGAGAGCTTTGAGTCTATCAACCCTAGATCTGAAAACTGACCCGGAGGCTGGTTCCACTGACGTGTTAAACATTCTTGAAGGGGACGCAATTGAAGTCTTGCATAGGGAACTATTAAGATGCAAGACGTCATCATTCTTAGTAACTGCATGAACACCCGAGCTCGCAATGAGTGTTGAGGCTGGAACTGAGAAATTAGAGCCTGAATGTTGCGGATTCTGGCCAGACTGGGAAAGGTTAGAGCCTTTTGCGAATCGAGAGTGGCTCCCAAGTATGTTTGCATGTTGGAGGGTTGGAGATGGGACTTGGACAGATTCACTGTGAATCAGAGGTCGTGTAGCAGCTGCACTGTTTGGAAAGTGTGTTGTAGGCACTTTACTTGTGAACTGGCGTTTTTATGAGCCAGTCGTCCAAGTATGGGAAGACATGAATGTGTTGTCTTCGTAGATGAGCTGCGACCACTGCTAGGCATTTGGTGAACACTCTGGGAGTAGTGGTGACCAAAATGGAAGCACTTAGAACTGGCAATATTGTCCCGCTACCATAAACCTGAGGTATTTGCAATGAGCGGGATGTATTGGGATATGGAAGTAGGCGCCCTTCAAGTCTAAAGTAGACAGAAAGTCGCTTTGCTGAAAGAGTGGGGGCACTTGCTGGAGTATTACCATGTGAAAATGGTCTGATTGGATGTACAAATTCAGTTCTCCGAGGTCTAGTATAGGCCTGGTGGAGCAGTCATTTTTAGGTATTAGAAAGTAAAAGGAGTATACGCCGGACACTTGATACTGTAGTGGGACTGGCTCTATAGCTCCCTTTTCTAATAAGGAGAGAATTTCCTGTTTGAGAAGGTTCAGATCTTCTTGTGACATGTTGTGTGATCGTGGAGGAATGTTTGGGGGGAGTGGCGGTAAGTTCCAGGCAATAACCATATTGGATAAATTGTAGAACCCAGCTGTCTGAAGAGATTGTATTGCAGACGGGTAGCAATTGGGAGAGACGTTCCTAGACAGGAGTGGAATGGTCGGGGGTAGAGGAAGGAAGTCACTGTTTATTGTTTGCAGGGGAAGTAAGTGTTGAGTTGCCTCTACCTCTTCACTTGCCGTTATTACCTCTAAATCCTCTTGAAGAGGGCGACAGATTATTGCCTTTGTAAGAGAAGGAGGGATTTTCTGATATGTTCTTTGAGCCCCCCCCCCCCCCCCCCCCCTGTAAAAGGAGCAGCTAAAGGAGCCCCGATTGGAAGGAAGCTGCAAAGCCCCCATGGATTTCTCGACCTCTATCTCTCTTCATCTTCTCTAAAGAAGTGCTCTTTATCAAAGTGCTGATTTAAAATAAAGGCTTGGATCTCTGGATTATACCCAGAAATTCTGGAGCCAAGCGTGTCACTGTAACAGAACGCTAGTGTGTTTGCTGCCCGAGCAGCGGTATCACCTGCGTCTAAAGAGCATCTAATGAAAATGTTGGAAATTAATTCTTTAATTGGGTCACTAGCTTTACTCATATGTTCATCTGGCAAAAATTGAATTCATTTGTCTAGCTCGTCATAATGACCCCTGTCATAGCGAGCTAAAATAATTTTGGTATTTGCAATTCGCCAGTGATTGGTTGCTTGCGCAGCTACTCTTTTGCCAGAGACATCTATGAGTTTTGACTCCTTATCAGGAGGAGGGGCATCTCCTGCGGTCTGCGAGTTTGCTCTTTTTGTTAGATACTACCATGAAGTCTAATGGAACTTGGCCCTTGATGTAGATAGGGTCAGTAGGTGCCACCTTAAACTTCTAGTCTACTCTGGGTGTGACAATCCTTGCACGCATGGGGCCTTTAAAAAGTCTGCGTGTTTAAGCATTCCTTTGAGCATAGGTAGTGTTTGTGTTGCTCTTTGGGAGGAACTTAAATACTCAGAGAAAATTCTCTTCAAGGGTCTCATTATGAAGTTGTACCCCATGATAATCAGCAGCCCTATTGAGTAGTTCTATGTATTCTATATTGTCATCTGGTGAGGAGGGTTTGGAAGGGTATAGATCCGGTTCGTTAATTTTAAGATCTGTATTGTAATCCTCCCATGGATCAGGAATTATGTCCGGAGGTATATCCCCATCATCTTGGTGATCAGGTGACTGTGGTTGTGGAGAATTTGTGGGTGTATTCAATATATTTGTGTCAATGGGTGAAGGAGGTGTAATAGGAGGAGGAGAAGGATTAGGACCCACATTTTCTTATAAGTGGAATTTGGTATACCTCTATTAATTCTGGTTTCCTTTTTAATTTCACATAAATATGTCCAGTGTCTGGATTGATGGCCAGTTCTTTTTGTTTGGTCCGTATTAGAAGGCAGAACGCCGAAACAAGGCTTTTTGGATGGAAGAGGAGGCGGTTTGGTTTTTGGCACCGGAATTGTCAAAGGGTTCGGCTTCGAAGGGTTTGGATCCGAAAATGTTGTTTTTGGTGTCGAAGGGATGGTCACTAGTACGTGCTTGAATTTCAATGCCTAAGATTTCAGATCAGTGCCCGAACGGGGTCGACTAGATCCCAGGCCGGAAGGCTTGTCTGTATGTTTCGGTGCCGAGCCGGAAGGCGGGTGTTTGAAACCTTTTCTCAGTGCCGACCTTTGCCCGAGGGCAGTGGAAGGACCGGAGTCTTTTTCTTCGGTAAGTATTGGGGCAGGGAAGTGTCAGTATTCACTGTACACTGAACCGGTGTTACTTGTTCTTCCGTGTCGGAGTCGGCTTCGGACACCAAGATGTGTTCTTCCTCTTCTTCGGCTCCTTGTGCGTGGAATTCTTCCAGGTCGTAATCTTTCCCGAAGATGTCCGGTGTGGAGCCCCTTTGTTGATACATTTCGTGATGTCAAGCCCGAATGTCATTGAGCGTCTTCTTGGATCGAAATGATCGGCACGCGTCGCAGTCCTGTTCGTCGTGTTCTGGGGATAGACACAATTTGCACACCTGTGCAAGTCGGTGCGTGGAAACTTAGCGCAACACCCGGGACAAAATTTCAATGGAGTCCGTTCTATCGACTGCTAACGGGCCCGACACTGGTAGGCACAACGGTCCTCCACGAATCTTCTGATCGAAGACTCTGAATGGAAACGATACGCGGAGAATGGGAAACGCGATCGAAAAGCAATACCGTCAAAGGTAGTGGATTGCACACCAAGGGGAACCCGAGAAACGGTGCCGAACCGGAGTACAGCCATTCATGTCCGATCCCGATGGCAGAAAAAAAAGAAAAAAAATCCAACAATGGAGTCCATGCCCATGCGCACTATCACCGAAAGGAGGAGTCACCTACCTTGTGACTGGAAAATGCTTTTTCTAAGAAAAACAAAGTGCAAACATCCGGACCCAGCACTAGATGGCAGGCTTATGCAAAGCATGTGATCTACAGCTCATATGCCTCGAACATTACAATTATTTTTTCTTTAAAGATGACATTAGGCAATAGTATGGGACTACAAAGCTTCACAAATCTTTTTGAAGGACAAAATAAAGGAAAATGAGAATAATGCAGCCAAACAGCCAACAGTTTCATTTAACATTTCCTGTAAGGGAGCCAGCGGCATCACTGTCTAATCATGCTCTACAATAGCTTGACCCAAGTCTGCTTTCACAGAACCTCAGTAATCTGACCCTCCTGAAGAAACCAAACTGATCCTTCAGTAATGAGGAACGTGGTGAATGACTTTAATTTAGAGTGCCAAGAAGGAAAACTAGGATTACAAGTAACTTTTCTGTCTCCAATCTGGGATCTTCGCTGATAGCCATAAACACAAATCAAGGCAGCACATTTAATCCCTTGTAGAGAACAGAAAAACATACAGATATATTAAGTAAAATTCATTCAATAATTAAGATTGCTCCACTTGGTCATTAGCTGTATGGTCATTATTAGCATGCCCTATGAAAGTATATAAATCTATTTCCATTACACTCCACATGGATAAATCTTATTCTTACCATCCTTGTTTGCAGCCGTAACCTTAGCAGGGTAAAATCGACAATCAGACCAGCAAGCCAACACCTTTTGATTTACACGAAACTCCTACAAGACAAAATACATTTTCAAAAGGTGATAATTAAATCACAGTGTAATAATGAAGATCAACAAAATGGAAAACTTAGCATTGTGAAGGATGACCAAATAGGAAGTAAGGATTAGTTACTTACCTGTAATCCTAGTTCTCTTCCAGGGGTATCCTCATCAAAGTCATAAGCATTAGAATATTCCCGCCCATGTGCGGGATCCCGGAAACAGTATATTATATGTGCCCCACATATATATATCCATACATATATACCTATATGTATACACAAGCAATTGCAGCCCATAACACCCTAGAGCTGAACCATGCTGTAAGGAATTTCCACTATACATAAGAAAATAGTATTATAAACATGAGAAACAACAACATTATAACTTGTTTGGAAACTGTTTTAATGCTTAGAAAACAGCAGAAATTCTTAGAAAACACTGAAAGCATAGGAAGCTCCCAGGCTGCATTGCAAATACCCAGTCTAAAAAGACTGAAAAGCTAACTAATAGCTGCATAGCTAAAAACTGACACCGTGCCTTTAAGGCACACCTGACCCCCACCTTCCCATCATGCCTCAGGGGTGGCAGCTAGGTCAGTTGTTCATTGCGGAGACTGAAAAGTCATGGCACAAAGAAATAATAACCTCTGAAAAATATCACACCTTTGCCCGGGGAGGCGGGAGGGTTGCTTATGACTGATGCGGATACCCCTGGAAGAGAACTAGGATTACAGGTAAGTAACTAATCCTTCTTTTCCAGGGGATCCTCATCAATAGTCATAAGCATTAGAATAGAATAGCGAGCCTCACCTTATCCCCCTGCGGGCAAAGGAAAGAAAAAACAGAGAAGTAACAGTATGCTTAGATAGACCCCGCTACCCAAACAGTTTCCTCAAGGAGGCTTGGCCTACTTGGGCATCCGCCCTGGAATCGGATTCGAGGCAGTAGTGCCTGGTAAAGGTGTGAACCGATTTCCAAGTGGCCGCCTTGCAGATCTCTGCCATTGGAACGTCATGCAAGAAAGCTACTGTGGCCGCTTTCCCCCTAGTAGAATGAGCCTTAGGGGCCAAAGGTAAGGGCCTTTTCGCCAGCTGGTAGGCTAGGGTAATGCAGGAAACAATCCATCTGGAGATGGATCTCTTAGCTGCTGGGAAGCCTGTTCTCATGGCGCCATAGTTGACAAACAGCTGATCCGTCTTCCTAATGCCTCTGGTACTTGCCAGGTAGAATTTAAGTACCCTCTTGAGGTCTAAGAAGTGGAGCGACCGCTCAGCCGGGGTCGCTGAATTCGGGAAGAAGGATGGCAGAGAAATGGACTGATTAATATGAAAATCAGACACTACCTTAGGGAGAAAAGATGGATGTGCCCTTAAGACCACTTTGTGCTGGTGAAAAACTGTGTACGGCTCTTTAGTACAGAGAGCCTGGATTTCGCTTACTCTGCGTGCCGATGTAATGGCTACCAGAAAAGCGGCCTTCCACGACATATGCTGTAAGGAAGCTCTGTGGATCGGCTCAAAAGGTGGGCCCATCAACTTGGACAACACTAAGTTCAACTCCCACGGAGGAGAAGGGTTTCGAACAGGGGGGTAAACTTTCTTCAACCCCTGCAAGAAGTCCTTGACCACCTGCATCTGGAAAAAGGAAGGTTGACTGGGAGACCTCCTGTAAGCTGTAATGGCAGACAAATGGACCCTGATGGATGCATACTTCAAGCCTGATCTAGCTAAGTGAAGGAGGTACGGAAGGATGACGTCCTCCTGCCCCTTTGTAGGATCAAGGTGATTCTCCCTACACCAAATGAAGAACCTCTTCCACTTAAACGCATAAGACGCTCTCGTGGAGGGTCGCTTCGCTTCTTTGAGAATATGCATGCAGTCAGGTGGTAGACCTAAATGTCCGTATTGCAGGACCTCAGGAGCCATGCTGTTAAGTTCAGTGAGGGAAGGTTGGGATGTAGAATCCTCCCGCCCATCTTGGACAGCAGGTCCGGCCTGCAAGGCAGTCGCCTGTGAGGTCGCACTGAGAGATGGAGAAGGTCCGGGTACCACCACTGGCGCGGCCAGTCCGGAGCTATGAGGATCATCTTCATGTCGGATCTGAGCAGCTTGGATACCACCTTCGGAATCAGAGGCAGGGGCGGAAAGGCGTAGGCAAATGTCCCTGACCAGTCCATCAAAAGAGCATTCCCCCTGGTCCCTGGACGGTGGAATCTGGACGCGAAGGCGTGGCATTTTGAATTTGTCGTCTGCAAACAGATCGATTTCTGGACGACCCCAACAACGGAACAGGTCTGCCACCACGTCGTCGTGCAGCACCCAGTCGGGCTGATCTTCGAAGTGCCTGCTGAGTGAGTCTGCCTTGATATTCAACTCCCCCTGAAGGTGCACTGCCACTACCGAGAGGTTCCGGGCGAGCAGCCAGTGCCAGATCGCCTGTGCCTCCAGGGAGAGGGGGCGTGACCGAGTCCCGCCCTGTTTGTTCAGGTAAAACATGGTCGTGGTGTTGTCGGTCTGCACCAGGACTGAGTCGGCCTTGATTGCTGGGAGGAACGCCTTTAGAGCAAGGTGGACTGCCCGAAGTTCTAGCATATTTATGTGGTAGCCCTGTTCTTTTGCAGACCACCGACCTTGTATTTGGAGGCACCCCATGTGGGCCCCCCAACCTTGCAGCAATGCATCTGTCACCACCGATTGCACCGGAAGTGGGTGGTGAAACGGGACTCCCACCAACAGATTGTCCTGATGAGTCCACCATGCAAGGGAAGATTTCGCCACCTGGGAGAGAGAGATTCGATCTCCCCAACGGCCTGTGTACTGATCCCATTGGTCCTCCAGAGCTTGCTGCAAAGGTCTCATTCGCAGTCTGGCGTTGGGAATGAGAAAAATGCAGGACGCCATGGATCCCAGCAGAGATGCTACCTGCCGGGCTGACGGCCTCTGCATCTGCTGCATAAGCCTGCATTTCCTCTTCATTGAAGACAGTCTCTCCCCCGAAGGATACGCTTTTCCCACGCTTGTGTCCAGAACGGAGCCAAGGTAGTGGATGGACTGAGTGGGCTGCTGCATGGACTTTGCCATGTTGACGTGAAGGCCGAGAGCGTGCAACTGTCTCAGACAGATCTGGAAGTCTTTCTTCACCTGCTGCTGGGATGGAGCCTTCAGCAACCAGTCGTCTAAGTAAGGGTAGACAAAGAGACCCTGCTTGTGTAGGCAGGCCGCCACCACTGCCATACATTTGGTGAAGACTCGCGGAGCCGACTTGAGTCCGAATGGAAGGACTTTGTACTGATAATGCTTGCTTCCAACCACAAACCGCAGGTACCTGCGGTGATGTTTCGCGATTGCAATGTGAAAGTACGCATCTTGGAGGTCCACCGAACACATCCAATCCCCGACTTGCAGATGTGGACATATTTGGTGAAGCGCCAACATACGGAACTTCTCCTTGACGATGACTTTGTTTAGGAGACGAAGGTCCAGAATCGGCCGAAACTTGTGCTCTTGATCTTTTTTGGGCACAAGGAAGTACCGGGAGTACACTCCTTTTCCAACCTGCGAAGGAGGAACTTTTTCTATGGCCTGTTTTTGCAGAAGGGCCCTCACCTCCTTTTGGAGCAGTTTTAAGTGGTGAGGACGGGACCTTTTTGGCGGGATGTCTTTCGGATGCGCTCGAAAACATAGCGCATATCCATTTCGCAGTATATTCAGCACCCAGCGATCTTTTGTGATGCTGTCCCACTCTGCTTGATGTCGTGACGCACTTCCTCCCACTGGAGTGGGCAATGGTCGTAGAGGAAGCCACCGCTCATGACTTTCCTCCTCTGGTGGTAGTGGAGGACTGCTGCTGGTGTCCACCTCTGCCCCTGCCGACTTTCCGCCTCGAAACTGCGATTTTCCTTGGGGTTTACTTTTGAGACCGCTGAGGGGTTTGAACCCTCTGTTGAGGCCCCTTGCGTTGGGTGGGTCGAAAACGGCGCTTGAATTCCGTTTTTTTCTCCAAGCCCACAGCTTTGAGGGTGTCTAGCTCAGTTTTCATGCGCCCCATCTCCTCATCCGTGTGAGTGCCGAAGAGGGAGTTGCCAGAGAACGGGAGGTTTAAAATCCGTTGCTGTGCGTCTGGCTTGAGCCCTGTCAGCCGCAACCAGGACGACCTCCTGGCGCACACGCCGTGTGTGTAAGAGTGGGCTGAGAGTAGCGCACCATCCGCCGCTGTGCTAATCGACTGATTAGCCACCAGAGCCCCTTCAGTAACAATCTCGTCAAAGTCCTTTTGGTCCTCCTTGGGGAGTTTGGACTTGAATCGCTCCATCGAGTCCCAGAGAGCCCTATCGTATCTGCCCAAAAGCGCCGCCGCGCTGGAGATTTTGAGGGACGCCGCCGCGGAAGAGCAAGCCCTGCGTCCCCAGGAGTCCTGGGTTCTTTTCTCCTTATCTGGTGGAACGGAAGAGGAGGCCGACGCCGTCTGACCCTTTCTTGCAGCCGCCACTATTACGGAGTCCGCAGGCGGGTCCATCTTCACAAAGACGGGGTGAGAGGTAGCTGGCTTGTATTTTTTGAGGATACGAGCCGGAACCGCTTTGACGGTCGCCGGGGTGAGGAAGGTGTCCATGACTGGTTCCATGATTCCTGGGACCAAAGGAAGCAGTGGACGAGAGGCAGACTTCTGGTGAAGTGTTTCAAAAATCACCGACGTGGTGACTTGGGGGACTGACATCTCAATCCCCAGCTTCTGCGCTCCCCGCTGCAACACCTCCTGGTAGGTGTTGAGGTCGTCTATGGGCGAGACCCTGGACACTGGGCTGCCCGATAGCGTGGGTGAATAGTCCCTGATGGAGGACCTGGTGGACTAGGAAGAGGACGATGATGGAGTCCTCCGCTCCCGGCGATGATCACGAACCCGTGATCCGGATGAACGCCCCTCCCGCCTGGGGGAGCGCGATCTGCGTCGCCTGCTGTCCGGCGACTTCTGACGTGCTGGCCTGGGGGGACTAGCTCTGTCCACAGCCGCCACCAGCCGTTGCAGCGGAGAGTCATGCACTTGACTGACGTATTCCCGCAGCCTCCTTGTAGCCTCTGAGTCCTGCCAATGATGTGCTGGCAGCAGCCATCTGGGCGACAGAGAAATGGTCCCTTGAGTCTGAGGGGAAGAACTACAGGGTTGGCCGGCAGGCTCTTGTGGAATTGCTGGTCGTGGAGATGCCCCTGAGTGAGAGGAGGAATGGCGCGACACCGACTGTCACCAGGACCACCGACCTGTCCGAGGCATGTCTCGAGGTCGAGCGTGGTCTTGACGTCGATCCGTGGCGTCGCCTTCTTTCTCGCCGGGACTCTTCTCTCGACGTCGAACGACGCCTCGATGTGGACCGGCGGCCATGTTCAGTGGGCGAAGAATGCCGCCTCGACGTCGAACGGCGATGTGAAGCCGACGACGGAGGCCCTCTCTCCCTCGACGCCGAACGCCATGGGGACGCCGGCGGAGATGCTGCCACTCTCGACGTCGACGCGGATGCCAACCTCTACGCCGAACGCCGTCTGGATGACGACGGCGGAGGATCCTGCTGTCTCGACGTCGAACGCTGATGGAGCCTCGATGACGGAGGGGATCGTGCCCTCGACGACGGAGGGGTGACACTCCGACGCCGGTCGTCGCCTGGTTGACGACGGCGGAGGGTCCATGCTCCTCGACGCTGATCGTCGTCGAGATGACGACGGCGGAGGGTCCATGCTCCTCGACGCTGATCGTCGTCGAGATGACGACGGCGGAGGTTCCCTGCTCCTAGACGCCGATCGCCGCTGGGTTGGCGACGGCGGAGGTTCCCTGCTCCTCGACGCCGATCGTCGCCTGGTTGACGACGGCGGAGGTTCCCTGCTCCTCGACGCCGATCGTCGCCGGGTTGACGACGGCGGAGGGGTGGTGTCTCTCGACGCCGATCATCGCCGGGTTGACGACGGCGGAGAGGCTCTAGATCTCGACGCCGATCGTCGCCGAGTTGACGATGGCGGTCTGGACTTAGACGTCGACGACGTACCTGCTCTCGACGGCGAGCCCGCTGTCGAAAGTCTATTCTTGGAAACACGACCTACCGGAACATCTTTCCTCAGCGCCGAGCCAGACGCTGAGGCGGAAGGACGAGAGGACTTGCTCCTAGATGAATCTCTAGGCCTCTTGGAGCCCTTCCTCACCGGAGATCGGCCTCTGGATGGTTGTGCCAGGCCATAAATGCGAATTCGCTCTCTGTCCTTCAAAGTTCTCTTGGACAGGCTCTGGCAGTGAGTACATGTCTTGGAATCATGATCCTCCGGTAGACACAGGATACAGACCCTATGAGAGTCAGTCCTGGCCTTCTTCTTGCCACAAGCAGGGCAAGGATCGAAAAGAGAAGGCATTTCAAGTTGGAAAAAATGCCCAAAACTGCCTAAAAAAGACAGCCTCTTACTGACTTAGATGTAAAACGTCGAAGTAAGGGAAAAAACAGTTGAAAAATAGACAATATTTTCTGACAAACTCAGAAAAAAGTGGAGCTCTGTTGCCAGGATCCTTCCAGAAGGAGCCGGAAAGAACAACTGACCTAACTGCCACCCCTGAGGCATGATGGGAAGGTGGGGGACAGGTGTGCCTTAAAGGTAAGGCACGGTGTCAGTTTTTTGCTATGCAGCTATTAGTTAGCTTTTCAGTCTTTTTAGACTGGGTATTTGCAATGCAGCCTGGGAGCTTCCTATGCTTTCAGTGTTTTCTAAGAATTTCTGCTGTTTTCTAAGCATTAAAACAGTTTCCAAACAAGTTATAATGTTGTTTCTCATGTTTATAATGCTATTTTCTTATGTATAGTGGAAATTCCTTACAGCATGGTTCAGCTCTAGGGTGTTATGGGCTGCAATTGCTTGTGTATACATATAGGTATATATGTATGGATATATATATATGTGGGGCACATATAATATACTGTTTCAGGGATCCCGCACATGGGCGGGAATATTCTAATGCTTATGACTATTGATCAGGATCCCCTGGAAGAGAAAGAAAACTTACTTGAAATGTAATTACAAAGCAGTTGCTTTTATTTCTAAAATGTAATCTTGTTACTTTTATTAGGCCTCACTAGCCAGCAAATCTCCAACCCTTTCCTCTACATCAACTGCATTTTCTAGTTATTTCCCAATATTAAAGTTCCACTTTGAAATCGTCTCATGATCTCCACCATTACTTACCTTAGTGCAAAAGACTCAATTATCTAGCAATTTGAAAAAAATATATATATATGGAATTGGTTTGTTATTTGCCCTGTACATTCAGCATGTATGGATAGATCTAAAGAGGCCACTTCTTTCTAATATTTTTCTCCCACAAAAAGACAAAAACCTTCTCCCTCCTTCAATTAAGCATAACTTACTATGTAAAAGTCCAGGCATGCGGGCCACGTATCCCTTTTCCCATGTAATATGCTTGGAAGAAATCAGGCCGGACCGAAGCTCTGAGAGTACCTCATAACAAAAGAATTATAAATAGAAATACTTTCTGCCTCTGGCAGCACAAGTAATATGTAAGAGAAACAAACAACGGTTGTTACTGATGCTGGGTGTGCGTTGCAAGTAGCAAGAGAATTGGGCACTTATTCGTTGCAGAGAAGGCACCTGAAAAGATCCCGGAGAGGAAGATTTCATGCATTTACAGAATTGTAGGATCTCGCTTTGAAGGCAAATTTGGTATGGGAGACCATTCTGAATGGATTTGACCAAAGGGTAAAATTACCTCTGATTTTTCAGTTGCTCCTAGGGCTGCCACATTATAAACTTTCGCCCACAGACAGAAATGGAAACTTCTTGATCAGTTTAAGATACTTTGCATATGATATGATAGCAAGCACGTAGGCGCGATTCATGTACAGTCATGTATTCTACACCCCCTCCCCCCACATAAGTAAGCCCGCTCACCAGTTCTCTGAAAAAAAGCAATCGGTATGTTTTTTTTTTTTTTAATGTTGTCTGAGGCATGGGCAGAAGAGAGTTGATAATGAAAGAATCCCTGTAAAATAGGTGTAACTCACAGCAGAGAATATAAGTGGGGAAGGGGGGGGGGGGGGGAGGGTTAAAACTTAGGTCAAAATTCTTGACCACATTTTGCATGGCTACCTGCGCAAGGATACACAATCGTGTGAAGTAGACCATGTAGCTGACAGCCACATACAACGGGAATGACAATGAAGCTTTCTTTCCTCTGATAGAGTGTGGACAGATGGCTTTTTTCCCATGTAACACTGGAACATGTAGGGTGTATTCAATTAGGTAATAGCATAATTGGTATCCGCTTGGTTACCTCATTGGTACTATAGTTAAAACACCTATTTCCCAGTAACACAGATCCAGGGTTCCTCCGGTTAGTTGCATCTAAAACGTGCTCAATGTCAGGGTTTTGAAATGTTTTGTATTACAAAAGAGTGTGCCAGCAGAGAAAAAAAATAACTGGAAAGATGGTGTCATCATTCAGAAGGAATTCAGTCAACAGTTTGGGGTCAAAGATCCAGATAAATTCAGAGGCGCAAAGGCTTTGTAGGTCATTGATTCACCTGGTGTATGAACCAGCTACAAAAAATAATGTTTGCACATGAGAAGATTCATGTTGCACGAAAGCATGGATTGACGAATTTGGTTATGAGCTTGACCAGAAAAAAGTTTTAAGTTCCTGCTGGTAACGCATTGGTGTGTAGATATTATCGAGCTTGTTAGAGAAGGCTGCACCATTTTGTTGGCAGTGGGGAAACCATTTCCCAGGTATGTTAATCTTAGCACTAATAGCTGCAACTTTAATTTTAATGCTGGAGTTGTAAAACAGGACATGAATAGTGTAATACAGTAGTGTAAGCACATTTTGACGACGCCTAGTGAAAACCTAATGGTCTTTTAAACAGCCCAACCATCTACCATTGTGGAAGTACTGACGGGCACTGAAATCTAAACCCAAAAAGCTGCAAATTGATGTAAAGGCTGGGAATAACGGAGCATAAAATATGAACGGAAACATGTTACATTTTCATTGGGGCTAAGTTAGAAGTCTTGATGCTCCAGAAACATTTGCAGTTTAATTCACTAGCATCTTAAAACTGCATTGCTATGATATAGGGACGCATAAAAACAATGTTACGCTGGATGAACATTAACCATACCTCTCGTGCATTAAGAGGAATACTCACCACCAAATGAAGCAAAACACAACCTGCTTTAACAATTATAGTTGCACATTGAGAATTGAAATCTGTAGGCGAGAGAGATAAAGAGCGAGAGGAGGAGAGGAAGGAGAGCGAAAGGGAGAGAGGAGAGAGGAGGAAGGAGAGAGGGAGAGAGCGAGAGAGAGAGAGAGAGGAGAGGGAGCGAGAGAGCGAGAGGGGGAGAGAGAGCGAGAGGGGGAGAGAGAGCGAGAGAGGAGGGGGAGAGAGAGCGAGAGAGGAGGGGGGGAGAGAGCGAGAGAGGAGGGGGGGAGAGAGCGAGAGAGGAGGGGGGGAGAGAGCGAGAGAGGAGGGGGAGAGAGCGAGAGAGGAGGGCGAGAGAGCGAGAGAGGAGGGCGAGAGAGCGAGAGAGGAGGGCGAGAGAGCGAGAGAGAGAGAGAGAGAGAGAGAGAGGATGAGACACTGATCACCCGGGGAAGTCAGAGCCCGGTTAATGCGGATTCAACTCTGCGGGCTTCACAGGTCCTACTACACACGAAAGCTCTTACGTAAGATGGGCAGGACTAGTACAGATAAGTGCGCCAGGGGCTGTGGAACGCAGGGGGGCAGCTCCTACACACACTGACGGCACACGATTGGAGGGCTTCGGGAGAGGGGTCTGCGGCTGCCTTTGTGAGGAGGCTGGCCTCACGACCAAGGTCTCACATAGAACTGTTCCGTTGAATATCTGAAGTGAGGAATGCCCTGTAATGCACACTAGATTAGTATCCACCCTAAGATTTGCATTGGCAAATCAGAATATTGTTTGCCGATGGGGTGCGACTAAAGCACCGAGTGATGGAGAGTGGAGATGGGACATGGACTGGTGCAGGGCTGCAGCACGCCAGGTCTATGAAAGTAGGGCTGCCCAAGCAAATGGAGGAATATATGGAGTGGCTTGGGGGCTTATCAGGGCCTTCTGGATGTCATGCCAGGACAAGAGTAAAGCCATGCCTGTGATAATGACTGCTTTTAAAACTTTGTTAATGGGAGGGAACCATGGGAGGGTCCAATCAGAGAATGTCAGTAAACATTGGTGAAGTATCCTCCGTAGCAGTTTTGTTGGTCTTGAACTACAAAATAAAAATTGCTTTAAAAAAAAAAAAAAAATTTGAAATCCGCAAATCACTTCATGTGCCAAATAAAATTTCAAATATTGTGCAACATACACACGCCACCAGTAAAACACTTTCTCAAGATGTGCTGTTTACACGGAATGGTCTATAGTAAATGGTCTCTACTTACAGGTTGCACTGGCTCACTATGCAAGCCTTCTGTCCGTAGTTGGATCTTCTCTTCAGGGCGCAGATCAGGGCTGTCCCAACAGAACCATTCATCATGGCGGTGATTCCAGTGTTTGAAATGAACAAGTACCTTCCCTTCTTCAAAATTGATTTCTTCAATAAGAGCTGCATACCTGCAAAACACAAGTAGGCTCACTTCAATATTTCACAATCAAGTAAAACACCAAAAATCTATTATCAGTGTTCCCATTTGCAAATCACTTGGTGAACTTTCTTGGTAGCCACAGGGTCGAAACTCCACGGTGCAGAAGCTATTAATTTTCCTGATTTAGATTTGCTCATTCAAATTAGCCTAAAAAGATTTCAAGTGCAGACGACTAGCAAAAACCACTGGAAGTCTGGTTTGAAATTACATACTAAAATGGAAAACAAAGCACTGTTTGTGCTCACCATCCCTGAAGCAAGACCGTTGCAGCTTGTCAGACTGAGCCTGTGAGGAGCATCATCTGAACAAAGGACTGTGCCCAAGTGCACGGCAAGAGCTGCACACATAACCAGAGATAGGCAGCCTGCCCATCCCCACATTCTATGTCCTAACAAGCATTTGCAGTGTTTTTTATCAATGTTTTTGTTTGCAGTGGAGTGATTGTTTAAAAATTACGCACTATACCATATTATAAGCTATTTTAACAACTGTACAGTAAAGCTATGGCTAATTTAACGTAAAGGAGTGTGAATGGATGAATAAAAATACAAAAAACGGGATCTAAAAATTTACGATGGAATGTATAGCAGGGGACAGGGACTACGGATCACAACAAATGTACTTGAAGTGATTGTGGCATCATATGCAATAAAAAAAAAACAAAAAAACAACAAAAAAAATCGATAGTACGGGGTGTCAGCGACGCTTGTGCAAATGTTGTTCAGCTGGTGAAGTGGTCAGCTCTGTTTGCAGATGCAAAGTGGTGAAAGGTGAAGTATTCAGCTCTGTTTGCAGGCACAAAGGGATGAATGGTGAAGTGGTCACTCTCTTCAGCGGTGAACATGCTCTTTACTGTTGCTCATGGGCATCAAGAGACTCTGCCAGGTCTAAGGCATTCCAGAGACCTTATATGATGGCTGGGGTTTGTACATGAACCTACATTAAACACCACCAAGAGATGAAGCGATTTCTGCAACATCACATGATTTTTCTCCAAAATGTGTTTCAGTTTTACTTCTTGGATTCCTGGGATGCTCTGGCATAAGATTCCCGGTTCCACCATGATTCATTTGGTACAGTAAATAAACACAATAACCAAAAATACTCTCAAACTGCAGTTTAACGGAGACGTGGTTTTCTGTGTAACAGACAAACGCCTGACCATGGTCCCAGCAGGGGCACGTGCCACCTAATCTAGAGACACTTCTCTCACAGGAGTTGTGCCAACTCACCTGCAGCCAAAGCTATGGGTCACGGGAAAATGGGATGGAGAGTAAGGGGGGTACAGTGAGAGAGAAAGGGGGTACAGGGAGAGAGAGAAAGGGGGCACAGGGAGAGAGAAATGGGGGCATGGAGAGAAATGGCGGACCGAGAGAGAACGGGGGAAGAGAGGCTGGAAGGGTGAAAACGAAAGGGAGAGAGGGGTACTGGAAGGGGAAGGAGGTGGACAGGTGATATACATTTTAAAAATCAGGTCTTTGCCAGTAGGTGATGACTGCTGGCAAGGACCAACACCCGGAAAGGAGGTTTGACATCCGAGCCCCCACTATTATAATGTGAAACTATCATGCAACTACAATATCACAAAAAGGTGCTAGTTTTCCAAAGACACATGACCCGCCTGATGTACACACTACAAGATTCTTATAAGTCCCAAGAACATAAAGACAAATTCATCTGGCACATTGGAAAAAAATTATACTTTTCAAATAGCCCTCCGTATTAAATTTGCTCCATTTCTACGCTTGGTTAACAGATATAACTACTACCCAATCAATGGTATTCAATTGATCCACCTCGGAAGAATGAAGGCTGAGGCAGACTTGCCAGGAGTGTAACCTCTGCCCCTTACAAGTGTACGTCTCACTGAGCCCTTCTGCCGGTATTGTGTTGGACAGCTGGTTACAATTCGATCAGTTGAGCCCCTTATGTGTAGCCTTTAAACAGAAACACAGCAAAGCCCGCTTTTGTATTCGCCAGATAACTAGGAAAACCAGCTATACACGAGGCGCGAGCAGCAACCGGAGTCACAGAGGTAGAGAGACCAGCCTTGGCTCCGCCGGTTATGAATAACTTAATATCCACGTACCTACCAAACATGAATGTGTCCTTCTATAATGGATGTGGTATACATATAAAGTGCTTCAATACCTACGGATTGAGTTTGCGCTAAATAAAAAAAACTAAAAAATAAATACAAACACCTAACAGTGTTCCAGGTCAGGCAGTGGAGTCCTAGTTCGCCCGACCCTTGTGAAGAGAGAGCAGCCGTCCCTGAAAATCAGCAGGGCAAGGGCGAGGATGTGGTCCATCGGCTAAATTGCCGACTTTGGTGCTGGAAACCAGAGTTTGAGCCCCGAGGTCGCATCAACATCCTGTGATTCTGGGCAAATCACTTAATCTCCCCGTGCCTGAAAGTGTAATGTAAATACGGTGCTCGTGTAAAGCGCTCCAATAAACTTCGGGTCGAGTTCGTGCTATATTTATATGCAAAAAAAAACAAGTGCAAAGTCAAGTAACAGTACAAAGACATGTCGCCAGCTAGTCACATGCACTCATAACCACACCTACAGGCGACGCAACAGCACAGGAACCCATCCGCCCAACACCGGACATTTTGCAACTTGCTTTTATATGGTGTACACATAATTATACATTTGCCACATTTGCCTCATACCATCATCTCCTGCATATTTTTCCTTTTCTCGCATAATTTAGCCAACCCTGCCAGTTATACTATAATAAAGTAAACAAACTAAACAGTTCACAGAACTTACCCCAGTAAGACAAGCGTCTTCAAATAGGTCGTGTCTCCAATGAATGTCGCTGATTCGCCTTCTTTGAAAATGTTCAGTGCTGCACGTTTAAATAGAGCATTGGATGCACGAAAGATATCACTAATGGCGCTAAGTAAACAAAGTAATTGCTAAAAATGTCCTAAAACATGCCGCCCTAATTATCGCTTGCCATGCAGCTTTTATGACTAATGAAGGCGTGGTGGTGGCGCCAGTAATACGCCTGCTCCCGATCACAACACAAAGTGAGAATTATCACAGCATGAGACCCCACAGTAATCATTAGCACAGCATGTCGACAGGCGCCCCAGGCTGCTGGAGCACTCAACTATAATTAATGCGCAGCACGTCTTCCGGAGACGAGCACTCAACTGGAATTAACGCGCACAAGCTGTTCCACTGTGAAGCGAGTTCACAGACCAGAATCGGCTCGTGCCCAGAACAGAATCGGCTTGTGCCCAGGTCTGTCTCCCTTGGGAGTAAACACGGCAACAATAGTCTCGTTGGCGGCAGCGCTTTGAGCTGCAACGCCATCGAGACCTAAAAAGCCCTAAAAACATGGTCCCTCTTCAGACAGGAAATCATTGCTGGGGTGAAAAAAGTGTCCTACAATTCTCTGTAGAGTGTGGCCCAACCTAGAGCTTCCCACAGCAATTTCTGTGGGTTATTGACTTTTCACCTCGGCGCCCACAACAATCCTGTGCAGAGGGTTTCTTGCTCAGTTGTCTTGAGAAGCACAGCAAGTGCACTCTCTGTCAAAGAACGCAAATAGTGTCAGCTCACCAAGTGGTTGAGAACCAACAGTGGGGGCAGCAACAGATTAGTGACAGCTTAGGTCTTTTTGTTCATCATTTGAGAGGAAAAAGTCACTTTCTGGCATCGCTATCTTTAAAATAGTACGACAGCTCCCTTCAATCAGGTCCTTCACTCCATCCAAGTGGAACAATTGAAAGAAAAAGCTGGTTATGGATGTGTCTTTATATCTGGCTGTGGCTATAGAGGAATTAATTTTGATATCCTAACTTAAAGTGATACGCAAGTGAAGACCAAGAATCTATTCTGAGTCAGGGTTGAGCTTGCTGCTTGCCAACTCCTCTTCACCAGGTTCTGGAATAGAGACCTGAAAAATGTGCTGCATTCTTCAAGAGGAGCTGCAAGGTGCCTTCCTTAAAGGAAAGCGCTGATTAGTGCTGAACAGGGCAGATGGATGTGCCAGGAGACAGTTCCTTGAAAAGAAGGATTGCTGGAAGCTGAGGGAAAAGTGCAACCTGGGGAATGATATTTTCTGCTAGGATAGATAGTGAGAAAGGGACACCGCAGGGACCCTGCAGCTCACCCTAAAGTCAATATCAGGCCAGAGACCTGGCCAAGGCAGAGTCAGCCGAACTGTTTCAGTTTCAGACGGGCCATGCAGGTAAGCACCACCAGGAACTGTGCCGCCTCTATGTTCCCCCAATGAAAATGGGTCAACAAGCATGTCTTAAAATGCCCAAAGGTACAGCAGCAGTGATGAGAGAAAAGTGACCTTAGGAAACCTGAATTAAAATCTGCCCCGTGATTACACAGAAATGCCTCTGAGGGAAAGGGAGTATTAAGGCAAACAAGGGTACCCCAATATGTGAACCGGGGGTGGTAAGCTGTTTTAGGAAAACAATGGTTCCGGTGTGGCCTGAAGGTCCTAGCTGAAGTAACCCTGTGGGGGGCACTTATGATTGAGAGTAGGAACTTAATTCTTAAAACAGAGTGGTAAGTAATATAAGGAAGAACATGCAAGTCAGTATATGGCAGATATTTATTCGACAACAATAGTATTCAGGTGCTCACACAATAAGTGTCAATAAGCGTGACGTGAAAAGTGAGGGTGAAATTAAAATAAAGACATCGCATTGACAACAGTGATAGAAGCTCCTTTAGAAGATTTTTACAGAGTTAAAGGAGTTCATGTTGTAGGGGGTCGACGGCATTTCAAACTCAATTATTGGAGTTCATCTTCAGGACATGTGTAGGTGAGCAAGCTGAATTAGGAGGGAATGCAGTAAATTAATTGACATCCGGGGTTACAAGCACAACTGAAACGCTATGCTCCGCTGTGGTTAAATGTGGGAGACTTATGTGCAGAGTCAATACTGGAAAGGGAGCTGGCCACCGAGTGGCATCGTACAGTGCCGAAGGTATCTTTTTGGAGAGAACAGGGCATTTAATGAAGGCCTGGGGAGAGAAAACAGAGCGTGTCCTGCTACTGCTGTATTCTGCGCTGAGTGCAAGCTACAGCAGTAGCAGGACACACTGTTTTCCAACAGGTCTTTGTCCCTCCTGTGGAGCATAGCCTGTTTACTAACTCTGACTGGCTCCTTGTATTCTTCCACAAGTGCTCGCTTACTGGGAACTCTTTTCTCGTAAGACACTCCACCAGAGTGCATGTGTTTCCAGTTGTTTTCCTTGCATGCTAGTTCAGGAAACCGTACACATGCTGCATTGCTTCAAAAATGTTTCCTGCCTCCTATCTTTCTGCTTGACTGATTCTACTTATCTCTGTCACTACAAGTTCAATTATGCATGCCAGTGAGGACCAATGCTCCGCCCACAAGATTGTTCATCTTGGTCAGTGCTCTTTACTAATAATTTTTTTTTAACAATACTCTTCCTCAATTTCACGCCAATGCCTTCGCCACTGAAAGTAGGGAAGTGGGGGGTGCTGAAGCACCCCCAAAATAGCCATGCCAGATTTCAGAAGTTAATGAGCAATTAACAGGTCTTTAAATGTTGTTTTTATCTTGTCACATTTGTTAAGCTCTGTCTTCCGAGGGAGGTTAGTGTTTACTTTACTTTCTCTGCCTGCAAAGTGAGAGTATTCAAGTGGCAATCTTGCTGGGTCCTAAGGGCTGAAAGGAAAGGATATTTTTTCTAGCACACAACAAATTTAAATGCCAGTAAACAAACTGTACAAATATTTCAGAATGTATCATAATTAGGAAAGCACAAATTGAACACTTATGTAATTTTTAAGTGTGGTGGTAACTTATTTCAATACAATAAAAACAAAATCAAAACACTAGGTGATACAGATTTCCAAACATTGTTTGTACGCAGTATAATTGTATCATACTTTGCAAATGTAATGGTAAATTAAACTGAAAATGTTTTGTGCACTACCACAACATGCGTTCTCAACTCTATGCCCATCCACTCTACTCCACTAGACTATGCCCCTCCACTCTACTCCATGCCCCTCCAATTTATTCCCCTTCCACTTTATGACAATCCACGACACTCCACAGCACAAACTTCAGCCGTGCTCAACAGCAGCCACACTAGTTTACAACATGGCTAAAACACACTGGCAAAGCCAATAGCTCTTGCATAGGCGAGACCTATTGGCTTAGCCAATGCCTGTTTCTATAAGTAAATGCACTTGCTGGACACCAAGAATGATAAATGTCATTGCTTTCTGAGTTTCTTCCCTACAACACCTATATGAGTAAGCCATGTACTGCTTGATTTTGCTACCCCTGATAATCAAGTGCTAAATGGATGTACTTGGTGCTACGTTATGGGTTCAACAGTAGGGTAAAGGAGGTGTGGCCTGACACCAACCAAGATTGCCATTTAAGTCTGCAGTGCCACTCCTGGGACTTAAGATCCAATCAAATACTATCCAACTGAGGTAGCATCCATACTTCATACCTGAAGGGTGAAGATTTGTACGCTGTATAATTCACTTTGGACGGGATCAGCATCTGTCTGCGCTCCCTTTACCCTGTGAGAGAGAAACTTCCTACTAGGATTGCATGATTGCGCAAGGAGGCAGTGACACGTGTGGGGCGATGGGCTGCAGCCCTCAGTGCAGTCAATTCAGCACCAAGAAGGGAGACTCAGGTTCACTGCTGATTCGTGGTTCCAACTGCATCGGAAGGCCAAGAAGGCAGTAACAGTGATGAGACTGGAAGTGGCACGAGTGTCTGACTTTGTGAAGGAGACCAATGGAGGAGTAGATGACTGCCAGGTCTCTGGTGCTGTAGACCTGTAGCCACCAGCCGCTGGAGACTGAAGAGGTGTGGTTTATCCGTAGGATTAGGCCTTAGGCGAAGACCTCAGTGCCCTCCAGATGTAACAGATGACTTTACAAGAGATGAGACAATATGTTATACTGGAAGGATTGTTAATCACTTGGTGGAGTATTCCAATCTGAGAACCCAATTCCCCCCCAAAGGAGTTTGGCACAATGAATTGTAAAAACAGTATATCTCGGCAGAATAGTTCCCCTAAGGTAGCACCTAAAGGGCTGCAGCTCACTCTAAATGATAAGCGACTGGGAGATAGAATACACCACATCAGGCACCGAGGAAGAATATCCCACTGCAAAATATAGGGGACAGGGTCCTGGGACCTTGTGGACTGGAGCGATCCAGACGAGCTCCAGAAACCCGAACATCCAATAAAAATCCAATAAACTAGTGGAATGCAGGACACTGGGCTTTCCTAGCTGTGTGGTGTAGGAAAGTGTCCCTTTTTGCATGGTTACCCCCACTTTTTGCCTGACACGTGAAGCACTTTCACTTATGGTGCCCTGAGCCCTGCCAATCAGGTTGACAGAGCCTGTTTTCTTTCCCAATGCTGTACCTTTGTACCCACAATTGCCACATCTCCGGCCACAGGTAAGCCCTTTGTTAAAGGTACCAGGTGTACCAAGGGCACTGTGACCAGGGAAAGCCTCTAAGGACTGTATCACCTATTTTGCCACCCTTAGGAGCACTGCATCTTAGCACCCTCACACTGCCATTACAGGCTGCGTGTTTTGGTGCAGAGAAATGTGGAGAGTCAACATGGGACACATCCCTGTGTGCCATGCCTGCAATCCACAGCCTCTGGACTAGGTAAGCAAACCTTCTAGCAGGGTGCAATAGACCACAGGTGAGGGTACAGTGGCATGAGCCCTGTACCCCTATAGTGTTTAAGTCTATTCTTAGACATTGTAAGTGCAGAAAAGTGCCATAAAGAGTATATGGTCTGGGAGTTGCTCATTACAACCTTCACAGCTCAATAATGTCTTTACTGAACACTGGGGAGTTTGGTAGCAAACCTCTCAGCATATTAAACCCACACTGATGCCAGTGTGGGATTTAATGTAAAATGCACTCAAGGGCATCTTCGAGATGCCCACTGAACCAGTGTGGGATTTAATGTAAAATGCACTCAAGGGCATCTTCAAGATGCCCACTGAAAAACGACCAACCCTAGTGTGGCTCCTGAATGGCTGCCCACCATTTGCTACCACCAGACAGGTTTCTGGACCCCTAGGTAGAGCGCCTCTGCTCTCTGGGTCCAGAAACAAAGCCCATCCTGGGCAGAGGTGTCATGCCTACTCCCCCAGGATGAGCGGAGTCCACAAAGGGGAAGCTTCAAAGGCCTGCCGCCTTTGAAAGCTGTCTTTGCCTTTTGCTGCACCCAGCAACTGGCACCCACTGGTTCTGCCCCCCCTCCCACTTTGGGCAGCTGAATCGCTGGGAAACCCCACCCCTCAGGTGGGGGAAGCGAGGTGAAGCACACAGCTCAGTCCCATCCAACTTGAAGATGAGGGGACCCAGCCAATTAGGAAGAGGCTCATGACCGCCTCCCACTGGAGGGTGGCATAATAGGAGGTGTACCCACCCCAAGGAAGGGACCTATTGGTCCAGACGTGCACACCCCTTTAACGCCCCCTAAATTTGGTATTTAGAGGCAACCCTGAACCTTGCCTCCTCAGATTCGAGGAAGAAAGAAAAAGGACTGACTAGCTGTGCTGATCCGGGAAGAAGAGGACACCAACTGCTTTGGCCCAAGCCCTAACGGCCTGTTACGATTTCGACCAGACTACAGCGAAACCCTGGTGTGAGAGGCTGGCCTGGTATATGATGTCCACTAATGTAAGTGGGCACCTTGCACCTGTTAGACAACCTTAGAAAGCTCTCAAAGTGGTAATTGTGGAGAGCAGCCTTCAGGCTTAGTCCAGAAGGAGTGTAAAGCAGCTTGTTTTACCAGAATATAATCTTATAGTATAGATTAAGTGAAAAGAACCACACCAAGTATTTATAAAAATATGTATTTACTATATAATACTCACTAGAATGTTCAAGTATCTTCAACAAGGAGATAAACAATACGTTAGCAAAGAAACACAGTAAATACACAGTGGCCCCAGGGGGGGACCAAACCATATTCTAAGAAAGTGGTAGAGCCACGACTCAAGGCAGGACGTTGTCAAGAGGACGTAGAATTGCCACAGAACCACTCAAGCTAAGTAGATGGGGACCCCATTGAGAGCGCGTGAAGTGTGGGAACACTACCGCGTGCTCAGTATAAGTCTATGTGCAAGTTGTAGTTGGCTTTTTAAAGCTTAAGGACCATTCCCAGTGGACCCTGAAGAAACCCCGTGAAAGACAAAAATTTGGAGAGCCACCCCACCTGTGGATACCCAGGAAAGCCAGGTGCATACGTGTGAAGTGGTGTCAGAAACCGCCAAACCCAATGGAGGACTTCAGGAAAGTGCCGCTGCTGCGAGGAGCAAGTGTCCGTGGGAATCCAAACATGGATTGTTGAAGCGGAGTACCTGAAAGCGGAGGGGACTGAGTTTATGTCACTCAGGAGTGACCAGGAGACTTGGAAGACGAATACCCTCCGATGGAAGGTGCTTCAGGATGGTGACAAGGACCTGGACTCTGCAGCTGTGAGGACTAAACGACGTTGAGGAAGCCCAGGACCCGGATACAAGCTGTCCCACGAAGGAAGTGGAGTGCTGAGGGGGTTGGTGTCCGGCGGGAGCACCAACAATCCTTGGCAAAGGCAAGCCACGCAGGACTCAAAGAAGGAGCAACGTCGGGACCAGCAAGGTCCAGGAGACTCACCAAAGGCACTGCCCGAGCAATCAGGGAAGCCCAAAAGAAACAAGTGTGACCCTCAAGTGGACCCATCAGGCCGGAGGCACTGGAGTCACAAGAGAACCTAAAGCAGCTCACCAAAAGATGCAGGCCACGGTGCACAGAATGTGGTGTGGCTGAAGATTCTGGTCACAGGAGATGCTCGAGGTTGGGGCTACTTGGAGCCCGAAGATCTTCTTGCAAAGAAGCCAACAAGCCTTTGCAACTGCAAGTTGGACGATGTACCCAGGGGTTCAGTTAAAGCAATCCCGACGAGGACTACTGGCCTCAAACTTGGTGAGAGGTTAGAGCAGGCCTCGGGAGCCAAGGAAAAACCACCACCTGAGTTACAGAGCCCATGGAGTCCTGAGGAGCTCAGAATCTGCAGACTGGTCAACTTAGTTGAGATGCCTGCGAATGGAAGGGAGTGACTCCTTCACTCCAAGGGAGATTACTTCGGTTGACTTTGATGTGTCACAGGACTTGGAGTTTCCTGTAAGATGCACAGGCACAGACGATGCAGCAGACTGGAAGGCAGAAAAAGTCAGGCCCAAATAAAGTCCAGAGTGCCCAGACAGTACAAGTGCAGTGATGTCTGAATCTTATCCCAAGACGAACCTAGGGACCTCCGCCCGGGTAAACCCTTAAGTACCCTAGGGAAGGGGTTTGGAAGATTGAGGAGACCCTCCCAAGGGAAGGTCTCGACAGGGGGGAGGTTACTCCCATGTCCTTTATCCAGTTTCGCGCCAGAGCGGGAGCCAACGGCTCCCAGAACTAGTTTGAACTGGACTATGCACAGGGACACCAAATGTGCCCCTCATGCAGACTTCCAGGCGCTGGGAAGTGCACCCACCTGGTCCCAATACACAAAATCCTGTTTGTGACAGGACGTCTATTGTTCCACTTTCCTCTGCTCGAGCTTGGCTCAGCGATACCAAAAGGGGATGATGGACGGATCGTTTGAGCAAATTAAACTCTCACCCCCAGTCAACTGATCTGGGTTTAATCTATCATCATTCTTTAGCTCACTCCTCCTCCCCAGTTCAGACATGGCCATATGCAAAGCAGTCTGACACTGTGCCACATGGGAACAGTCCAGCCCGAACTGCCAAGCCATGTCTTCCCTGGACCGAAAACAAGCATCCTGGGACCAGTTTCGGGTTCATAACCCTCATCAGCCAGGCTGTCTTGAATCCAGTGGCAAAGTGAGCAAGGGACCCACGTCTGGACATACCCTACCAACTTAGGGCGAACAAAGCGATACCAAAGGGATGATGGACGGAGCGTTTGAGCAAATCAAACTCTCACCTCCAGTCAACTGATCTGTGTTTAATCCATCATCATTCTTTAGCTCACTCCACCACCCCAGTTCAGACATGGCCATGACTGATTTGCATATGGCTGGGTTCAAACTGGAACGGCATGGTGAGCAAAAAAACAATGGATTTAGGCCCAGATCTCTGTACTGGGGTGAATGCATGACATTGTTCTGCATTCTGTCCATCAACTGTTTTTGCATTTGTCACCCCGAGTGGGAAGGGTATGCCCAGACGTGGGTCCCATGCTCTATGCCACTGGAATTAAGCTATCCTGGCTGAAGAGAGGTGAAACCCCGAAACCGGTCCTAGGATGCTTGTTTCCAGTCCAGGGAGGACATGGCTTGGCAGTTCGGGCTGGACTGTTCCCATGAGGCACAGGGTCAAGACTGATTTGCATATGGCTGGGTTCAAACTGGAACGGCATGGTGAGCAAAAAAACGATGGATTTAGGCCCAGATCTCTGTACTGGGGTGAATGCATGACATTGTTCTACATTCTGTCCATCAACTATTGTTCGAGCTTGGCTCAGCAGCAGGAGGGCAGAAATGTGTCTCTGGTCTGCAGCAACCATTTTGTGCTGTCCTGGACTAAAAGGTTGGCACTGGGAACACAGAGCATAACAGAGGGCTCTAACAGTGCTTGGAATCATACCTCCAACACCGTTTACGGTGTGAGAGGTATGATTCAGACATGTTTGATCCCAAACATGATAGGATGTGTTGCAGCTGTTTTTGAGATGGTCCTCGCGCAATTACGCGTTGTCCATCTATATATGGCTGCTTCACCGACAACCCGGGAGCATGGACTTCAAAGGCTGCAGGGGTGTTCTGCTCATGCAGGTACATATACAAAGAATTCCTTGAGGAATTATTGATATAAGCATTTCACGCTTGTAGTACTCACAAATGTGATCCAGACAGTAAACAAAAACAATTACAACTGTAATCAAGGATGTATTCTAATTTTCTCTGTATTTGTTTATATTTGAAGTAATTCATGGAGCATTACATCCACATTTCATGCCAGAATATATATACATGTTGTGAGCAATATACACAAAGCCAATAGCAACACTAACTCCCAGAACAAACCCATATGATACACCAGTTTGATAGGGGATTGGGGGTAGTGTAGACTCAACAAGTAATATGGTGAGTACAAATAACAGCCCATATCTATCACAGTTCTTGATATTCAACGGCTTGAGATAAATTTAAATAAAGAAATTCAAAGGTAAGAAGGGTATGTAGTCGACGTTTCGGTCTTTAATGGGCACATAGGTCCACAAGACCTTCCTCAGGACTGGCGTTACAAATAGGGAAACTCCTGTGGATATTGACAAAACAAACCAATCAATACACCCTATATCATATTGTATAGTCTGCTCATAAGAAGCCAAACACCAGCATGCAAAAGTGTAATCAATTAAAAATACACCATGAGTGCCCATATGAAAACATACAAACCACCCTAGTGTAGCCAAAGCGAACAAATTAAAACTTTAAATACCTTGCTGGTGTCTCACTCACATATATTGAGATTTTAAAAATGATTCTACCAGACCATCACTAAGGACATGAGAAAAACTGATCATTTTTAGCCCACTTATCAAAAAACGCGCCAAGAATAGTAGAAAGATTAAAATTTCATCTTACCAACTTGTTCAAGAAAACATCTCATCTACAAATAAATAAATATGGCCACATCCATGATTAGTACACGACAACTAGTGTTTCAATTCAGACTCCTTCCTACAAAGGGACAATAGCTAACATAGCCCCTCCAGCCTACCATACTCCTAGTGATAGCTACTTACTTTAAACTGAATAAATCTTCAACAAAATAGCGTCCGGCGACTCCGAGACCCACGTACGCCGTATCTGCCTGCTCTCAACTTTAACCCCCTTCGCGTCTACACATACTCGCGTGATGCGTAAGCGCGTATATGTCTGCCATATTGGAGTGTGTAGAATGCATCTGAAAAACGAGTCGCTTTAAAGAAACTTTCAAAAACCCGAATAAATCAAGACAAGCATAAAATAAGGGGCACACACTGTTTTCCCTCCCATGAGACCTCCTCTACCGTCAAGCCATTCTAGTATTGGCTATCTAAGCAACAAGCACTGGCATAGTCAACAGGTCTCGCCTTTTAGAACTTAGAAGTGTTTAGCCATGCAGCACATTATCCTGGGATAAATGCAATACAACGTAAATGTTGTGTTATATGTGCATGTTTATAGTTAAGCATATTATACTTGTGACTAATAGCACTTGATTTAAAACATGGTAAGTGAATTACTAGGATAATTAGAGGTGGTATTTAAGGAGGGGGGAGCGTTTTGTTTTGTGGTCTCTGCACATCTCCATGTGTGGTCTAGGTCTGTGTGTCTCTCTGGTCTTCTGTGGAATATATGTTGATTTCAAGCATCCGGGCCTGTGTATGTTGCGTTGCTAATGGGTAGGTCAGTTGGTCTTGAACTAGGGAACACGGAGCCCATCACTGTTTATGGTAAGAGGTGCACTGCAAGTACTAAACTGTAACCAAAGTAATACTTTTCTCAAGATGTACTGTGTGTTGGCCGTGGTCTCTGGCCCGTATCCTTGAATATAACAGATAAAGCCCAACCGGAAGGACAAGTGAATTTCAGGAATTAACTCCACCCCAGGGGAAGGCACTGGGTACCCCAAATCCACACTTTACTAAGTCTTTGGCCTCCGGAATGCTGCGGTGTCAAAAGGAGTCGTATTTAGTGACATGCCCTGCTGGCCTTGAATTATCTGACTGTGTGAGTGAAAGTTGATGTGGAATGGGGTGTGATGACCGTCGCTCTGCCTTCAAACACACTGCGAAGAACTGCACCTAAAGTGTCTAATTCAACTACCACTCTCTGGTGTAAAAGGCGATCAAGGAGGCTCTGCACAGTAGAACAGGGGTTAGAGAAAGGTCCTGGTTACAGCGAGTCCTGGTTACAGCGGTTAGAGGCGTCAGATATGGGGTATGAAGTGCTATATGAAAAGGAATAAATATAATTTGCGCAAGGCTAGAGAAAAGTGGCCCACTGAAGTACTGGACATGGACAATGGCTGCAGTGGCGCAAAGCATAAAAGAAAGGGCTTCTGAGTACGAGGAGAAAGTCTGCAGTAATGCATAAGAAAAGGATAGCGTTGCAAAGGAGGAGGCTGCAGCAATGTAGTGGTACACAGCCCTCAGATAATGTCCAGAACTGTGAAGTGCACAAGGGAAAGGTCCACAGAAGTGCAAATCACAGGAAAGTGTTGCAGCAGTGCTAGCACGACGGAAAAGTGTGGCAGTGCTGATCCATAAAGGGGCGACTGTCTCAGTGGTACACTGCACAAGAATAATGGTCTGCTGTGGTGTAAATGCAAATGCACACAGAAAGGGAAAAAGGGGTCCTATTGCTGAACAACGCAAAGGAAGCAGGGAAATGGCCATGGTGGCGCAGAGCACATCTTTATCATATCTACTATTTAGGGGTGCATTATTATCAGAAGCAACCCATATATACAAACGGAGCCGTTAAATATACATTAATTATCACAGGTATGGACGCATTGTATTACCATGGAAACTAACATATACCTCAAGAAGGGGGCACATGTACTTGCTCCTGAGAACTTTGTGAGGCATTTACCATGGAGTAATAAAAACTAAATGTTCTTGTGTCAGACATTTTGCGGAGATTCAGCCCCTATGTTCTCCCTTCACCAGCGTCCAAACCCTAGTGAGAGACTCTGAAGATAGGTCTCCACACAGCGGGGATGGTAGTGAAGATGGGGGGAGGACACAGACAGGTAAGTGCTTGTCAGGATGAGGGGGTGCTCCAGCACATAGAAGGGGGATTGCCCTAGCATGGGAGGCTAGACTGACATCAGGAGCAGCCAGCTAAATTGAGCCCAGCCATCTTTAACCAGGACCATTAGAATAATGATGGGAAGCCCGAGCGAAACTTGGGTGCCATGCACCATGGATATCACATTTCTCATCCAATTATAGAAAGATAAGATCGTGTAGGAGTTTACCAAACCAAAGCGAGTGGAGAAACAGACTTTCATGCCACAGCTAACAAGTGTGGACATCTCACTACAGTGCCATTCTGTTAGCTGTGGAACTTGATCACCCACATCCTCCGATCTGAAATACTAGCTCACTTTAGTACAATTAGAAGGTTTACTGTAATCAAGAAAACTGAGTCTGACCCGAGGCGGCCCTTTAGATCATAAGTCACTCCACTAATTAAAGTACTGTGACATAAATTACCCCACCAATTATTGTAAATACACTAAAAATGACGGGCGGGAGGGGGCCACAGGGAGATTACGTGAACTGTGGGGAGAGCTGTGCAGTGAAGCTGAACACTTACTTATGGCACGAGCAGCTGGGAGCAGAGATGGCACCGTAGCTGAACAACTGCCAATGACACAGGCAGGAGAAAACAACAAGCAACAAAAAGACATGTGGCCGCGAGACGCGCTCTGTGGTGGGGGAGGAGCGTTGAAGGGGGAGGAGCATTGAAGCGCGAGCAAGACAGAGAGGCGGAGCGAGGCGCGCACTCTTTTGCGCGTAACCACACGCTCTATGCCTCACAAAAAGCTGTCGTCGGCTTTTTGAAGCCCAGTAACTAAAAGTCTCGCCAGGGTAGCGCATGCGCTGGCTCAGGCAAGACCTAAAAATGACCACAGCGGTGGCCATATTTGAATGGGGGCACTCAAGAAAAACAGACAAAAAAGAGAGAAAAAGAACTCCAAATCACAAGTAAGCTCGTTCGTATAATTCAGATAAACATTGTATCCATAAAAGTACAAAACAGTAAAAACAATGTAAATAACAGGAGAGGCGTAACAATAAATGTTAACAAGAATTTACAATTGCAAAACACGTTACAAGCTAAAGGTTGTAGGTAAGTTGAAAAATTAATTATCAACAATTGTAGACTTAACCATTCGTGACTTAAAAACTCAGGGATTGAGCATTGTCTTGCGTGCTCTAGTAGCAATTCCCAGAAATGTGCTTAGACGAAAAATCAGCTCTTCATCGGTCAGGGCAAGCATACTTAGATAGGCAGAATCCAAGCTAATATGCCGACTCTTGTTAAAAAAAAAAAAAAAAAGCGGTAAAGAAGCCCCTTGCTGTTTTTCATGTAATATTTGCAAAAAAGCAAAAAATGTAGGGTGGATTGGCCACTCACCCAGTCACATGGACAGGGTACTGAATCAAGTTTCGGATGGTAGCCAAGAGGAAAGCACAATGCAAATATGACTGTCCCTGCTCTCAAGCGGAATAAAAGGCTCCTTTCCCAGTAACTCATGGGTAAAACAAGATAATTTGGTAGAGGGTGGCAGTTCCGCTCCAGAGACATAACTAGAAACAAAAGGTCCAGCACAGTTCTTTCGGTGCTATATAACAAATGAAGGGCGCTTCTGAGATCTTTTTTGTGCAGAGTTTCGGCTTTATCAGGATTTGAAAAGATATAGCCTTTATTGATACTACATACACTCTGATATACTCCAGATAGCCAGGGGATATCCATCCCCTTCTCACACTTCAAACAATCAGTAATAATGTCTCTGGTAAGAGTCGTTGCCTCATTCTTCCAGACCGATGGCCAGAAAACGGCTGGTCGAGCACGTATGAAATCAATTATATAATTTAAATTTAATTCTTTGTGGCAAACATATTGTGGAGTAGAGATTGGGATACCCAACAGCTTCCTACAGAATCTGTTTTCTTCCTGCTGAATGCAGGTACTATTCGCAATACCCCAAATCTCAGCTCAATAAGTAGCCACTGGAACGTATTGTAATTTAAAAAAAATTAAAGTAGCTAAAATGGCGCCTGTGTTCTTTGGACGGGGAAAACTAAAAATTGAATTAATAGACTTTGAGAACTTGCTCCTGGAATGGGTGAGATGCTCAGTCCAGGAGCCATTCGCGGCAAAGACCACCCCAAGGTAGGGAAATTTACAGGTGCTTATCAATTTTTGGCTACCAACAGTAATAAAACTAAGCTGGCGTCTCCGGGGCCACAGGACATTAAAAATAATTTACTAAAATTAACTCTTCGGTCCAGACTATCCATGTATTTAACAAAAGACTATACTAGGTTACGCAGAGAATTAGGGGTGAGGCATATAAGAACCACATCGTCAGCGTATAACACAGGAAGAGGTTTCCCATTAATCATAGGGACATCTTGGGTCATGGATACTAGTGATTTGTTCAATCCATTAATGTAGATAATAAAGAGAAGGGGGGCCAAGACACAGCCCTGCCTGACCCAGCCTTCCAACATTAATTGGTCCTGAAACCTCTCCGCCTCTGCCAATCCTCACTTGCGCCTGGAGGTCTTTATGAAGATAAGCCAGGAAATGAACCAAAGGCTCATCCAGGCCATAGGCCAACAGGATAGTCCACAGCTTTGACCTATTTACAAAGTCAAAAGCTGAGGACAAATCCATAAAGGCAAAATAGACGGGAGAGTTCCGTGCGATGGTGTATTTCCTGATTACAAGGCTGAGGTTAAGACATTGTTCATTAGTGCCGACTTTGCTTCGGAAGGCTAGCTGGCAAGGCTCTAAAATGCTACATTCCTCTGACTATTCCAGGATCTTATTATATAAAACCCTGCCCAATATTTTAAGGGTATTATCGATCAATGAACTAGGCCTATAATTACTAGGCTGCAACCGATCCCCCTTTTTAAATATTGGGACGATAATACTCTTCGCCCAGGTGTCAGGTAACAGGGCATACATTAGGTTATTAAAAACATTCAGAAGAAGCGGTGCCCAAAAGTCCGGTTTCCATTTAATAAAATCTATTGGTATGGTGGCAAACGTGATATTGCGCAACTGTGGGGTTCCCAGAGGTCGCCGACTGTCTCGGCGTGGAAGGACAACATGGATTGGTGTATGTTTCGGGAAAAGGTGGTGTATGTTGCGAGAGGTAAGCCTGGGACGTGGGTGAAAGTATGGGGCCCCTGGAACGCTTTCCGTGGGGGAATCTGTACCCCGCCGCTACTGCCGGATCCGTCACCGGCTCCGTCTCCGTAGCCTGTCTTCCCGGTTCTGGGAAATGAGTTTACTTAGTCCCCGTCCTGACCTATTCCCCCCCTCGATATTCCTATGAATCAGTGGGGCCCCCCCCCTAGGGGAGCACATGCTGTTGTTTTCGACTGTGGGTTGCCTTGTGGATTTGTCTTTTTTTGTTGTCATTTATATAAAAATGAAACCGTCATGTGGGGTCCGGAAGGTGTGGCTGCCAACGCTTCTTTCAACTCCTGTGAGTTCCCTTGTGCCGCAGCGTGCGTTCTATTGTCTGTATTACATGCTCCTTCTGTTTGCTAGCGGCCGGCCTAATAGGTTGTAGGCCCATCTTTGTATATTTTTTGGATTCTGTAATAAACGGTTTAAAAAAAAATAATAATAAAAAAATAAAAATAAAAAAAAAAATCTATTGGTAGCCCATCAGGGCCAGTGGGCCTTGTTCCTAATACTTTGTTGAATAGCTTCTTCTACATCAGAGAGAGATATCTGAAAGCTAGTGAATGAACCATATTCATACTGGGTGGTCTCTGAAGGGGGGGATGGCATAGATTTTAGAAAAGTGGGATTCCCTGGAATGGCTAGAAATAGTGCAACTAGTGGGGGTTAATAACTGTCCCATAGATCGGAGAGCCCTTACAGCAGACCAAAATGATTTTCCCTCTTTATCAATAGCGGCCTGCGATAGGGTTTCCCAAGGAGTACTTCCTTCTGATTGGAAACTGCCAAATTATACTTCTGCCTAGCCAGTTTCACACCTAGGTTCACCTGACAACACCCTACGCAACTTCCCATTAGCCCGTGAATATTCATCATCAAACCATCTAAGGCACTGCTTTCTCAAAGAGACGGGTTTCGACAGAAGGGTTTTAATAACCAGACAGAATTTGGAAAAATCATGGACTACCTCTGGATGCGAGGTTTGAAATGACAAACGGGAATTAATGAGGGGCAAGTTGTCCTTAACTAGTGATTTAAACAAATCCCCGTTATCAATGCCCCTCCATATTAATCTTAAATTGTCAGTTGATGACGTTAGGTCTCTGGCCCCGCATTCAGATAACGCGGGTCGTGAAGCCAACCTCAATGCTATTTTAATAGGGTTATGATCCCCGTGAATAGTAGCAACAACCTCTGCGTTAATTAAGTAATCCACGGTCAAGGGGGAAATAAAAACAAAACCTATTGTAGACTAGTAACCCCTGCCTCTGAATGGCGGAAGGTGATTATTAGTCACATATAATGTACCCTTCTGATCCATAACATTAACCAGGTTAACATTAACCAGGTTATGGGAACTCAAAAACACTGCCAGCTCAACACCCCTGCGAGAAGAAGGACCTAAGTTATATGACTCGGCACCAGAGTGCGTATCATTAAGTTTTGCATTAAAATCTCCTCCTAAAATAATACCAATAGGATTGCCCGAACTTTGCTGATAGTCTAAATTGGAAATAAAATCGAAAAGCTCAATAAAATTCTTGTTGGGAATGGAAAGGAAGTCATTGTTATAAAAATTTACCAAATAAAAAGAAACCTGTAAAGAACAATTTGAAAGTTGCAACTGTTAGTTGGAAGTATCTCAAAACTTTCTCCAGCGGCTACATTGAGCCCAATAAAAAGGGCCCCAGGAGGACGGCCCTGTTTGTGACGAGATGCCGCTACACTGATGCAATAAAACCCCTCAATATGCAAGTCATGTATGGCCCACATCTCCTGAAACATTACTACGTCTTGTTCTTTGACTAAACGCAGCCAATCCTGATCATCAAGCTTAGACTGTAACCCTGCTACATTCCAACTAAGAATGTTCAGGTCTGCTCCTCTGTCGACTCTAATTGGGGAATGATCGCCATTATCAGTTGTTACTATGATTACAGGGGGATCCTCCCTGTGAAGCTGCTGGTACTGCTGGACAACCATCAAAGGTGGTTGTCAATCCTGTGCATCTAGACTCGAGAGTGCGTTAAACCTATTGGTTATCAAAGGCAAGGTGTGGGCATCCCTAAGGGATTTAATGGGTGGCTTATAAAAATGACCCAGAGGGAGCGCACTAATACAGGTATTTTGCGTGGAGGATTGCTCAAAAATACTCAGTAAGCGGCGAACCATGTGGGGGTCTACGAAAATTGAGAACACCACAATCACCATTTATGTTCTTAACAGAAGGACAACCCACCCTACTCTTCTGGCCATAAGAATGTTATTCATAATGTTAGAGGGATGAAACCCCTTATGTTTGCAGAGCCAGTCTACAGACTTGTTACGCAAATCTGCCCAAGACTCCCTTTGATCACCAACTAAATTGGGAACCCCAGCCAAAACTAACACATAGGGGCAGGAGGCGGGGGGTAAATTTAGTACATCAGTATTTCCTCTCGAGCAGACCTTACTAGGAAATATCCCTGCTTACGCTTGTGTCACTTGCAGGGGCACTGGGGCATTGGTGAGTAGGGCAGCTACTTCCTAATGCAGGGTTTAAATTAACTATTTCCCTGAAGAACACCCTGGCTTTCCCTTTGTTCACTGTGGGAATTACGCCCAGGAGCTAAATGTGCATTACTACAATTGGTGAGCGAAATAGCAGGAGTAATCTCTTTATGAAAGGCAGAGCTGGAATGTATGGAAGAAGAAAATAGTCCACCCCTGCCAGTATTTTGATCGGAGTTTGCGTTCCTGCTCATTAGGTTAGTCAGTTCAAATTTCAAGGATTCCAGTTTCCCCCACAATGAATTGAAATTCATGTCAATTGCCTTCTTAATGTCAGCCAGGGCATTTTCAATAGGTTTCAGTGCGGCAGAGGGAACAGAAGCATCTCCCACGGCACCTATATTAATGTCAGTGCGAGCGGGGTTAGAGAAAACCTCTGTTTGTATGCCCACTGAAGTGGTGCAAGTAACCATCAAGTATATCAAGATGGCAACCTTTGGGGTTTTTGGTCTCGGTTATCCCTGCATTCCTCTTTATTTTTAACAGGTTGAACTTTCACTTTGGCGTTCCTTTGGGGACGTGCTGCCCGTGCTCCAGTGTTGATGCCTAGTGCATCAGGGACATCAGTTTTGGAGGCTCCCGGGCTTAGCGGTGAGAAGTCTGAGGAAACAAAACATGCTGCAGTGGGCGGTGAATTATGGGGAGATTCAAGTGTTGCACTATCAGGGATCAAGCCGCCTAATGAAAGGCGGAAGTGTAAAGTTACAGGGTCCATAGACAGGCGTCGCTCTGTCAATTCAATTTCATGGGACAGCAGAGACTCTGCCCTCACAATGAAAGCATCCAATGTCCCGGCTACTCCTTTGCGTTTACTCGCCATTCCAAAGGCTCAGAGTGGTCCAGTTACAACACCACAAGTTGACACACTAACAAGCTATATATGACAGTTCTAATCGCAATACCTTGTAACACGGGAGCAGGAATTATTTCCTTGGTTGTAGAATTCAGAGGGGTGGCCCAGCCCAGCCTCTTCCGGCCCCTGACGGGCACAGAAGGGCCAACCTTGGCCCGGGCTTCGCCTGGCGCGCACCCCGCGAAGCGGTTGTCGCGAGGGGTGATGTGGCCTTTCCCCAGCACATGTGCGGCGCGTTAGTGGCAGCAGCAGGGCTTCCTGGGACTTGCAGTCCCCCACAAGAGATCACAGCGTCCTGCTCCAACTCGAAGCAGACACAATCATCAACAAATCATTATTAGGAAATCGGCCTGTCAGCTATGAAATAGTCACATATATCATGTCCGACTTTAAAGGACAAAATTCTAGAAACAGGGACAGAGAAAGCAGCCATAGTGAAAAAGGAGGAGTACCCACAAGTAATTATTATAAAACACTTTCACAAAATACCAAGGCAACAAATATACATTTATACCCACGAGCATAACAAATAAAACAGAAAATAATCTAACCCAACAACCACAAGATGATGCGGAAACTGGTGCACAATGGTACAAACCCAAGTAAACAAGTCAAAACTGTTGTATTATGACTACAAGGTAGGTAAGGTCTCCCATTCCACTTGTAAATTAAGTCGCTTTTCCAGTCTTGGCTGACCAGACCCACCTGTTCTTCATTGTGAGCAGGCGATCCAACATCACGTCTCCATCTACAGCATTTGACTACCTCTAGAACAAACCATTTCATGTCAGAAGGTGCATGGGACATTCAGATAGTGTTCAACAAGGGGTGTAGAAGTTATTTTACAACGCATGCAAGATTGATGTTGTATTATATGTTTCTTTACCTCTTGCGTGGTTGTTCCTATATAATACAATGAGCAAGGACTTTCAATACAATAGATCACGTTTCTTGAAAGACCATTCGAATGATGCTTTAAAACCCATTCTTTGTCATTGAGAATACAAGATTTTAAAACTGATGTAGTGGAACAGGCTGCACAATGGCCAAAAGGATAGTGACCCACCACAGGTGTCAGACCCAAACATGTTGTAATGAGTTGGGTTTACATTCATTGTATGCCCTAACCAGATCTTTCAAATTTCTACCTCGTTTAAATGCTAAGAGAGGTTTGTCCCACTGTGTATCCACTTTGCGTAACAGATGCCAATTCATCAGCATGGTCTTTTTAACCATATTGGATTATGTCCCAAAGGTGGTCACACAAGTAATCCTTTTATGATCTGCCCCCGACCGTCTTAACTGTAGAAGGACCTGATGATCATAATACCACACACGTTTCATTGAGCGTTTCACAAGGCGGTAAAGTACCTTCATCACCAATTGAGATTGTAAAATGATGGCCTTCCTGAAATAATCCTCCCTTTTGGTACAGTTACATTTAATCATTAAAAACTGATCAAAAGGGAGATTATCCCGTGAATTACATGGGTGGTGACTTGTATATTTTAAAAGAGTGTTCCTTGCCGTAGGTTTTGTATACACTCTAAATGCCAACAGTCGAGAATCATTCCAGATATTCAAAGCCAAAAAACGTATTGACTGTTGATAGTGCTCCATAGTAAATGGTAGATTTTTGTCTTGTCTGTTAAGCTATAGATAAAAAAAATCCCTCAATTCATCTATTGACCCCTGCCAAACTAGGCAAACATACTCAATATATCGAAGATATTTCTTTATGTTCTGTCCGAAGGGATTGTTGTTATAAATGACCTTGTTCTCAAAGGCAGCGACATATAGTTTGGCTATATCTGGGGCAAAAATTGCGCCCATTGCTACCCCTTAAGTAGTTCTGTTCAAGGGCGATTTTTGCACATTTAACTTTAAATTCTGTTGGTACCTTGTGCGGTTGAGTTCTCAGTTCTACAGTATGTTCTATTACTGATAGTGCTTCATGTTGAGGGAGATATCTATATTTCGATGTCCATAGTCACGACCGCTTGGGCATTGAATTCCAAACCCTTTACTTGTGTTATCACATCCAAGCTGTCTCTGGTATAGGAGTGTGTAAGAGGGACGAAGGGTTTGATGAAGAAATCTACATATTCCGCAAAAGGTTGTAAAATAGACTGGCATCCTGCAACTATAGGTCTACATGGGGGATGCTCATCATCCTTGTAAATTTTAGGTAGCGTATAAAAGGCGGGAATGGAAAAGTGTTTTTTGTTCAGATTGGCTTAGCCAGAAAGAATATGACTAAGCCAAAGTCCGAATCGACCTAAAATAGAAAGATCGGCAAATTCTTTTCTGATCCTTCCTGTGGGACATCCGGGTAGTCTCAAGTAATCCAAGGGGTTATGGAGCTTCCTTAATACTTCAGTATCATAGTCAGTTTTGTTTTGTACAATGATACTTTCGCTTTATCAGCGGGTTTTATTATGAGATCCCTGCGATTAGCTAGTGACAACAACATGTTGTGTTGATCTTTAGACAGGGCTCGACAAATCCACTCGACCGCTCACATTTGCGAGGTAAATTTAATGAGGTCGAGCTATTTTTAGGTCCTACTCGCACTTTCTGGCGAGTAGGAAAACATACTAATTTTTGTCCTCTGTCTTTGAAAACGAAGCAAATGTGACAAGATAACAAGATTTAAAGGCCTTTTTATTGCTCACAAAGCTAATGAGCAATAAAGATGCCTTTAAATCTTGTTATCTTGTCACACTTGCTCCGCTTTCAGAGACGGAGGTCAAGTAGGTTACTGTTAGGTCGAGGAGAGTTTAAGGTACTAGACCTGCAGGACTAGTACAATTTTTCTGATTTTTCGAGCCCTGTTAGAGAAATTGAATTTAACATTTACGTTCCTGAAATATCTGTTCAACTTCAGTTAGGATCAGATTCTCATATTAAGGAGTTCTTTGGGCATCAAATTAGAAGCTGGAAAGAATGTTGAAGGACAGTGTAGGCCAGTTTTATCTCTGTGGGTATCGATGGGAGTCTTGGCGAAAAAATATTTAAATCGTAAAGTTCTAAAGAATTTGTATAATTCTATTTGTGTCATAAATGCATCATTTCTACACATTGATATAAAAGACAAACCATTACTTAGAACTTCAATTTCCTTTGAGTGAAGTTCATGTGATGAAAGATTAAAAATTGGGGCAATTTCATGTTCTTGTTGCTAGACTATACTAGGAATTACCATTCGTTGTATTAGTAGCTCATGCAGGGGCATCCTCTCACTTAGAACCAAGAACCCTGCCTTCAGGATTGCAAAGGCCCACTATAGGGGTGACTTATAGGTTTTAAGTGCAGTGACCCTTAGATATAGTATAACTATATCTTTAGTAAGTGGTGCAAGCACCAAATTACACAGGCTGCAATGGCCGGCCTGTATTTCCATTTTACATGGTCTCTCATGGGTGGCACAATACATGCTGCAGCCCATGGGAAACCTCTTGGGTACCTATGCCCTGGGTACATGGGTACCATATGCTAGAGACTGACAAGGGTACCCCAGTATCCAATCTGGGATGTACCCAAGTACTAAGCAAACCAATTTAGGGAGAAGGCAGATAGACTTGGGTATTAATTAGCAGGATCCCAGTCAAACTAGCCAAAACAGCATCACATCAAACAAGACAAGCATTGGCATAGCCAATAGGTCTTGCCTTTGGGACCTTATAAGTGTTTAGCCATGCAACAGTTGCATAACTAAACACTTATAAGGTCCCAAAAGCGAGACCTATTGGCTATACATCAAAGCGGCCGTGAGACTGCGAAAGTGAAAGTAATAGCGGGAAAGCGCGACACATGCACTGTAGGTCTAGGCTGGCCTGGTAGCACTTTTTGGAGCCCTCGCAAAATGTCTCGCCAGACCAGCGCATGCGCTGGGCCAGGCGAGACCTAAAAAGGTGGGGGCAACCATAGAAGTAGATCCTACTTTCCCACACCTGGCATGTCCAGCAGCCCCCCCAGAGCCCGGAGGACCCTCCCTGCACTTACCTTACAGACTCAGTCCCCTGTGAGCACCAGATTTGCTGAACAAAGACTCACCCACAGAATCTGGATCCAGGCGGCTCTGAGATTCTGTACCACTCTGCACAGTATGCTCACGGAAGGACCAGAGTTAGAGTGGCCCAACACCACAAGGTGCTCTCCCCAGCGATCCTAACTTGGGATCTGGTGGTACCAGACCTCTCACAAGCTTTAAGCAGATGCCTGCAGCCTCAACCTGGGGGTTCCCTGGACTCTGTGCACACTATACCTTACTTTGGTACAGTATATACAGAGCCAGATTCCTCCATGTGGCCATAAAGCTGTATTCCGGATTGAATGAGACCCACTACCATCCGTAGCAGCAGTGGTGTGAGGTAGTGCTGGTGTCAGGACTACAACTGGGAAATTGGTTAAGGCCAGTGTCCCTACAACGGCTATTTGAGGCACCTATGCTGGGAATGACCAATGAACTAACTTGCTAGAATACGTTATACAAGAAGGTAGAAAAAGAACAGAAACAAAGAAAGATAACCTTTGACAAAAACAAAAATGCTAAAACAACTGACATGCTCAACACAATACCTCAAACAGACTCATGCAAGTCTAGTCTGATGGTGATGAAGGTCAGCATGATAAGAATTGATAATAGGACTGACAACTCATCTATCACTTGGACAAGATGAAAAAACATCTAGACAGACAGGGATAAGGCTGAGCAGACAATCTGTACTCTGCTACCCATCGAGAAACAACTATGATTAAAGCGAGAACAAAGATTTTAACCAAGATATCACCATAACAGCCACATAATCAGTATTTTTGAATCCACAACTATGGAGACAAGGAATCGTTTAAGCCATGATCATTCTCCTGTTGGTAAGGACCAGCTATCAGACATATTTGTAATTGAAACTGATGGTCTGGGTAGCTGTACTGAAGATACACAGAGGAAAGGAAAAGGCGCATTCATTCATTTGGTCTGTACACAATGAGTAGTCGTATTAGGTTTCTGGTTTCTCTAAAAATAAATAACCCACTGGACTGCAATCATCGTACTAAATAAACACTATGACCACATACCAGTACTGTTGGAGTTTACTATAACAGTGTTCTTGCTACAATTAAGCAGCTAGAGGTTCCCATCAATGACACTCCTAGCAAGGTATTCCGAAACACAATTTTTAACTAACGTTTCTTTTCTTAAACATAGGTTTGGTAACTTTTACTGTCTTGGAACTATATACCCTAAAAATTGAGGTGCTCTTGAATGGACCTCATCCTTAGTCAAAAGAATAAGAGGAACACATGAGCAGATGCTGCTATCAAGTGACTTGTACAGTCTCATTGAACGTCATGTCCTGCTTTAGTTTTAGGAAACTGTGCATGAGTGTTCTTTACACAGATGGATAGACTGCTCCTTCATTTGAGTGAAGGTGGAATCCAAGAATATGAGAGCTGCACACATGTAAGTGAAGATGTATCTATACTGACCGATAGTCCATGTGTTAGGCTCAATTTGTCTTTGATAGTTTGTCACACTCCGAGATGCTGAAGTTTTTAGTAACCAGCTGCCGGGGCATAGAAAAATAGAGGCCTTTTGTCCGGACGTGCACTTCCACAGGACCCCACGCTTGGTGGAGAATGTTGGTGTTGATTCACGGTTGAACGGTGGCAACCTGAATTTATAAGGTTTATTGGTTGATGCCAAATCACTTAGGATGTTTATAATGCAGGATTAATAAAAACCTTTGCATATACAGACATTATGCACATTAATAAAAATGAATTACTTGAAAAGTTAAAGGACAAGCTACTTACCTTCGATAACACCTTCTCTGGGAGAGACATGATCTAGCCTCATCCTTACCTTTGAACTTCCAGGCATCAAGCTTGATCGGGAAGATTTTTGATAGCAGTACCCCTGTGCGCCGGTAGGTGGGTTTGGTCAACTACGCATGATGTTGGTATCGAGTTAGTCGTGACATCTGCTTCTATATAGGTGCCACCCCGGTGTGTTGTCAGTACTTTTCATAACTTTACATGCCAGAAGCACGGAGCCATGAAGTGACTGACCATGGTGCGTTAAAAACTAGGGCTCTAAAGAGGAACAGCTCTTGACACAAACTAATCCGCAGAGCAGGGAGGATGGGTGGGTCGGTAAGGAATCTGCAGCTAGATCAAATCTCTACCAGATAAGGCGTTATCAAAGGTAAGTAACTTGTCAATCTGACAAACATCTAGTCACAGATTCCTTACCTTTGAACAGATAACCAAGCAATGCCATCCCCGGAGGGACTGCGGAAAGTTTTAGACCAGGAAGTCCTGCAAGTTAGAGTGAACAAACATGCACTCCCTGAGAATCCAGGCAATAGGGTCTAGTGAACGTGTGCAGAGATGCCTATGTGGCCGCTTGCCAGATATTCGCAACTGAAACACCATGCTCGAGGGCCATGGTGGCTGCCTTCACCCGGAACTATTTTGTGCAATCAAGGTAGAATAACAACGCTCTTTTTGGGTCCAGATGGTGGAGACGCTCCTCTTCCTTGAAAGGATGCAGAGGTGCATAGAAAGTAGCAGGGTAACGGACTGTCCCAGATGGAAAGGTGTTACCTCATTAGGCAGAAAAGATGCCCTAGTGCAGAGCACTACTTTGTCCGGAAAGACTGTTGGGTACGGAGGATTGGACGAAAGTGCCTGTAGTTCGCTTACCCTACTTACAGATGTTATCGCCACTAAAAAGGCTGTTTCAATAGTGAGCAGCCAGAGAGGACAATTGTGCAGCAGTTCAAATGGTGCACACATCACAAAGGTAATGACCAAATTAAGGTCCCACTGGGGCATAATAAAAGGAGAAGGGGAAAACAAATGGGTTAACCCCTTTAAAAATCTCTGCACAAGAGAGGACTTAAAGAGTGACGGCAGATCTGGTACCCGGAGAAAAGCACATGGGGTCAAAATGAAACCCTTCAGAGTGCCCAGAGCTGCTGGGCCAAAGAAATAATGAATAGAAGAATATCAGACAGAGACCAACAAGGGGTCAACAGACTGTTCTGTATGAAATTGACAAAATATGCTCCATTGGCAGGCATATATCAACTTTGAAGAGGAACACCTGGCTTCCAGAATAACCTCGCAGACGTCGGGAAGAAGGTCAAAAGCGGTCAACTGTCGCTGCTCAATCTCCCCTGCTGCTCTGACAGAAGATCCTCCGAAAGGGCAGTTTGATCGGATGGATGCTCATTGCCAGCAGCTCGGGATACCACTCTGTGCCCAGTTCGGGGCCAAAAGAACGACGTGTGCTTGGTCCCTCCTGATCTTCTTGAGCACTCTGTAGCAGGAGTGGTATGGGCAGAAAGGCGTACAGGAGGCCTGAGCGAGAACCGCTTCGGAAACTCACAAGCGCGAAACCGCAGACATTGTGAGTTCTCTTTGGTGGCGAACAGAACTAACCAAGGCCCTCCCCACCGCTAAAAGAGTCCTTGCACCACCTCCAGATGCAGGCGCAACTTGTGACCTGCAAGGCACCACGGCTGAGTTTGTCCGCTCTGGCGTTCAGAGAACTGGCCACTGGATCAAACTAAAACATCCACAAGCTCCTCCTAACACTTGCAAGGAGTTGTAGCTCCTTGGCTGCACTAGTCTTGTAGCCAAGAGGAGATCCCAGATGATGAGGCATGCCACTTCGGTGGGTGATGGGAATCCGTCCTCTTAAATAGAACTTCCTTAGTTTGTATTATTCCCCTGTTTTGCCTTATGTACGGTCTGTACTCTTAATGAGACCCGCGGATTTTGTGTTTTGTCATGTTCAGAGAACTGGGCAGATGTAGAACCACCAGGGAAATGCCCTCTTCCAGCCAAGTCCAGAGATGCAGGGCCTCTTGACAAAGGGTCCACAACCCCACAATGCCCCATTTGTTGCTGTACCACATGACGGTAGTGTTGTCCATGAACTCCTAAACTAGCCTTCCCTTGATGGAGGGTACAAAAGCTTTTAGAGCAAGTCGGATCCCCCAAAGATTCGACATGTTGATATGATGTGTGGCTTCCGCCAGAGATCGGATTCCTCCGATCTCCACCTTGCCCAGATAGCCGCCCCATCCCCGAAGAGACACAGTCACTACTGAGAGATCTAGGTGGGGAAGGGATAGGAGGTCTACCTCTGACCCCAGCCGCGGTTTGTTAGCCACCACTGCAGGTCTTTCACAGTGCCCACCGATGTCTGTAATATTTCCCTGATGCTATGCCCATTGGAACTTCAGGTCCCACTGCAGATGCTCCATGCGCCATCAGGCATGGTTCACCAGCAGGATACAGGAGGTCAGGAGGCCTGACAGCCTCAGAGTAATTCTCATCAAAATCCAAAATAAAGTCTGAAACATCGGTATCATAGCCTGAATATCCTGGACTCGCCGCTTGTTGCGGCTTCAAAGTCTTGTAGCTGTTCAGGACCGTCGAAACATGTGTTTTTAGCTAAAGTAGATGTATCCTCCAGAAGCAATAGATTTTTTGCTATTTTATTTGTCGCTTTTCTGAAGGAGTCGTAACTATGAGAGGAGTCCCAGGCTTCTTCTAGACGAAACCTGAAAATTGTTGAGTTGAGGTATTTTCTAGCAGGAGTTTGTAATCTATTATCTTCAGCCATATATTGTAATGTATGGTGCTTTAATCGGAAGTTTTGAATTTATAGCAGCAGATGGTAAAAGCCACTCTCCTGGCTAACGACTGTTTGACTAAGCAGAGGTCCAGCCTTACATGTGCTAGAGATGTGTGGCTAGTAGTTGTAAAGATTGCTTGTAGATCCTCACTATGGCTTTGTCTAGGGTAATCAATGATAAATTGAATGTTTCGTGAGGTGCAGTATGGCAAAGCAGGCATCTCAGGGCTATGGAGACCAGAAAATACTTCTTGTGTTCATGGAGTTTAACACTTTCAGCAGTCTCCCAATACAAGTTTTGGGAGGAACATTTCAACCTACTCTTAGCAACCCATAGAGAGATTGTCATATGAAAAGGTCTAGCAACTAGTTTAATAAGCAGCATCACACAACCTCCCAGCCACATTAAAGATTTAAAACTAATCTTTTCTATGGCTACTCAACAACTATGCTCTGCCTGCAATTCTACCTTGAAGGCCTGGAACTACCTGAAGAAAGCATACGCACACCAAGTTATACACTGGCAAAAGTTGATGCTGTTGGAAGTCTGGGGTGCTATTCCACCGGAAGGACCATGTGAGACGCGGGTAAGACTACCCAAGTATCTGACATTTCAAACGGATTTGGGACACCAATACAGTGGCAACGATGCAGAAGACTCTGCAAAATATATATATTATATAAAAGGTGATTGCAAAGAATACATTTTCCAGTTTCATCTTCAAGATGGAAATGAGACGGTCACCAGAAAATGCATAAAATAGATCAGAAAGAATGTCACTAAATTTAAGAACCTTTTTCTTCTAATGGATTCTGGCTTTCGCACACATCTTAAAAAGTCACTACCAAAGCATCCTGTAAGCATGGTCGAGGATGGTTACTATCAAAATATTAAGTTCAAGAACTAACCAAACTGGCACTTCTATCAGCTGCACAATACAGACATATCAAACACAAACCAGTGGTAAAAATGTACTATTCTAACTGTAAATAAACTTACATTGAAGATATGGTGGTAGTCAAATCAAAATTATTAGGTTATTGAAAAACCATAAAAGCAAGCAATTATAAACATTGGAAATAAGACCATATATTTATAACAAATTCTGAGAAAAAAAAAAAATACTAACATTGTAACGTATATTACTTGGACTCAAAACTTTAAAATCGTCTTGGTCTATCATTAAAATATGCTTAAAAGCATATCAGCGAACACAAAAGCACTTAAAAATGTAGTCTAATGTAAGAGATACACAGACTATAATGTATTTTGCTTAGCTCAGACCAAAAACATAAAAAAAAAAAAACACTAGTTTTATACATACAAGTATACTTGAATACATTGTTTCAAGTGCCAAAACCTTAACCACATTCCCTTTCCACCAAGGGTACTAAATCCCAGCTTGAAAGGTCAACCTCCCACAGACCAAATGGGTTCACACTTGCGCTAAACTGCAGCCAACAACATGCTGACAGCAAACAACTGGTGTGGAAGTGTCTCGTCAGAATCCTGAAAGCTATAAAATGGATTTTGGTCCTGAGATTCCAACAAAATCGGGCATATCCATTTGCGCCTCAGATGCAAATATGTAGGACAAAAAAAAAAAAAAAACAGTAAATTCTCCAGTCTCTGGTGTCGACCTACAGGCAGGGCAAAGTTCCACCAGCAGGTAAACACTTTTGTGGACAAACAGCTAAAACGAAAAAGCACATATAAGCTTTTGGTGAGTGCAGGAGTATTTATATCAAGATAAAGTTCAAAGGAGTGTCCTTCATTTCAAGGAATTTCTCATTTAGCTTCCCGTTAGTTTTTCACAAAATACCATTTTCACGTATAAAAGCCCAATATCGTTCTTTTAGGATTCTAGTATCGGACATGCGAATGCTAATAGCATTGTGCCAAAAATTATCAGTGCCAAGCTGCAGAAGCCAGCTGCGTATAAATTTGAACCAAAGGATTTATTGAACATTGCTAAGGGCCATGACTTCTCTCAAAGAGTCCCTATATTTCTTCTGGGGTAGTCCACAGGCGTACCAAATACACATGTGGCTTCAAAACAATTAAGTGTGAAATTCTTTTAATGCCTAAATCAAAAAAGAGCGGAGTCAAGGGGATACTAGCTGGACAAGCAAACCGTGATGTAGCAAAATTATTCTCTGCTACCGCTAATCGGTGAGTATTAGTGTAGCCCCAATCTTCAGCTCCAAAGGTCACGGCGCTTAGTGCTTTCGCACAATAAACTTCTAATGCAGGAGATACTGCTCAAGAACTTGAGTGCACCGGCACAATCGCTGAGGCTCAATGCCTAAGAAGCAACCTTTTGTTAAGTTGGGGCTCCCAACTAAGACTGCCCGATATCTTGACTCTAAAATAGTTTAAGTTATGCACTCAAGAAAAACCGATCCTGCCCTCAAAGGTCAATTTCTAACCATCCCAGATCTGAACACCATAAGCTTGGTCTTGGCTGCGTTCAGTTCTAGAACTCTGCTAAAACAAACATCCTGGAATTTATTAATCAGTGCTTGTAGACCCATTGGTGTTTTTGAAATGAGAAGCGAGTCATGTGCAAATAATAAGATTAGATTTCTTTTGCTGTTTGGAAGAGGAGAATCATTCTGGCAATCTAAAGGAACTTTTACCACGTCGTTAATATATAGGGTAAATGAAGTGGGAGTGAGGACGCACCCCTGGCGTACTCCGTGCAAAATAGGAATACAGTCCGTCAGCTCCCCTTTGCTGCCCCTTCGGACATGGGCGTAGTTAGCCGTATGCAACTTGGCTAGAAGACTGACCAGGTTCTCAGGAGCCCCCATTTTAAGCAACACACCCCACAGTTTCCCTCTAGGAACAATATCTAAAGTGACTCTGAGGTCCACAAAAGCCACGTACAATTTCTGCTTACGAAGTTGTACATATTTCCAGTAGAGAAGGGCTGGACACATTGGTCATGGTACAGAATACAGCTCAAAAAGATGGCGAAACTGAGTTGTCCTCAATCCACGTAAACATTTTTCGAGGAGGGGTCTTGCGAAAAAAAATTGCAGATAGCCTAAAAGACTTATAGGCCTGTAGTTAGAGGGAATACTTGGATCTCTCTTCTTGGACATATGCTGGTAGTCTATACAGTGCTGTCCATGCAAGTGCAGAACATTTTCTGACCCCCTTTACCCAACTGAGAACCTTGAAATCCTATAAAGCCATCATTCAACTTAAATGGTTATGTTTTATGGAAATAATGATTCAATGCCATTTTGAGGGCCACCTATAAAGCATTTCCGGAGGGCTGGGGAGGTAGTGTCAAGGGTAAGAAAATATCCTGACAGTTATAATATTCTGCTGACAATTCTGAAGAAATTACGGTTTCACTCTGAGAACCAGCTTCTCCATAGAAAAGATGCTAAAGGGCGAGGACAGTGGCAATGCCTTAAGCTCACACACCAGTCTAGCCAAAATAAAAGAAGAAAAGCCATCTTCTAAGAGAAGGATTACAGAGGGCAAACATGTAATGGCTCAAAATCGGAGCAGTCTCCACCTTAACTGAAACCAACAATTTACCGAGAATGCCAGCTGCAAACTGCTGCAGTACATTCTTACGGTGGAAGGATGCGTAGGTGAAAAAAGGGCATCGGTACTGCCATTGACAAATCACAGGAGAAAAGAGCAAGCTGCTGTAGTTCAAGGCAGACACATTTAGCACTGCCACATTTGGGTGAAGGATGGCAAAAGTACTGACTCCTGTGCGAAAGATTGGGATACCAAGGGTGTCTGGCCTAATTGGGCACTTTCTAGAGTACTTTCTGCAGAAATGCCACAAGCGGAAAGTAGCGATTGCGCAGTTCCAATAACTTGTTTCCACATAATTACGGCAAAATTACGCAGAATTGTGTTTAGGTATGCGAAAGGCAAATCTGTCATTTCCCAATATATTTTAGAACAAAATGCATCCTCGCATCAATTTTAGGCACAAGGAAGCATTAAATAAAAACACAGCAAACAACCACTACTTGTGTTCTGTTGTTCCTGTTAATTTGCTGTAAGAATTGCACCATTCGTGGTAAGTTTTTATTAAAATTGGTATATTGAAGTGGTGTAATGGCAATTTCAGGATAAGTAAGAAATGTAGTGAAAATTACGTAAATTACATCGGAGTAATTTAAATTTCGCCCAGCCCTAGTGGAAAGGCACAATTGCAATGGTATATCCACGTAAAAGAGTGAGCATCACCTAAGGAATCCCAAGGGGGAGAATAACTAGAACAGTGAAATGGCACACTAAGTTTTTAAGCTTGTTGTAAAACAGAAAATTTCAGAAAAAAGCCACATTAAAATAAATATCGGGTCCAACACCTCCTGCAAATACTGCTTCACAGAGAAGAGCGTGCTGAGAAAATGTGCCGATGGACTACTTTGTCCACCGCCTAATCTCAGAGTTCTAATACATCTTGGCATACAAAAACAAACCCTACCCAGCACTGAATTTTGAGGTTTTACATGGTGTTTTGAAAGTCTGGTAACACCAAAGTTTGCTTTGCCTGTACAAGTAGGAAAGGATGCTCTCAAAGCCAATTGCACGGTCCTTAGTTCCAGGAGGTGTATGTGGCAAACACATGCTAAAAGGAAACCAGGCAGTTCAATGTGATGTATCCATACTTTGGAGAGTTGCGTTAGAGTCAACTAAGATGGACAGGAGACTTGCATCTGGGGCTAAGGAGACTTGCAACTAGGGCAAAGAAAACTTGCAACTTTCCAATATCGCTACAATAAATAACAAGCATTTGCAATGCAATAGGTCTCGCATTTACGCGAGTTTGAGCTTTTGGCATTGTAAATGAGAATGCCTCTTATTTATGTTTTGTTTTTTAAAACACAAATAAAACGCATTATCCTTTACAATACCAATAAATTAAACTCGAGTAAATGCGAGACCTATTGCATTGCAAATGTTTGTGTCTATGGTTTACACACAGCTGCGCTTGGGTACGTTTTTTCTCAAGGTGCCATCTTAAAATCAGGCAAAACGTTTCCTGATGGCTGCAACCGTCCAAACCATAAGACAAAACAAACACATGGCACACTTTCGCCTTAACCCCTTCAGCGCGGCGCGGATTTCCGCGCCGCGCTGAAGATTCCGTGCGCGGGCGGGGCCATGACGGAGCAGTTCCGTCATGCGCACAGCGCAACCGACGCACGTGACGGAACCGCTCCGTCACAAGCGTCGAACGGGTTAAAGGAAGTATAAAGCCCATGCAGGTGAAACAGACCTGTAAAGGCATGATATAATCAAGTATCTACATGGAGGGAGAAGGCACAGACAGCGGGCGGGCTGCAGGGACAGGGGGTACGGGGAGGGAGAAGGCACAACAATGGGAGGGAGGTGGGTTAAAGAAGGCACCAAAGCAAGTCTTACCTGCAGTAAGAGAAAGTGAGTGTGTTTATGCTATGAAGGTTACAAAAGCCGATAGCAAGTTAGGCGGCACGATAATAAATAAAAAAAATAATGTGGAGAGATAACAGCAATACAAAAACTAGTTTTATTTTATTTATTATTGTACCGCCTAACTTGCGATTGGCTTTTGTAATCTTCATACCATAAACACTATCTAAGGTTGCAACGGCCGATCGCAAGTTAGGCGGCACAATAATAAATAAAAAATAACTTGTCGAGATAACTAACCCTGGGCAAAGCACTACGTTACGCTCGCGTAGTTTGCGAAGTTTGCGCTACTTCGCACTACGCGAATTGCACGTAGCACAGTGCAAACACGCGTAGCTTAGTACAGCAGTCATTTTTTGCTTGCTCGCAGTCCTAAATGTCAAGTTGGCGACCATGAGCAAGCAAAATGACATCCCGGCGAGACTATTTCCACGCTCACGATCAGCAACATCAAGTTGCCGATCGCGAGCGTGGAAAATAAACCTCCCGGCGAGATTCTCAACGCGGGGAGGTCAGGTTTCTCATTGTGAGTGGTCGCGTATGCTCGCGACCGCTCGCGATGAGAAACTACCAGTCTGCATTGAGAAAGCTGCCGCTCGAGTAAAAATCTACTCAAGCGTCAGAAAACTACAGCTCGCACTGTGCAAGATGCCGTTTTCAATGATTGCACAGTGCCGGATGCTTGTCTGCACTGTGCAATCATTGAAAACGGCATCTTGCACAGTGCGAACAGGGTACTACGCAGTTCGCGAAGTGCAACGCGTAGCTCGCGTAGTGCGAAGTGCACTTTGCATAGCTACGTGTTGCGCTACTTCGCGAACTACGCCCAGGCTTAGCGATAACACAACAATAAAGTATATTGCGAAATAGTAAGCAAAATAAAACAGCATACACACGATGCGAAATACTAAGCAATATAAAAAAAGCTTACACATGATCGATGGTTACAAAAGCCGAAAATGCTGTTTTATTTTGCTTATTATTTAAGCAAAAGAAAACAGCATAAACACGATCCAAGGTTACAAATGCCGATCGCAAGTCAGGCGGTACAATAATAAATACAAAATAAGTCGAGAAATAACAGATATAAAGTACATTGCAAGTTACAAAGCAAAATAAAACAGCACAAATGAAGAAGAAAAAAAAAAAAAAAAAAAAAAAAAACTTACAGCTGAGGCTACCGCAATGTTAAACCAGCAGTCACATTGTGAATAATAAAAAAATAAAAAGTGCTCACCCAGTAATTTAAGGAGAACGAATGACGAAGGTAGCTATGTCAAAGTTTTTTTGTATTCTTTAGCCATGTCGCACCTTTGTGTCAGTGGGCAGTCTAGGAGGCTATCAAGTTTGCTAGATGCCTCGTATTTGTGAATGAGAGTGGCAACCGACCGTGTGACTCCGAAGTTTCTGGCGGCTGTACCGCCGGAGAAATGTGCCTTTGAAATTTGCGGCCCGTGCAGCCCTGGAGCCAGGACCTCGAGTGGACGCCTTGGCCGGGTGGCAGTTCAACAACAGCGGCCTGTGGTGACTGGGTGGAGTCGGACCACCGGAGCGGTGCACACCTCGGCCTACATTTCGCCGTGGTCGTTCCTACCGCTAAGCGTAGCGGACCGAGTGCATGCCCGGGGTGGCAATTCTGAGATTCTCCGGTGATTGCCCCTGCCTTTGACGGTGAGCTGCCCGGACGCCGCCCGTAACTCGCCCTGATTCTTGCGGGCTGCTCCCGGATTTTCGCGGGCGCTGGTCCGTGGTGGGGACGACTGTTGCCCGTGACCACACAACGGATAATTTTTGCCTGCCCCCGGAACCCTGTTTCCAGCGACGTGGACCTTGAGGCGCTTGTCTCTGGGTCCCGGTCCCAATACGGGTCGGGCCTACCCGGCGGCCATCTTGTTATGATGAAGCCTACCATCCTGTCCACCGGGTCACAGCAGGATTGGGAGTGTGTGACTTTTGGGAGTGTGGCGGAGCGATCGCAGAGAGCTGTGCTGGGGTACGGCGACCTCCGAGGCTCTCGGTGCCCTTCATTCCACCTTGGTTCATGGCATCGGGGTCTTGGGGAGTAAGCTCGATGGTGTGGCATCAGCGTCGGGACAGTTGCGGCCTGCCTGTCCTCAGGTACACAGGGACTTCCCACACTGCACACAGGAGGACAATGCCGCGGCCACCCCTGAGATTAGTGAACAGCTGGAAACTCCGGACAGTATGCTTCCGTGTGATCGGCTGGCTGTGGGTCTGATCTGTTCCGGAGGTATTGGACCTGAGTGGGAGGTGGTGGCCTCGTCCCGTGCACGGCCTCCGGCGACCCAGGGAAAATTCAAGCAACAGTTGTCTACTTTGGCTGATTCCGACTTCCTGGACCTTGTGTGCAGTGCAGATCCTGGGGCAACACTGGGAAAGACGTCCCTCCATGATGCGGACTGTGTTGGTACTCAGAGACTTCCACCCCACCTGTGTGCGTCGCTTCCCGGTCGTTTTTGGACACTCCTTTACCTTGTAACATTGGACATGGCGCTGGGTCGAGGGGTATGCATGGGCAGATTTGCAAAGAGCGGTCAAGGATAAGGCTGATTCTTCAGGGGTGGTCATCTAGTAGACGGGCGGGCTCAGGGGTTGCGTGCTCTCATGGCATAGCTATTAGTATAATTGGTGCATAATGCTCCCCTTTTTTCTTTGACATGGTCGATTTTGTGCTGCTTACTGTTTGCCTTGGGGGAAACTTACCGTGCGGGAGGGAGAAGCCGGGGGCATGTTTTGAAGGCCCTCCTCCAGTTTATTAATACTCTCTCTACCCCCCCGTCTGGTGGGGTTCTTTTCTTACTCCCTTTTCTCTGTTCTTCTATATTTCGGGTCTGGTTCCAGGGCGACAGGCACACTGCTGGGGGGGGGGGGGGGGGGGCGTACTCATCTGCAGAGGTGCAGGGTGGGGGGTTGGGGAAGGGGATGCTTTAGTCTTTACCCTTTTTTTTTCCATGGCCTCCTTTTTCTTCTCTGATTCTTCTTTGTTTTTCTTTTCTGGGATCAGCGTGGTACAACTCCTTTGTTGTGAATCACTGCTTTTTCATGTGTGCCACAATTTCCGGGGTGTTTTCTGGGCTTTAGGGCATGGGACTGTAGGCGCAACTGGTCATGATACTTCTCTACATCCTGCACTTCCTGTTTTAGCGCCATTGACTCGATAGATTGCAGTTTATTGTTTACGTTTGTTATTCTGCCTGCCATTTATCGCTGCTGGGAAATTGTTTGGCACCTGATCCTTTCGTCTTTCCCTATTATAAAATGAAAGCCTTCTTAATCCTGGTGTCCTACTTGCGCCATTCACTGGCCGAGAATATATTAGCATGGAGATTCTGCGCCCCGAGGTTCTGCCTGTGTCAACATTGGATCTCTGTTGCTTTGATTGCTTAGCGGCCGGCCCCGGGGGGTTGTAGGCCCATACTTGTTATTGGTTAAAATGCTAATAAAGGTTTTTCAAAAAAAAAAAAAAAGTTTGCTAGATGCTGGAATGTTGAGGGCGTTCTGGAGTCTGATGGGAGGGTGAATATTTTATAGACAGGGTGATTGGAATCACTTGATTCCGAGGCCGCAACATTGTTTTTTTTAGCTTAAACGGATCAAAAATTGCTAGAAATAAAGCAACGCATAGTGGAAGGGCCTTCTCAATAGTTTACTGATTAAACTTCAATTGCCTAGTTCTGTAGCGGAGTGTTAAACTGTTACTAATGCAGTGGTACCACTGCCCAGACAGTGGTAACATATGTAAAACTAGAACATTCAAGAGATGATGAAAAAGATATAATTATTCAAAGTACAGCATTAGAATTTTAATTATGAAGCTATTAAAACAATCGCAAAGTGAAGACTTTCAAATGGAGAGCTTGGTTCCAGACTTTAGGCGCTGGATGCATTGGTTTCTGGTTCATTCAGTTTCTACACACAAAATACTCTCGGTGGCCGGGAAACCCCGCGGATCCTTCATGCGGGAAACCGGACCACAGAAACACTGGGATGAATGCCACGAGCCGGGGGGGCGTAAGCCAGGCTGTATCCCCTGCCTGGAACAAGGGAGCTGTAGACGGCATTAGGTAACCCCAAAAATATGGAAAAATAACCTATCTACCTGCGTGACCCCGACAAATGGAGTAAGCGCCAACATCTTTTAAAGAACGAAGGTATTTCTGCAACAAAAACAAAACTACACAAAAGAGGTGGGCAGGCAACATAATCGAACACATGCCTTTAACATGTTTACAAATAAAATTTATGAGAACGTATTTCACCCAAAGACAGATGTATAGTGTATACGAACAGCGTTAACGTGTTCATCTTGTGACGAAGGAAATGGACATTATACGAGCGCTTCCTTCCTATTAGACGAGCGCACAACTATGTACTTCAAACAAGAACCAATCACTGTTAGAATTCAGTTCTTTTTAAGGGCAGATAATGAGATCAAAAACAGACATTATCTTTAGCACTGACTGCATTCATATTACCCGGAATGACGCATAGCCATGTCCACCTTCAGCCCAGTGATTTATCCCCTTTCCCATGTTCTGTGGCCCCTCCCCCCACGTCACAAGCGACCTCTCTGGCTGCCTCCCGCGAGTGATGCGCGTGGTTTTCAATTATAGTGTACAGACGATAATTGAAAACAGATGTCGGCGTGTGGGTAATAGACACCAATACGCCATGGGCAGAGCAACGAGACCGCCTTTGGCCTATTGCGTGCTGTCTGTTTAAAAAAAGACGACCGCAAACCCCAATACCGTGGACCAAAAGGAATCGCACACGCACGAGCGAGAGCGATTCCAGGGTCCGTTTTGGAACCCTCCACAAAAGGGCTCTCGCCTGCGTGAGCAGTGCTGCGCACTGCATCGCTAGGGACAAGCCCAAAAAAAATCCCAGAGTCCCAGGCACAAATTATTTTGGTCGATGGAAAAGCCAAGAATGGTCAAAAGGGTTACAATAGTTGGAAAGTTGATCAACAACACAGGTGATGTGGCATTCACAGGTGATGTGGCTTTCAGAAGCCAGCCAGCCATCCAAGGTACAGGTAGACATGGATGCCCCGGCATTACCAGTGGGCCAGCCATAATGCGAGAACTACAAACTGACGTGTAAGCCTCAAGAACTTCCTGTGTTGGTGCGAAATCAGCACATGGACAAAGTGTCCTACAGATCCAACAAGACTCAACCGGACGAGACAGAAAAGCAAAAGAATTTTAAAGAGTGATTACCAAATTTGTTGGTGAACCAAGATGGGTCAAGGTACTTTCTCAGCGGCAGCAAATGGTGAGTTTATTATTCCTGCTCTCTCTTTAAGGGAGGAACAAATTCTATTGCCCTTTTGGCCAGAAAGGAAACCATCTCAGTCATCAAAAGGTTTTCGTGGGGAGGACGAATATGGAAGTTTGAGGTGAGGATGGATAGGAAGCGCCCTCCTTAGAATTCGCAGTGAACAACCTGAAGCAACTGTCAGCTTGAAGTTACTTTGTCATTAGCAGAAAATAAAAATGCAACTCAGGCCCCAACTGAGGTTTTATTGCTGGGTGGAAAATCAAGGAGGCTTTAGGTGGTGTCCTGGGTCTAACCCTCACCCTCTGAAAGAGAAAAGGCTTCTGTTATACCGGTTGCCTACCTACAGAATTTGAGGCACTGAACAAATGGTTTTGAAGTGAAAGACAAACCGCTCTGGTCACAGTCTTAATGTGTTTTGGCCCTCTCATGACAGGAGTCCGACTCCTCACCTAACAAGCGTTGCATTTCAAAAGGCATTCTCAGAGGTTGGGCCTGGACATCTCCCAAGGAGCCCGTGTTCTCCACTCAAATACTGCTTCAAGACAATTGCTGATCCCATAGAGAGTGAAAGTGCACCTATCATATCCAGAACAGTCTGTTGTAACTAGTTCATGAAATCTATGCCACCATGTACCAAATCTGAGAACTTTCTCATATATTCCAGTTGGCTTTGCAGCGCTAGCACAGCTATCTCACTGAGGGAAAGAGAGTAATGCACCAAATGGCATGCTGCATTAGCCGACCTAAAGACGAAACTGCCAGAAGTAAAACCCTTCCAAAGAGTACAATACAATTTATATGACAGTCCAGATAATATGGATGCTGCCAGTTCAGCTTACCTGAGGAGGTCTGCACAACCAAACTGTGCTAAAGATATAGCAGTCCCAAAGGAGGACAGGACTGCCTAAATAACTCATTAATTGTCAAAATGTCCTGTAATGTTGGTTTGTTTAACAGCTCGATCAACAGGGATGCCTTCAGCACGACCAAATGCAATAGAAGGCAGAGGGTATAAAAATGATTTTATTTTACGGTCATTAAATCTTGATTTTCGGCAGAAACTAAGCCCTCCAGTGCAAGAAATTCAATTTCTGGGGAGGTAACAAGGCCACTGTCAACCTAGAAGTCTGACAGTAAAACGTTATAAGTCTTCAGGGGCTAAAAAGGTTCCACCGCCACCATCATCATCATCATCATCTTCCTTAAGCTAGAGTTAGCACATGCACCGCATAAGAGTCTTGAATTTGAAGGACTTTGGTTTATTCACAGCAGGTATATCTGGAAACTTCGATGGGGAATATGTTTTGATTTAGACCTTGCAGTCTCTAAAATCAGCTGTTTACAGAAGCCTTTTGAACAGGCACTGAAAATGTACACTCATCACCAAAGTAGGTGCCGAAGAAGAGCAGACTGAGCAAATGACATCCTCAGAAGCACAGCAGGGGACAGCTTACAGCTTGAGAGTAAAGTCAGTCTACTTTGATAGGACAGAGGCAATAGCTGTCCTCAGATGATGCTGAAGTCTTAGGCGCATCCCTCCTTCAGTCATTTGATGGCAGTTTATGGTCCATATGACTGAGAAATACAGAGGATGAAACGTGTGCATCTGGAAGGGGGACTGGACCGTCCCTTTTAAGGAGGATATCACTAATTATGCTTCCTTTTCACGATGCTCCTGGATACATCTATGAAGAAGTCAAAGAGTTGGAAATAAGAGTGCATGTAAACGAAGGAAATCTTTGCATACTACTGGAGTCTTGGGCATGGAATTGAGAGGTAACTTTTCGTTCGGAAGCTAAGCAAATATACTATTGTCTGAGTAAATCAATGGTTACCACAGCTTTGACAGACTGGATGTTAGATTTATACCTGCTGGTAGTACTGGTTGCATCCATCACAAAATCTGTATTGAAGTCTTTTCAGTCACTGATAACCAAAATAAATAATCTTGTTGTGTTTGGCAAATGGCCAGGTAAAGAGTAATTTTGAGTCGGTCTCCGTTTTCTACCGAATCAGCCTTGTGTTTGGCAACAAAAGCGTCCCCTCGTGAAGAATGTCAAAATTCTTAGGAGTGAAATGCTGGGCAAAGAAAATTGCACGAGCCATCCTCAAAGGAGTAAAGCACCTTTGCTAGCTGGCAAAAAAGACTGGGATGTTCACAGCAGTATTCATTATGGCTGCCAACCTCAATGCCCTCTCTAGAAAATGGCCTTTGCCAAAGCTCTGTCTTTAGGGATCCCTCCACAGATCTGCCAATCATACCCCAACGGACTGCCAAAAATTGTGATGATGTAACTGTTAAGCCAAAATAGTGGTGATATTTTTGCCCATAACGTCAAGATAGCATCCTTCTCTACCCAGACACATAGAACAGAGACCGTATATTCCACGGCCCCTGTGCTGCAATCACTATGCTCTAGGTCGGTTTTGTTTGTCCTATAAGCCATGCAGTTGACACATCGTCATTTTCAGTACATATCTATCTATGAGTGAGTGTGTGTGTGTCCTTAGAAGTTTCCACTTCTCCCACAAATGAGATGGATTTGATTATCTTCCATGGTTTCTCTGACGTAATAAAGAAAGAAAAATGCTACTTACCAGTATGCATCTGTTCTTGGCATGTAGAGCTGCAGAGATTCACACTGTACATAGTTCGCCATCTGGTGTTGGGCTCAGATGCTTGCACCTTGTTGTTGTCTTGGAAGAAGTCTTTTGTAGTCACGAGATAGGAGACTCCTCCCTTGGATGATAGTGCGCATTGGCATCGACTCCATCTTCAGATTATTTTTGGCCATGAAGGGAAATGATGGAGTTTGTAATAAACAGAAAGAGGTCCATGAGAATGTATCAAAATAAGATAACACTGGAACAGATCCAGGTTCCGGGGAGGTGGGTGGGCGTGTGAATCTCTGCCGCTCTACATGCAAAGAACAGATGCATACTGGTAAGTAGCATTTTCAGTTCGAGGCATATGAGCTGCAGAATTCAGACTCTGTGCATAGACTGTACAGCAGTGTCTCCCCTAGGGGTGGTCGCCTGTATCTGTTGCAGTGAAAAAGTGTCCTAAGAACAGCTTGCCCTACAGAAGCTTGTTGCTTTGCCTGCACATCTACACAATAGTGTTTGGTGAAGATGTGTGTTGTAGCCCATGTTGCTTTCTTACAAATGTCTTCTAGGGGAATGTTCCACTAGAATGCCATGGAAGCCCCTAGTGTGCGTGTTGCATGTGCTCGAGGGGGAATTGTTTACGTTAGTTTTGCTTTCCGATAGCATATTTGAACACATTTTACTTTCCACCTGGCAATTCCTGCCTTGGAAATTGGATTGTCTTTATGGGGTGTAGAAAAAGCTACAAACAGTTGCTTTGTCTTCCTAAAGTTTTTAGTCCCGTCTCTGTAGTAAAGTAAAGCTCTTTTGATGTCTAGCGTGTGAAGAGCCCTTTCTGCTACAGAATCAGAATTTTGGAAAAATACTGGCAACTCTTGATTAAGGTGGAAAGCAGAGATTACTTTGGGAAGGAATGTTGAATTTGTCCTAAGAACCACCTTGTTACGGTGTATTTTTAAGAATGGTTCTTGTATGGTTAAAGCCTGGATCTCACTTACTCTCCTGAGAGAGGTGATTGCGACAAGGAAAGCTACTTTCCATGTAAGGAATTGTAATTCGCATTTTTGTAAAGGCTCAAATGGGGGACCCATGAGTCTAGTAAGAACAATGTTTAGGTTCCACACTGGAGAGGGTGGCACTCTGGGTGGAATTATCCTTTTAAGGCCTTCCATAAATGCTTTGATAGCAGGCACTCTAAACAATGACAAATGTCTGTTTTGTAGGTAGGCGGCAAGGGGAGCCAGATGTAATCTTATGGGTGAGTATGCCAGATTGCATCTTTGTAGGTGTAGCAAATAGCAGATAATGTTTTGAATTGAATCATCCAATGGGTCAATTTTGTTATTGCAGTAAATGACTAATCTATTCCATTTAGCTGCATAGCAAGCTCTAGTAGTGGGGCATCTGGCTTCTTTAATACTGTGCATACAGTCCGGTGGGAGGTTGAGGTGACCGAACTCTAGGATTTCAGGAGCCAGATCGCTAGATTCAGTTGTGCTGGATCTGGGCGCCTTATCTCTCCATGGTTCTGCGTTAGCAGCTTTGGGGAGAGACGTCATTATTGGTGTGGAATTAAAGAGAGTTCGCGTAGTGTAGTGAACCATGGTTGCCGTGCCCATGTTGGAGCAACTAGGATCATCTTGAGAGACTTGTTTGAGCTTGCTACAAGTGGAATGAGCGGGAGTGACGGAAAAGCGTACGCAAATCTGCCTGACCAGTTCATCCATATTGCATTGCCCTTGGACAACGGGTGTGGGAACCTGGCAGCGAAGGTTGGGCATTTTGTGTTTGCATTTGTGGTGAACAGATCTATGTCTGGTTGGCCCCACCTCTGGAAGAAGGGTTGAAGAACTTGCGGTTGAAGTTCCCATTCGTGTATCTGTTGAGTCTGACCACTTAAAAGATCCACCATCTGATTGTTCACACCTGGAAGATGTTCTGACAGAAGATATATGTTTTGTGGAATGGACCATCTCTATATAGTTTGCGCTAGATGAGACAGCTGCAAAGAGTGTGTTCCTCCTTGTTTCTGTATGTAATCCATTGCTGTCATATTGTCTGTGTGAATTAGGACAGCTTTGTTGAGGAGATGTGTTTGGAACGACTAACGCTAGAAAAATTGCCAGTAATTCTAGGAAATTGATGTGGAACAGTTTTTGTTGAGTGGTCCACCTGCCCTGAATTGTGTGGTTTACGAGATGGGCTCCCCAGCCGGTGAGCTATGCGTCTGCTGTTAGCACTATCTGTGGAACCGGCTCTAGGAACGGCCGCCCTCTGGTAAGATTGTGTGTTCCACCACTGCAGAAAGAGATGTGTGCGGCTGTCCACCAACACCAGATCTGTAAGTTGACCATGAGCCTGGTTCCACTGACGTGCTAAGCATTCCTGCAAAGGGTGCATCTGAAGTCTTGCGTGAGGTACAATGAAAATGCAAGAGGCCATCATTCCTATGAGTTGCATAAACACTCGGGCTGGAAGAATGTTGGGGCTGAAATTTGGTGATGAGGATTTGCATACAGGCTATCCTTGCTGGATTGGGGTATGCTAGAGCTTTTGAAGTGTCTATTGTAGCTCCAGGCTACTGATGCATGTAAGAGGGTTGAAGGTGTGACTTGGTGTAGTTTACTGTGAACCCAAAGTTGTGTAGCAGCTGAATGGTTTGAGTGTGGTGAACACACCAATTGTATGACTTGGCTTTTATGAGCCAGTCATCGAGGTATGGAAATACATGGATTTGTTGTCTTCGCAAGTGTGCCGGCACTACTGCAAGGCATTTTGTGAACACCCTGGGTGCTCTGGTCACCCCAATTGGAAGGACTTTGAACTGATCGTGTTGTCCGTCCAATGTGAACCTTGGGTATTTTCTGTGAGCAGGGTGTCTGGGAATATGAAAGTAGGCGTCCTTGAGATCTAGTGTGGCAAGGATGTCGCCTTGTTGAAGCAGTGGAAGGACTTGTTAAAGTGATCATGTGAAAATGATCTGACTGTATGCAGAGATTGAGGGGTCTGAGGTCGAATATTGGCCTTGGGGTACCGTCCTTTTTGGGGATTAGGAAATATAGAGTAAAGGTTCTCTGGCGTACTTTTGAAACAGTGAAAGAACTTCCTGTTTGAGGAGTGTCAGATGTTCCGTGGACATTGGACGCTGCTTGGGAGGTATATTGGGTGAAGTTGCTGTAAGTTCCAGGCAGTAACCATACTGAATACTTTGTCTTACCCCACTTGTCTGTGGCGATGGATTTCCAGACAGGTAGGAACTGTGAGAGTCTCCCTCCGACCGGAGTGGAATGGTCTGGAGGGAGTGGAGGGAAGTCACTGTTTATTAGCGGGACAGACACGTGTGCTGTTGTTACCTCTGCCTCTTCCTTTGTTATTTCCTCTGTATCCACCTCTAAAATATCCTCTGTTAGAGGATGTTTGTGTGGGATTTTTGTATGAGGAAGAAGCAGTCTGCATTGATATTTTTGGATGCGCCTCAATAGCACGAGCGCCTAAAGGAAGCTCGTGTGGTTGGAGACTGTAATGCTCCCAGGGATTTAGCAGTCTCCATGTCCCTTTTAATTTTTTCTAAGGCTGTATCCACAGCTGGGCCAAACAGTTGTTCATGATTAAACGGGTGATTGAGGATAGTTGTTTGTACCTCCCGTTTGAAGCCAGAGATGCGCAACCAGGCATGTCTTCTCAGTAACACACTAGTGTTAATGGACCTGGATGCAGTGTCTGCTGCATCAAGGGCACGCTTGATTGATGCATTAGTTATTAATTAGCCCTCTTGAATGAAATCATTGGCCTGGGTCTTATATTGATGAGGCAAATGCTGCAATAGGGTTTCTAGTTGGTCGTAATGAGCCCTATCATACCTGGCAAGTAATGCCTGCGCATTGGCTATCCTCCAGTGGTTAGCTGCTTGGGCAGCAACTAGTTTGCCCGAAGCATCTAATAATTTAGACTCCTTGTCCGGAGGTGGAGCATCACCGGAGGTTTGAGAGTTGGCACGTTTTCTAGCGTTAGTGACCACTAGAGAATCCAAAGGTAGTTGACACTTGTAGGATCATTGGGAGCGGGTTTATATTTTTTGTCAATTCTGTGGTTGAGAATTCTAGCTCTTACAGGGTCTTGAATATGGCTGGGGCGTGTTCAATGACCCCTTTTAGCATTGGTAAAGTTTGTACAGTTTTTTGGGACTGTGTGAAGGTGTCTGTTAGGAAGTCCTCCTCTGCGGGGTTCAAATACATTTGAACATCATGGCACTGGACAGCCCTATCTATAACCTGGCTAAAACCAATATTGTCATCTGGGGAGATGGCTTTGTTGGGTATGCATCAGGGTCTGGAGGGCCTACTGGGTCATCATAATCATCCCAATCGTCCTGTGGTACATCTGTGTCGTCATCAGAGTCAGTGAAAGGGTCATTGTTTCCGCCCCACCTCCTAAATCATTATCATCCTGTGGAGGTGGTGAGTATGGTGGAATTATGGGAGAGTGCGGTGGAGAGAAAGGCTTAGGAGGAAGAACAGGAGAAGGTGGTCATAGAGGTGAAGTAGCACAGTCTCTTTTCTTTGCAGGCACCTCAGGGATGTGTGGGGTATCCAATTTCCTCTTCTTGTGTGGAACATTAACCACATGTCCTGTTTTGGGGTCCACTTGGAGTGTTTTTTGCTTCGGCTCGATGGGATCCGGTCAAAAAAGTTCTTCCTCTTCGGTAGTCGCTTTCGACGCAGATTTTTTCAGGTCAGAGCGAGGTTTAGATTTGTGCTCTAGAACCTTCGAAGGCGTTTTTCGATCCTTCGGCTTCGATGTCAAAATCTTTTTCGGCTCCGAATTTTTCGGTTTCAGGTCCGAGGACTTTTCCTTCGGCGCCGAGGTGCTCGGTGCCGATTGTTTTCTGGGGACTGCGGGAGTTGGATGTGCTCCCGGCTTTGGTGGTGTCTGCGGGGCACTGATATGCGGTTTGGTCGGTTGAGAGCCACCGGAAGGCTGCTCCTTTGTCTTCGGAGCCGGACCCGGGGGCGGGGCTTCTGAAGCTTTCTTTCATTCACGACTGGGGCCAGCAGGCGAGATTTTGACCGGAGCCTTCTTGGATCGAAAAGAGGCGCAGGCCAGGCAATTACTCTCCTCGTGCGAGAGACAGAGGTTACAGACCTTGTGTTGGTCGCTGTGTGGGAATTTAGCTCCACATTGGGGGCATTTTTTTTAAATGGAGTCCTTTCCATTAGCCGTAGGCCCGAAGGGCATCGATAGGCCCAGTGGCCCGTGTCGACAACTGGAATTGGGTATTTTGAAGAGCGCGTCGAAGGGCACACGAACGAAACAATACCGTCAAGTTTCTTTGATGATTTGCGTGTCGAAAAGGTTTGGAAAACACGGTACCGAACCGCTGAAGTTACATCCGAACCCGATGGCGGAAAAAAAATCTGAGGATGGAGTCTTTGCCCATGCGCACTATCGTCCAAGGGAGGAGTCACCAATCTTGTGATTACAAAAGACTTCTTTCAAGACAACAAGGTGCAAGCATCCGAGCCCAACACCAGATGGCGATCTATGCACAGAGTGTGAATTCCGCAGCTCATATGCCTCGAACACATTGTTTTTCATTTAACTGGCATTAGCAAGCTGATTTTTGCAGTCACCCTTTCCATCACTGAACAAAATTTTGTAATCACATCCAGAAACTAGTCAACCAGTAGTGCATCAGCGTATTCCTCTTTCAGAGCTACTAATCTTCCCACTGGTTAACTGTAAGAATCTTGCAGGCCCTATTTTTCTGCATGGTATTTTGCAGAAAATGTAGGGGACAAGCTGGCACCTGGTTAGCAAGAGACAAAGGAGAGTAAAAATGTGCATAATTCTATCTACAATAAGCAAATATGGTTTTCCTGTTAACGTGTTATTTTTGCTGGTGATCCTCGGGGATGAGGAGAATTTTCGACTTGTAGTCTTCTTGAACAGTGACTGAGGACAACGTTATGTTCAGATTCCTCTTTTTTTTTTTTTACAAATCTTTTTATTAAACAAACATTGGTGAATGGTACATTACAGAGGACCAGGTAGTCGACACTTCACAATACGCACGAATGGAAGGACATACAGACAGTACAGAGGAGAGGAACATCACGGAGAAATAGAGTCATCATGCTCTACATTTCGAGGTGGTGTACAGATCTCTCGTCTATAGATATTCCATGGGTTCCAGATACGGGACCACTTCTTAGGGCACCCCCATTGCCAAATACACTGTCTTTTCTCTGAACATGCACCAATCAAGGTTTCTTTCCCAAGCTTCTAATGTGGGTGGATGTGCTGCCCCCCAGAGTTGAGCGATGTTTCTTTTTGCCAACATGAACCCTAGAGTGGCCCATTGTGTCTGAGAAGTGTTTAAGGCCGTGGGCTCCAAGACGTTTAGGAGGCACCGTCTCGCCTCGGGAATGAGGGAGACATGTAACACCTCCTTGATCGTGTCGTGCACTTGGCGCTAATAAGTGCTGATGTGTGCATTCCCAGATAATGTGCATAAACGTTCCGGTAAGGCCGCATCGCCTTTTGCTTTCCCCTGTATCAGACCACCCCATGTGCACTAACCTGGGTCCCGTTATGTAGATCCTATGAAGGATCTTAAGCTGAACCAGTTGCAAGCGTGCCAGGATAGCCACCACTTTAGGGGAGGACACTGCTGCCTGCCAATCCTCATCGTCCAGCTCTAACCCATCATGTACCCACTTATCTCGCAGTATCAGGAGAGGGTTTGTCATGTGATTGATTAGCTTTTTGTATATTAAGGATATCGTTTTTATCAGGGAGGTGACCGTCTAAGATTCTGTCCTCCAGGGGAGAAGCCTCCGGGGGATCGATTCCTCCAGGCAATGAAGATTGGAGTGAGTATAGGACCTGTAAATAACGGAAAAAGTCTGTGTCTGCCAATTCATATTCACTCTGAAGCGTGCTGAAGGACTTGATTTCCCCCCCCCCCCCCTCCCCTCCCCACATATCTTTAATAGCTGAAATCCCGATAAGGTCCCACTTGTCGAAGCCCCTCGTTTTCCAAAGGTCGCCCAATTTCTCTGAATCCCAAAGAAGGGTGGCCAATGTTAATTTGTGTCTCCAACCAAGAGAGTTAGTGGCGTCGTGCCAAATTTAAACTGAGTGCTTCGTCGGGCCTGTTAGTTTGAATCGTTTAGGTCGGGAGTACAACGCCCTACCATAAGTGCCACCCGGAAGGAGCCATCTGTCCATGGCGAAACCCGGGTCGTCCGCACGACCATACGTGCCATGATTAATGGCTACCAGCTGGGAAGCCCAATAGTACTTCTTGATATCGGGGAGGCTGATGCCTCCATTATACCAGTTTAGTGTTAGTTTGTTCAAGGCGATTCAAGGTTTGCCGTCTCATAATAGGTCCCTCTGCAGGCCCTCAACCTCCTTAAAATAATGTGCTGGAACTAAATCCAAGATGTTTTGCAGGGCATATAGGAATCGTGGTAGAGCCATCATTTTAAATAGAGTAGCTCTGCCCAAGAGTGAAATAGAGAGAGTCTTCCAGCTAGTGATAGCAGTTTTAAGTCTACGAAGAGGGGGAAGGAGATTTTGGGCATAGCGGACCGAGGGGTCCAGGGAGACAAAAATCCCCAAATATTTAAATCCAACCGAGTTGATTTGTATTGGGCAGTTCCGGGGTGGGAGGGTAGGGTCCCCCCTCAAAACAAATAAGGATTTTCCCAAATTGATGGAAAGTCCAGAGAATCTACCGAAGACTGTGAGAATGTCCAGCACTACTGTAAGAGATTTCTTAGGGGAGGCCAAATAAAGTAATAAGTCATCTGCGTACAAGGATATGCGGTCCTCCCATCCGGGGGACCACCACAGACCCCTTATCATTGGATCCCAACGTATCCAAGCGGCAAGGAGTTCCAAGGCCATGGAGAAAAGAAGGGGGGACAGTGGGCAACGCCGACGGGTTCCTCAACTGAGTAAAAATGTGGCTGATACTTTGTTGTTGACCACCACTTTAGCCAGTGGTTCAGAATATAAACGACGAACCCACTGAATGTACTCCGGTCCAAATCCCAGTTTCACCAAAACTGCCCATAGGTAGGGCCATTCAATGGTATCAAAGGCCATGGTTGCGTCTAACGACACAATTACAGCTGGCTCTCGAAGGGTGTGGCCTGTATTTCTATGGGGCATAAAACCGGATTGATCTGAGTGCACTAAGCCGCTGATCACTTTCACCAAGCGATTAGCTATAAGCTTGGTCAAAATCTTAGGTTCTGCGTTCAAAAGAGATGGGCCGGTATGAGGTACAGTCGGTTTTGGCCTTTCCCTCTTTGTGGATGGTGACCATAGTAGCTATTCTGTTCCCGGGGCAGCGTTCCCACTTCCCTAGATTCTTCAAACATACATTTCAAATTGGGGGCTAGTTTATCTGGTCTCAGCTTGCAGAGCTCAATGGGGAGTCCATTTGGACCCAAAGCTTTCCCATAATTTAAGGAGCGGATCGCTTGTGCAATCTCATCAGTTGTAAGAGGGCTATCCATATATTTCCGGTCTTCAAGGGAGAAACAGGGGAGCTTAATATCGCGCAGTAGCTCCTGAGAGTCCGCTTCTGTGTGGAAGGTTACTGCCGTATAGACTGAATGGAAATGGTCAGTGCACCTGTCTACTATTTCCAGCGGTTCCATGATTGAGATGCCTCCCTGCACTTTGAGCTCCGGGACTAGCCAACTTGCCCATTCCCTTTTGCCCAGCCACGCTATGAGCTTCCCGGCCATATTTCCCAAATCATAAATCCTACCCTGCTGCTCCCTACTCAGGGCCTTGGCCCTGTCTGAGACTAGTGCTTTATAGTTGTGCTGTTTCAGACTCCGCAGATGGAGCTTCTCCAGCGTCACCCCGGATTCCAGTTACCCCTCCAGTCGATATAGGTCTGCCTCAAGCTCGAGGACTTTTTTGTTGGTCTCTTGGAGCCAGATATCAACGACAGGGCTTGTCCCCGAATTACAGTTTTAAATGCTTCCCACAAGGTCTGGGAAGAGGACACTGACCCCACATGGTCGGAAAAGTATTCGTCAATAGTCTTAATAAGATATTTACGGATCTTGGGGCTACGAAGCTACCAAGGGTTGATTTGGGCCAACTTTCCCACTCAACCCACACTTACTGGCAGGTGAACCTAAACGGGCGAGTGATTAGGGATACCTCTAGCTAAGTGTTTAATTTTGTTTATATATGAGGCTTGTGCAGCCGGTACGAAACAATAGTGTAAACGGGAGACACTGTTGTGCGCCCCTGAGTGAAAGGTGTGCTGTACTTGGTCCAGATGATATACCCTCCAGCCATCAACTAGTCCCATCGCCTCAAGGAAATCTGGCAACCAACAGGCAGATGGTCTCACTTCCCGAGGGGGATAACTATCCAATGTGCCCGAGACCACTGCATTAAAGTCCCCCCCCCCCCCCCCCCTAGGACCAAGAGCCCATCCGGAATGGGGAGTAGTGTTGCACCTAGGTCAACGAATGTTGTGCCCTGTAAGCCTGGGGGAACATAGACAAACAAAGGTAATGAGCCGGCCCTCCCACATCCCATATACACCAACATATCTGCCTCTATCATCCACCCATGTGGATCTAATTGCCAGTGGGAAAGTGTTTCTCGTCATGATACCCACACCCCTGGAACCCGAGGTGAAACCAGAATGCACAACCAACTTACACCCCCCTCTGTGCATTGCCTTGCATAAATTCCCAAACAAATGTTTCTCCTGGAGCAGGACTATGTCAGGCGAATGCCTCTTAATGTATTGGAGAACCACACTTTGTTTGATTTTGTCCCCCAACCCGTTAACATTCCAGCTCAAAATATTAACGTTTTTATCCCCCATCACGCCTGTCATGCAAATTGTAGGTCCAGAAATCCCCCGGTCTGTATTCTTCCAGCAACTCTTCTGTGGGTGTACCCGCACATTGCACCGATGGAACAAATGTAGCAACTAACAAATAAACAAAATACCCCAACCCAACAACCCCCCACCCCGCTGCCCTGCACTCTGGGCTTAGAACTGCCCATTGGAAACTTGCACAGTGCCTGTCGCCCTAGCAAGAAATTCAAAGGAAGAAAGGAAGGGGAAATAGTGTGCTCCGTGTCCCCGCCCCTATCCATGTCAAGTGTAGCACCCCTAGTAGACAAGTGACTTAAGGCGTATATAAAATCACCAGCCCCCGCAATGGAACTCAGATACCCCACCCACCCCGTCCCAACCCACATCAAATTCCCCGTTACTCAGTTCAAGGCCGCCGTCCTCAAAGTTTCTATTTCAAGCAGGTCGGGTGTCCGCATGATCCCCGGCGCCGCGATCCATCGGGCTCTTTGCTCCGCGATATTCTATCCACTCTGCCACTGCTTCAGGCTGGTCGAAGAACCACGCTCTTCCCTCCGCTTCAACCCGAAGGCGTGCCGGGAACAGCATTGAGTATTTCAGGCCCCCTTCTCTCAGGTCACGTTTCACAGAGAGGAAGGACATCCTTTGCTTCTGTACTCTGTGTGAAGTCCGGAAAGAAGGAAAGGTCAGCATTTTCGTAGCGAAGGGAGGCCCCGGCTCTGGAGTTCTGGAGAATAACATTCCTGTCCAGATAGTTCAAGACCCAAGCCAGCATTAGCCGCAGAGGAGCGCCCGGTTTGGGACGGCTGCCCGGGACCCTGTGAGCACGTTCGATAACAAAAAATGTATTAAGGCCTTTGGGCTGCAAGTGTTTAAGAATAAGATCTTCAACTAACAGGTCCGGGGATTGTGCCTCCGATTTCTCCGGAACTTCTAGGATGCGGAGATTATTGCGCCGGAGCCGGCCTTCATAATCACCCAGCTTGAGATCTACGAATTTGCGAGAATCCTGGAGCTCACGGACCTCCCTTTGCAGTTGCGTGACAACACAACGAGACTGGAGGTCGTTATTTCTACCTGTTTGACTCGTTGAGCTTCCCTAGGTGTCCATTTTATGCTCCATGCTCCAGCGAAGTTTTGACTCCAGTGATAGCCTCCATAACATCCTTGAGAGATAGTTCCTGTTCCTCTGGGCTTCCCTGAGTAGCCTCTCCAGACAGCCGGTTCCGCTGAGCGTCCTTGGTAACTGTGTACCGGTCCAGTTTGTTAGTCTGGATCAGCTTCGCCCCACAGGACCCAGAACCCTTGACGCAATCCATTGTGGTGCCCAGGGTATGCTTACAACTGGACTGGGGTATTTGGGGTAGGCAGAGGCACCAACCTCTACAGCGCTCACCAGTGGGGTCAACCCGTCAGGGTACCAATATCCTAAGCGCAGGCCCCAGAGGTCTAAAACCAAGTCCTTCTCTCCCCAGAGAGATGGGTTCCTTAATTCAGTTCTGGGTAGCTGCAGCGGTCTCCGGGACAAACCTTTAAGCTAGACGTGGACCCAAAAAAGTTATCTAGCTTTTTAACCAGCAACATGTCCTCCACTGACCACCTGGGAAATGTGCCACAGCCCCTTCGTCATTTAAACTGTCCTGAACTCAGGGGAAATTGCAGAGGACCACCAGCTCTCTCTTAACCCATCTTGAACCCCCAGGGGGTCACCTCAGCAACTGGATGTGTCAAAACCGGGGCCCACAGGGTCTCTGCCGCCCTGGATATATTGTAAATATATGCTCTGATGAGGCGATTGGCAGGAAAATGGTCACCTTCAGGAGCGCCCAGCCGCCATTAACCGATTCACGGCAGGCGTGCTCTGGGTCTCCTCTGCTAAATTGCACCCTCCCGCCTCACTACAGGCTTGGGTGTTCAATCACCGCCGGGGGTCACTGATGCTTCCTCGCAGCTCCGCCTCAGAAGATCTCGGCGGCACCGTGGAAATGCGGCGCCACCGCGCGGTGTGCTCAAGTCTTTCAGCGCTCTCCCCCGATACCTCCTGGGGGGGGGGAAATGGGGGAGGGGTAACGCACCAGTGCCCTGATGTGCAAAGAAACGGGCACCACAAGGCCGCTACCGACCCAGGCATGCAGTAGATATTTGCCCCAATCCGGGCGTGCGGCACACTTCGGCCCCGAAGGGGCAGGCAGCAGGGAAGTTCTCGCTGTTAGGAGTGCGCCACCGCCGCCATTAACCAACTCCCGGCGGGCGCGCTCTGTATCGTCTCTGCTGGTTGCGTAGTCATGCCTCACTGGATTAGGGTTTGTTGGTAGTCACCGCCACCGCCTTGGGTCTTGGATGCCTGCCCACAGCTCCGCGTCAAAATATGGCGGCAGCACCTTAAGAGCGCAGCGCCACCACGCAATGCAGTCGGGCAGGCCGGAACTCTCTTCCGGTGCCTCTGGCCACTGTTGGTCCCGTCCTATGGGCTTTCAGCAGGCCTCAACTCTCCAGGGATGATATCTCCCACGTCTGATCTGTTCGGCGAACCGGGGTAAGCGGGTTGTGAACCGCCGCTAATCTGACCTCGGGAGCTGTTGACACGGATGTGTCACCAGGATAGACGCGGAGCAGGGACAAATACACTAAAGGGCCATCTTCGATCCGCGCTTGGCCACGCCCCCCCCCAGATTCCTCATTTTTGATTGCCTTTATTCATTTACTAAAAATATAAATAGTAGTTGTCACTTTTCCAACTGTATACATTATTCAGGAGAGTAATATCAGGATGCAACTGAACTCTCACAATACACAATTCGCGCACAATACACAGTTAGCACATTCTAATGTAACAGCCATGTTTAGAGGCCTCATAATGTTGTATCAGTAACTCTCTCATTCAAGTGGGATCTGAAGAGCTAGAGTCATGGTAAGGCACAACGGAGACACCACGACAGCTGGCATAATCTTCATCAGCACTCATGAGTTTGCTGCAGACAATAAGTAAATGCAAAAACAACAATTGATGGACAGAATGCAGAACAATGTCATAAATTCACCCCAGTACAGAGATCTGGGCCTATATCCATCGTTTTTTTTTGCTCACCAGCCATTCCAGTTTGGTGAGCAACAGAAGGATGGATTAAACTCAGATCCTTGTGACTGGGGGTGAATGTTTGCATTGTCCAGCATCCCGTCCATCAATTGTTTCTTTTGCATATTTCGCCTTAAGTGGGAAGGGTATATCCAGACGTGGGTCCCGTGCTCACTATACCACTGGATTCAAGCTAGCCTGGCTAATGAAGGGTGATGCCGTGAAACCGGTCCCAGGATGCTTGTTTCTGGTCCAGGAAGGAACTGGCTTGGCAGTTCAGGATGGACTGTTCCCACAAAGAACAGGGTCAAGACTAATTTGCATATGGCTGGGTCCAAACTGGGGTGATGTGGTGAGCAAAAGAATGGATTAAACCCAGATCCTTGTGACTGGGGGGTGAATGTTTGCATTGTCCAGCATCCCGTCCATCAATTATTTTTTGCATATTTAGACAATACGTAAAGCTGACAACTAGGTCACTTCCAAGCAGCTCGATGAAATGGGTAGTTAGTTAATGAGAAAGTCCGTCACTTTAGGCAGCGATGGCAAAGTTGATACTGATGACCCAGTCAGTCAGCAGGAACCTCATCACTGCTTTTGCTGTCAACTAAGAGGAGAAGGAGCTTTTATTTTTACAAAAACAGTTGATGGACAGAATGCAGAACAAGGTCATACATTCACCCCAGTACAGAGATCTGGGCCTAAATCCATCGTTGTTTTGCTCACCATGCCATTCCCATGAGGCACAAGGTCAGACTGATTTGCATATGGCCATGTCTGAACTGGAGTGGCAGAGTGGGCTAAAGAACGGTGATGGATCAAACCCAGATCTGTTGACTGGGTGAGAGTGCTTGATTGGTTCTGATGCTCCGTCCATCACCACCCTCTTTTGTACCGCTTTGTTCGCCATAAGTTGGCAGGGTATGCTTCAGACGTGAGTCCCTTGCTCACTTTGCCACTGGATTCAAGCAAGCCTGGCTGAAGACGGCTGAAATGCCAGAAACCGGTCCTAGGAAGCTTGTTTCCGGTCCAGGGAAGGCATGGCTTGGCAGTTCGGGCTGGACTGTTCCCATGAGGCCCAGGGTCAGACTGATTTGCTTATGGCCATGTCTGAACTGGGGTGGCAGAGTGGGCTAAAGAACGGTGATGGATCAAACCCAGATCTGTTGACTGGGTGTGAGTGTTTGATTGGTTCTGATGCTCCGTCCATTACCACCCCCTTTTGTACCGCTTTTATTTTTACAACATACTCTAAGCCCATTCTTAAGATTTAAAAGTGTAGTAAAGCCATAAAGAATATATGGCCTGGGAGTAGGTCTTTACAAACTACACAGCTCCATAATGGCTTTACAAAAAACTGAAGTTTGGTAGCAAACTTCTCAACACATTAAACCCACATTGATGCCAGTGTTGCATTTTATGTAAAATGCACTAAGAGGGCATCTTAGATATGCCCCCTGAAAATAGACCATCCCTGGTGTGGTTCCTGAATAGCTACCCACATTTGCCACCACCAGACAGGTTTCTGGACTTCTGGGTAGAGAGCCTCCGCTGTCTGGGTCCAGAAGCAAAGGCCATCCTGGGCAGAGGTGTCATGCCTCCTCCCACCGGAATGGGCTAGGTCGACGAAAGGGCAAGATTCAAAGGCCTGCCGCCTTTGGAAGCTGTCCCTGCCTTTTGCTGCCCACAGCAACTGGCTCCCACCGGTTCTGGACCCCCACTTTGGGCAGGAGATTCAGTGGGCAAAACCAAGCTAGAAAGGGAGGTGTGCCCACCTTAGCCATCCCCACCCCTCAGGTGGGTGAGGAGAGGTGAAGCACATTTCTCAGTCCCCTCCATCCTGAAGATGGGTGGACTCAACCAATTAGGGAGAGGCTCTTGCCCTCTTCCACTTGGTGGCATAATAGGAGGTACCCACCACAAGGAAGGCATCCATTAGTCCCGATCTGCACACCCCTTTAACGCCCGTGAAAGCAGTATTTAGGGGCAACCCTGAACCTTGCCTACTGAGATTAGAGGAAGAAAGAAGGATCGAAGAGCCGTGCTGACCCAGAAAGAAGAGGACACCAACTGCCTTTGCCCCAGCCCTACCTGCCTATCTCATCTACGACCTGCCTATAGCAAGAACCCCGGGAAGTCCAGCAGCCAGCAACCCCCAGAGACCAGAGGACCTGCCCTGCAACCATCTTATAGACTGTCTCCAGGGAGCTCCGGATTTGCTCAAAGCAAAGACTCACCACAGAATCCAGATTCCGGCGACTCTGAAATCTGCACCACTCTGCACCCGACAAACACAGCCAGTGGCCCAACACCACAAGGTCTCCCCAGCAATCTGACCTGGGATCTGGTGACCCCTGGCCTCCCACAAGCCCAGGACACCTGCAAACTAAACCTAAAGGGTCCCTGCCGACCAGAGTTGGTAAGAAAACCAGACACCAGAAGACACCCCAACCGAGAGTGCCCAGGCATCTTCCAAGATCCCAACTTAAATCTCCAGCCAGTGGTCGCTCTTATGAAGTCTCGAGCCTGCACCAACTTCGCAAAACTAAAGGTCTACATTGAAAAGCATAGGGTCCCAGACGCCCATTTTGCACCAGACCGACCCAGTGCCGCTGCAGCTCCTGTGCTGGTCGTTGACCCCTACAGTGCTGACCTTAACCCCTGGAGCTCAGATCCCACACCAGTGTAGCCTGCTTGTCAGCAGTCCCTAACCGAAGGCCCCTTTAGCCCCACTAGCTAACATTAGGCCACTGCACTCCGCAACCGGCTGCTAAAGTGCCGCTTGTTGTGCAATTAGAGTGCCCACCTTGGGGTATCTTGGTCCTAACCCCCAAAACTTCCACTCATAAGTCATGTACTTACCTAGAAAACAGCTAACACTTTTCTCCCATAGGAACCCATATTAAGAGATTTTGGGCCCAAAATGTTCTAAGTGCTGAACTGTTGTATGGAGAAAAGAAACCTCAATAGCAAAGTATAACAAGCATTAAAAATGCAATAGGTCTCGCCTTTGATTAAGTTAAAGCCATTTGCTTTGCTATAAAATACCATTACCAAAGCAAATGGCTTTAACTTAATCAAAGGCGAGACCTATTGCATTTTCAATGCTTGTTTCCAATAGGGGCTTGCAGAAGAGGATTTAAGTGGGGGTGTTAGACACACTTTTCTTCAAATTGGACAGCATAACCAGATTTCAAGTAGCATTTTTAAAGCTATTTCATTAGTACAGCTGCGGAGTATTTCGTTTGTGGGTTTTTGAAAATAGAGGTCCAGTATTAGAGCAGGTCCTTGTTGTAATATTGTGTTTTGAGTGGAGGGCGACCTGCTTTGTAATTCCCTCTATTGCTCCTTATTATACAGGATAGAAAAATAAGGCCAATACAGAGGTCAGGGCGTATAGAATTTTACCTCTTGTTCTAATCCCATGACTTCAGATGACTACATGTGGTAGAGTTAGGGTCATTAGTTTTACGCAAATTCAGTGGTGAAAATATGGGTCGCCGAATTCATTGTGTTTGCACCCACCCGTTGATATACATTTAAAACCTACAAGACATCTGCAAACCCAAGTTCATTGCATGCATAATAACAATTAGTATGGACATTATTTTCATTTAGCAACAGGGTATAAATATATCAGGACTAAAGTATAATTGTGTGCTTACATTGTAATACAGGTCCAATTTGTTTCATTTGGTTATACAGCTCTGCTGGGTTTCATGTATACTTTGGCATACTTTTTTTTTAACTTAATTATTTGAAATGAATACTATCTTCATGGAAATAGAAAACATGTTTTTCGAGGATGGCGATGGCTGTTTGTGAAGCCGCTTAATGCATTGACAAGCTGGCCAAGACAAGTGTGCGTTTACACATCTAGGCTCATAAATGGTAAAATTCATAGTTTGCCACCTCACCTTGGGGTGTGCAATATACATTTTTAAGCATTCACTTTGAATAATTTGCACCGGATGTTTGCTTAAAGCATCTTAACTCATGTAACTTATAATAGCTAATGTTTAGCTGACATCCAAACTCAAAAGCAGGTCCTCACTCAGTTCCCATACCTCGGTGTGAATTCAACATGAATTCTGGATAGCCAGTGTCATATGATCCTTAATAGAGGACGAGTCCCAGAGACATTTAGAAAGAGCATGGGAACAGAGCCCTGCAACACTGCAGAAGAAATACTTAAACCACAGGTCTTGGAGCAATAGAAAGCTATGGGCTATTTCACCACCAAGGCAATAGTTTGTGGTTTGCATAGCTCATGGTTTGCTCAGTGGAGCAGGGTGCTCCACCAGCACCCCTAAATTGTGCGGTGCAATGCTGGTTTGAGTACCTAGTCCAGTGAGCTGCTGAATTATGGTGGCAGGCCAACCTCCCCGCAGGAGCTTTCTTCAGCACCCCCACATTGGGTGGTGTAGATCTGGAATGTGGGGGCTGGTCAAGCCCACTGCGGGCACTCACACCCAAGCGTCCTACAGCAATGTGGCTTTCCCAGAGTCTCTTCAAAAATCTGAGTCACATACTTCCCTCCCAACAACAATCTTCCACAACATACAGTATCCATGGAAGAGGTAATGGTTGGCCTGGGCATGGACTCCCATAGTAAATTCTGAAATGGGGAGATGTGCATGCACCCCACAAATGACATTCTCAGGGAAGGGAGTTGATTTTGCAGAACACTGTAGTCCTAAGGAGGGTAATAACTCACCTCAGCATGTGGCCCCAGGAAGGTACAGAATCTTTGCAACATGTGGGACACAGGCAGTGATGTGGACTCCCCAACATGGCAGCAGCCATCACCACTGAAATATCCACCAGAAGCGGTATCTCTTGTGGAAGGGAGGACACCTGCCAGATAGAATGGTACATCTTCTGGAATTTGTTTGACGACCTGTCAACTGTGTGATATCATTTGCTGGAAGCTTTACTTTATCCATCTTCAAATGTGATCATTTCTCATCTCCAATGGAAAAATATTTTTAGGGTAAAACCCTCATCCACTCCCTCAGTAAATACTAGGGTGGTGCGTCCCCCTTCTCCAGCCTAGAAAGGCACTTACTCATGCCTGTCACAGTCACAAATGTATGTTCAGTTGCAGGGTGAGTAACTATCTGTACGAGGTATTTGAATGCACAAAAACGTACGAGTTTGTAGATGTTCACTTCTGCAAGAGGCCAGTCCTAAAAATGCAAGTGAGCTCACCTCTAACCCTAAATTTGCAGATGCAGCATTTGCACCATTTTGGCACATATTTCAAATTCAAAGAGCATTTTATACATGCACAATTACACCACACCTCATTCTGTAACAATACATTGTTCCAAGTGGGCTATTTTACCATACTTAGGAGCTTCATTGGTGAAGAAAATGCCTGAATCGGGTTAACATCGTAGATTCTGAGGTATTGGTGGCAATGTCCATTTCCTAGCTTAAATGTGATCAGTTATCCAGAAAAAGACAGGTGGGCCTGAGGCCTTAGTTTGCATTACAGCAGAAAAACACAGCCCATGAGAGTTAGGTTGCCACCCATTCCCATGTGTTTTTTTTTTTTTTTAAAGTCGTCATTATTATGATTTTTGGGCGGTTGATGTTGGAAAGCCTCGGAAGCAAGCAGTCTCAGAGCGGCCACCAAAACTGATATATAGCACAGAAGTCATCACTTTTAAAGATCACTTCGGCACCCATTAATAGATTCAGTGGCACTGTACAAAATATTTGCCATGCGATGTGCCAAGTTACAAGCTGCCTGCAGTTTTTGGCCCATTGGTTGACAAAGTTGAGGTTTAAGCAGCTGGTTAACGGCTACAGGACGGGTAGTGTTATCCACACGATCACCGCCCGGCGTTGTGCAGCCAAGCATACCTGGCAGCAAGGTACTGCAGGGAGGAAGGGCGTGCCTGCTGGAGCTCCAGGCACACGTGTGCCGTGCAGGCTGGCTCCTGTGATGTCACACGCTTCCTTGTACTTCATAATCAGTCACTCCAAGGGTAGGACGCAAGCCGACTGCAAACTCTGCGCGCCAGACCGCGGACTGGTCCTACCTGGCTGTCATGGAGGTGCCTTGGACCCAAGGGGAGCAGGGGGCGCTCGGCCGTCAGGGACACAGGGAGAACAGACAACACACAGGTAAGGGTGCCGGACCCGCATCGCTGATCCCTCCACCAGCCGCGTCTGCGGCTGAAAGTGAATGTGAAAGAATCTGTCGGAGGTCACCAGGGTTGCACGTCTGAGAGGAGCCGGCACTGGCCGGCCAGCAGCAGCCATGTTGGCAATAAAGTAGCACTTCGCTGGGAATGCGACCGCTGAGTGTTATTATAAATGTCACATTTGAGGGTGGTAAACCTATTAATATTCAATTGGACTGCAGTGATTTCCTAAAGCGATCTTGAGGTTTGTTGCTTCGCCGTGTGTTACTGTTAATGAAAAAACGGAATTTAGTCAGACAACTAAATGCGCCAAGAGGCGAAGTAATCAGCGAGCAGCACTACACTTTAAAACACACTTTAACCTAGCATCGGTGCTCGTACTAAATCCTGTTAAAAAACAAGGTATGAACAACTCAACTAAAAAGCGGCTGCGTTTTCAGAGAACGCATGAGGATCTCTTATCTTTATGGGGCCATGTGTTTAAAACACATGGTTTAAACACATGGCCCCATAAAGATCAGAAAGTGCTTCACGACAGCTGTGAAGCAGGCCGAGTCCAGATCGCAAGTCAAAGGGAGGCAACCAAAACACCATTTCCAATGGCAGGCCACCGTTTAACATAAACGGTGACTCCAGCCAATGGGAATGAGGGGCGGGGCTTAAAGCCCTCTTCTGAAAATCCTCTCCTACAAAATCTCTCGCGGAGGCGGAGCAGGGCTCTGCCCTGCAACGCACGCGAGACCTAAAAAGTCATACTTGCCTTGATCCTAAGATGTGGTATCTAGGCATACCACCCCCCCAGTACTCAAAGTAATTCAAAAGTAACTAAAAAGTAATGTGAAAGTACTTACTGTATAATTCAAATGCATTTTAAAGTGATACAAACCTGTACCAACTGCAAATTCAACCACAACTTTATTTCCTTGAACAGTCTTGCATTTGAGAATATATTTTACTTACATGTGCCAAATCCTACTTGGTTCTTAAATAAAACATAAGTAAATATGTTTTATGCTTACCTAATTGGTCTGAATTCTGTCTTTGAGTGTGTGTCATCAGCCTAGATAGAGTGATTCCAATAAATGTTAACACACCCTATGGATAAGCCTAACTGCTCACCTACATTACCACAAAGAAAGCTGTTAGTACTCACCTAATTTTGCCTCGGCTATACCTCTGGGAACTCCCTGCACACTAGACCTTACTTTGGTATAGTATATACAGAGCCAGCTTCCTACAAAAACAAACACTGACAAAGCCAAAAGGCTGACCATCAACAACAGCCCTACTGGATTTTCTAATACTGGTTTTCCCCATGTTTCCACTGAGCAGAAACACTGATCAAAAATCTAATGTGATTTGGGACAGATCTGGCTTCCCACCCCCAACCTCCCTCCTCCTTCCTCCCTACATACCCATCCTTTACTCCCTCTTTCCCAATCTTGATTCTGCAGCTCTCTACTTCATGGGACATATACTACCAGCAAGCTCAAGAAATTCTTTAGAAGAAAGGTAAAACGTGGAATCATCAATGTCCAGCAATAGGACCAGGCCAAACATACTTGCACATTTCACCCAAAACAAAAAACCTGCTTGCAAACTATAGGAAAGTAGATCTGCTTTCATGGTTACCCCCACTTTTTGCCTGGTGCGATGCTGTTTGACTAGTCTGACTGGGACCCTGCTAACCAGGACCCCAATCTCTGTGCTTTCTCCCCTAAATGGACTATGGTAAGTACTTAAGTACACCCCAGATTGGCTACTGGTGTATCCTCACAAGTCCCTAGTAAGTATATGGTACCAAGGTACTCAGGGGATAGGCACACCAGGGTTCCCCCATGGGCTGAAGCATGTATTATGCCACCCATGAGAGGCCATTCCAATTGAGACTCCAGACGTGCCATTGCGGTCTGTAAAACTGGTGTAGCACCACTTGCGACAGATATAGGTTTTCCTATATCGGAGGTCACTGCACTTAAAACTAATAAGTCACCCCTAAGGCAGGCCTTTAAATCCTGAAAGCAGGGTGATCGGTTTTAAGTGTGAGGGTGCCCCTGCATAAGCAGGTCACCTCTACAACCTTCGGAGTCCAATCTCCCGGGTTGCAAGTGCATCAGCCATTATGATATAGAGCGGCCATGCGTCATTACGCGATGACCATCTCTAAACTGGCTGTAACGAACCCAATCATGTTTGGTATTAATGTTGGAATCACACCCCCACACAGTTCATACCCCCACACCATAAACTGTGTGGGTGGTATGATTCCATGCACTGTAAGGCTCCTCCGGGAGGCCCTCCGTGCTCCTAGTACCAGTCTTCCAGAACTAGACAGCAAGCTAGGGCTGCTACCGAGCAGAGACATGTTTCTGCCCTCCTGCTGCTGAGCCAGGCTCGAGCTGGGGAAGGCAGAATAGACATCATATCACAGTGAGGTGTGACCACCTCCCAAACAGGGTTTAGTGTATTGGGGCAGGGTGGGGGCGCTTGTCAGCAGCACTGAGACTCCAGTTCAAGCCAGTTCAGGGAGCAGTTGGCTCCTGCTCGGATGCGAAACTGGACAAAGGACACAGGAGTATCCTCCCTGTCTGGCCACTCTGCTGGGAGGGACCCCTGAATCGTCCCAACCCTATCCTTAGTGTACTTAAGGGCATACCTGTGGGTAGGTCCCTAGATTCATTGTGGGACAAGATTCAGATCAAGACATCACTTAATCTTCGACCGTCGGTGCACTCTGGACTATGCTCCGGATACACAAGACTAACTGGGAAGACTCAGGCTGCTCCTAGTCTCATCGTCCTGCTCGTCTGCTACAAAGTCTGTACTGTGCTCCATACAGGATCCTTCCAAGACCTGTGGACATCCAAGATACCTGAAAGAATCTCTCTTGAAGTGAAGGAGTTACTTCCCTGCATCTGCAGGCACCGCAACAAAGCTGACTGGTCTGCTGCTATTGGGCTCCCACAGACTCCGAAAGGCAAAGCAACACAGGTGGTGGTTCTACAACTCCTTTGAGGCCTGCACTGTCTTCTCACAGAGTTTGAGGCCAGTATCCCTCATTAGAACACCAGGACCAAACCCCTGTGCACCTAATCGACTTGCCGTTGTCAAGGCTTGTTGGCTCTTCACCAGGGATCTTCAGGCTCCAAGAAGATCTAGCCTCAAGCATATCCGACAACAAAGATCTTCATCCTCACCGCATCTCTTGCACTGGGGCCTGCATCTTTGGTGAGCTGCTAAAGGTCCTCTTGTGACTCCGATGCCTTTGACCTGTGGGTCCTCTCAAGGGTCCTTTGACTCAAGTGAGCTCACCGGATTGCTCAGGGCCTACTCCGACTCTCCTGCTTGTGGGGAGTCACTTGGACCTTGCTGGTTCTACTTCTGCACCTTTTTTTGCTTGCCACGTTGTTTGCGGTTGGAAAGGCTTATTGGAGCTCCCGGACACCGACCCTTCAGCTCTCGTCATCGGGCGTGGGACAGCTCGTGAACTGCTCCTGGTCTTCCACAGCGTCGCCTGGTCCACACAGCTGCAGCTCCATGGTCGTCAACTCTCCCGCAACTCCCGACATCAGTGAGGATTAGTTTTCTATGCCTCCTGGTCACTCCTGAGTGGCATAGAGACTGTCCCCTCTGCTTGCAGGTACTTCTCAACTTTAATCTACCTTTGGGTTCCACCGGACACTTACCTCCTCCAGCAGCAGCCTCTTCCTGAAGCTCTATATTGATTGGACGGTGGCTTCCAACGCCACTTCACACCTATCCATCTGGCTTCCCTGGTGTATGTATCCTGGTTCCTAGGGTATCCATGGTTGGGGTGGCTCTCCAACCCTCTGTCTTCCGCAGGGTTTTGTCAGGGTCCACTGGGAAGGGTCATTCTTTAAAATTGCAACCGCGACTTACCTATTGACTTGAATTGAGCACATGGTCGTGTTCCCACACAGAACACGGCCTCCGTGGAATTCCTGGGTACTTACCTTGGGTGGTTTCTTGGGTCCCCAGCATTTCTAAGTCCTCTTGGTACAGTTGTGACTTAATTCGCATGTCTCTATTTTAGTATATGGTTTGGTCTCCCCTGACGACCGCTGCGTATTTGTGTTACTTACCTGTTTTTATTGCAAAGTATTGTGTGCAATTGGGTTATATCTCTGGGTAGGAGATATGGTTGTGTTAGTGTCCTATAAGGAATACTTATTTTTATAAATACACTGTGTGGTTCTTTTTCACTTAACATATACCAATAAGATTAAGATATGCTAAAACAAGCTGCTTTACACTTCTTCTGGACTAACCCTGAAGGCTGCTCTCCCCAGCTACCACTTAAGAGAGCTTTTTAAGGTTGACTAAGACCACTAAAATCCCCATAAGTGTTGCCTGGATTAGTGCAGGGTGCTACACTTACATAAGTGAGAACCATATAATGAGCCAGCCTCCTACACAAACAGTTGTTTCATCACTGGAATCCTCAGTGGATTCATGAACACAATGTTCATAAGCGAGATCCCAGAAAAGTTTTTTTTTCCTAAAGGAGTATTGGATTTAAATATGCTAATCTAAAATTGGGTGCGAGTTTCAATGAATCCCTGAAAATGACAAACTCCAAAGGCAGACTTTTGAAATGTTAGTATTCCTTCTTTTTAATAAAAAGACACTGCATATTTTCTTGCTTTTTGCAATCTGCAGTTTCTTTCCATGAGGATACAAACTGACACTGCTATCAGAGAGTGAGGCTTTGGCAGTTGGAAGTTTATCTAGAAATTGGAGTAAGGGACAAATAATTCTATTTCCAATGTTTATTTTAAACAAGCATTTTCAATGCAATAGGTCTCGCATTTGCGAGCGTTTAAGCTATTGGCATTGACAATGACAATGCCTTTTATTTATGTGTTTTTAAAAGGAACACAAATAAAAAAGGCATTGTTGTTTTTAATGCCAAGATCTCAAACTCTCGCAAATGCGAGACTACTATAATGGTGGCCATGTCCCTTTTTTTTACGCTTCTCGCATATTCAGGTTACCGTGAGCAGCGTCTAAACAGAGGGGCGCCGCCAACATTAAAGTTAAAGCGCGTATGTCGCTTTCACCCAAAGTAAAAAATAAAAAAAAAGTAATATCAAAAGGTTCTGTAGTTAAAGTGAAAACAGCCCTCACTGGTAATTCAACAATTAAATGTGCGTGGCCCTCATTGGTAATCATTAAATAATTAAATAGGCGCAGGCGCTAAAGTGAAAGCGCCGTATATTAATTAAATAAGCACTGCCGCTATAAAGCGGACCGCACTGCAATTTGAATAAAAATACATTACTATTAAACTAAAAACGGGCTGGTGTTGCGATGTCGTGGGTGGAATAGGGAAAGAGCATTAAAGAAAATAGTGCTCACCAACTTATGAAGCAGACCATGAAACAACCAAAGTAAAAGGGCCAGTCCTCATGGGAGGTTAGAAATGAAGACAAGGCGGTACTAAGGAGGGACTAACAAGCCTATGTACGAATCAGACGCCAGCATTCACGAAGGGCAATTACATAAGCCAAAGACAAATATGGGAGCAGAGTGGGTGGGGCTTCAATTGCATACTCCAATACAGCATGCCGCAGAGCAGCACATGTGCTGCCCATGCTCGACCTAAAAAGGCTAAATATAATTATAGGTGAAACAAAGAAGGGTTTACTTGCCAGGCTACGTGATCTAGGTCTCAACTTCACGTTCGATATCAAGGACAGAGAATATTCGCTTGAGCAGGGCCTCAGTTTAGTCCCAACCAAGAGGAAGTGGAGAACACTTCGGTTTCATAAGCTACACAGAAGATCAGCCAAAAAGATCCATACAGGTACAATTTCTGAAAATGTCCTTTGAGCTGTAGAGAAGTTCTGTTTCGAAAGTTGCCAGCAAGCAAAAGCCCAGTCAGTACACATACACCTCTGCAGTGCACAACGGCAAAATAATCAAACCAGGGTCGATTTTCCCTCCTCAGAAATTAATTTGGGATTACTACTGGGCAAGAGTTCCACCACGTAATCCTTCCAGGGGCAGCCCTGGCAGATTGCTTGCTATATGGATTCCCTCAATACTACCATAAAAAATGAAAAAGCGGAGAATAGGGTTGTCAGCACACATCCTGTATTGTGCAAACTCCATACATACATTAGCACAATCGGTGCAAATATGCAAAGGTAACAGACAAACGAGTGACGTTCGCAATTCCCTATTCAGAAGTCATGCACATTAATTTTCACAATGCATGAGGCCATCGATGGCTGCCAGTCATCGTTTTAAAAGGTTAACCTTATTAATTTAAAAAAAAGTAATAAATACTTGCACAAAGCGACTTCAAATGCCCGGACCTTCTGCATTTCATTTACACGTGGAATCCAGGAGACAGCTCCCACCATGGTTATTTCAAAAACGTTCTATACCTTAGACAGCTCGGTCAAGGAGTCCAAAAGGAGGCTAGCGCCTTAAAATAAAAAGGGAGTATGCTGACTGGGCTTTTCATCTCTCAGGGCTATTCTGAAAGTGGAGGCCACGGGGTAGCCGTACCGGATCGGCAGTCTGAGAAATCCAGAGGAATTAATGGCCCCACAAACCACAAACTCTCCTCCGGAAAAAGGAGAAATGAAGGGGTTGGCGCAAAAGCTGCGCTGCTATCGAGCTTCCACCCCTACACTCTGTGAGAATTTGGTGGCTTAGCGACCTCTAGGTCTCTGACAAACACTTCTACAGAAGGGTTCGGTTCCCTTCCCCAGACATCAGTCCTTTGTTTTTGTGTTTTTATCAAGAGCAATCTCGAGCCGCTATTCACTCGGCACATTAAGTAAAAGAAAACCTAGATTTGACACACTTTCTGCTAAACCATGTTGTCCCGCAGGATAGTTCAATACAAAAGTAGTCGAACAATAATCCAATCCCATTTACAAATTCGCATGAATGGTAGAAATATCAAGGAGAGAATAAAGTCTTTTTTTTATGACACAAACTCAAACAGGCGTGAATCTACAAACAACAAGACACACGCCCGCCAGACGCACTCTGGTGGGGGGAGGAGGAGGAACGTTGAAGGCGAGAAAGACGGAGAGGTGGAGGCAGAGCAAGGCGCACGCGCTTGTGCGCGTAACCGAACGCTCTATGCCTCACTAAAAGCTGTGGTCGGGCTTTTTGAAGCCCACTAACTAAAAGTCTCGCCGGAGCAATGCATGCGCTGGCTCAGGAGAGACCTAAAAAGTGTAGACTACTTTGAACTTTTTTTTGTTTTAAATTTTTTGTTCTGTCAGTGCCTCAGAACTACATGCATTTTAATGAGAATATTTTCCCCTGATAATCTACATGACCCTATGTAGTTTCAAGAGGACACTAACGAAATATATTAAAATACATTAAAAGAGCAGAACTGAAATATAAGAATTCTGCAAGTTTCTGCCAGAAGGCAGAATTTATACTTTAAGGATTGGTCTTTACCAAATGCACTGCCCACACTTCCAATATTTTTACCACTCAACTTTTCAAATGTCGTCAAGCTCTGTCAAGTTGTTTGGAGTCAGTTGATGGACAGCAACAGGAGTTATTTCAAACCTCTAACTGCTCCACTCAAGGGCACTCATACACCAGTACTGTGTTGGAATCCTCAAGTAAAAGGTAAACTTCAGTCCCAGTTTCCCAGCTTTTTTGCTGAAGGAAGCATAGTCTCCTTGAGCACCTTTCTGTAGTTTCCAAGTGCCTTTGTCCCGGTTGATGGGAAACATTCGCTGTAGAATGCCTTTTCTGTATGGTCACCCCAGATGGTTGGTCTTTTGCGGGACCATATATTGATGCTGGCTTTAGGACTCTGTACACTGTCACCGTGCTAAGCAGTGGTGTCTGTGCTCCTCTTAACAAATGTTTGAATTGGCATACTCCTAAAAGGTATATTTAACTTGCTTATAAGTCACTAGTATAGGGTACAAAATGTACCTGAGGACATTGAGGAACAAGTTACTTACCTTGGGTAACGCCTTATCTGGTGTAGACTATCAAGCTGCAGATGCCTCATCTTAGAATATTCCCCAGGCATCAGACTGGATCCTGAAAGGTTTAGAAATCCCCATGAGCACAGTTAGGTGCCATTGGTCTGATCAGTGTGGCGCTGTCTGCCCTGGAAACGATGCGCATGTTGCTTATATAGACACTAACCCAGTGTACTTACCTCAGTTCTTGGCTGTTTTTCCACACCAGAAGCATGGAGCAAAGCTGAGGAGGAATGACTAGCGTGCCATGGTGATGTTCAAAAAGATCATTCATGTGTTAAGACATTGCGCAGAAAGGGGTTGGTGGGAGGGTCAGTAAGAAATCTGTGGCTACATAGTCTTTACCAGATAAGGCATTACTGAAGGCAAGTAACCTGTTTTATCGGATAGAGACTTCTAGTTGCAGATCTCTATCTTAGAATAGATACCAAAGCAATCTCTTCCTGGAAGTGTGTCTGCTTCAAGTTTTAAACTAAGAAGTCCTAGAGGACCGAACGGGCAAAAGGCCCATTTTTTTTTACATGTTGAGGAGGTAGTGCCTGGTGAATATGTGCAGGTATGTTCACGTAGCAGCCTAACGGATGTCCAGGACTGGGACCAGTCTAGCTAAAGCAGTGGTTACAGCTTTAGCTCTGGTGGAATGCGCCCTTGGTGCGGTTTCTTGTACATAGCGTAGCAGATCTTAATGCAGAAGATGATCCATTGAGAGACTGTTCTCTTTTGAATAGCCTTCCCTTTCTATGCCCCCATCCCACAAATCCAACAGAGTTGCTAGTCCACCCAAAAGTCTTTGGTACCAATATAGGCCGATAACGCTTTTTTTGGATCCAGACGGAGTCTCTCCTCCTCCTTAGTAGTATGAGTGGGAGGAAAAACGGTATTCAGGGTGAAACCCAACGAGGAAAAGCGTGACTACCTATGGCAAGAAAGAACGCTCCAGTTCGATGAATCAGCTTGCTTGGGAAGAATGAAGTGTAAGGAGGGTTAACTGAAAATTTCTAAAGTTCTCAAAGTCTCCTGGAAGATGTTCTCACCAGAAGGAAAACAGTTTTGATAGTGAGGTGTCGTAGAAGGCAGCGATGTATCGGCTCAAAAGGTGAATACATGAGAAAGGTGAGATCTAGATTCAAGTCCCATTGGGGCATATGAAGAGCGTAGGAGAGAACATATGTGGTAAACCTTTAAGGAATCTAATCAGAACAGGTAACTTGAACAGGAAAGTTTCATGTGGCAGCCGTAAAAAGGCTGAAATGGTGGACAGCTATCCCTTTACTGTGCCCAAACCAAACTCTTGCCAGGGCAGAGAGAGACCAAACAAGAGAACTTCGAACAAGGGTAAAGACAGAGGATCAAAAGATTTAGATGCATAACAAGCCATTGTTTTAGTGGAGGAACACCTGGCTGCCAAAATGACATCACATACAGGAGGGAGATTAAACACCCTCAACTGCCGCCGCTCAATCGCCCTCCTCAGAAGGGACACCCTGATTAGAGGTCAGATGCAGATGCTCAGGATTTCGGGTTACCATACTCGCCAGGACCAGTCAGGAGCCGCTAGCATGACTTGGACACGTTCATTCTTGGGAACTCTAGACAGGAGTGTTATCAGTGGCAAGGTATATAGGAATCCTGAGCTCCATTCGAGACAAATGGAGTTTCCAAGCAAGAACAGCCTTGGAAACACCAGCGCCCAGAAGTACTGCTATTTCGCTTTCTCTGTGGTGGCGAACAGATCTAACCAAGGCTCTCCCCGATATTGGAAGACACTGTGCACCACCTCTGGATTGACACGTCATTTTTGACCTGCTAGGCATCGATGCCTGAGTTAGTCTACTCTGGCATTTAGAGTCTACCAGATGGTGAACCATCAGGAATATGTCCGTGACATTGGGTCCACAACCCCACTCCACCCTGCTTGTTGCAATACCACATGGTGATGGTGTCCGTGAACACCTGAACTTTGATGGAAGGAAAAAAGCCTTTCAGTGCCAGTCTGATTACTTTCAGTTCCAGAAGGTTGATGCAGAGCAGAGACTCATCCAGAAACCAAGAGGCAATCGATTTTCACCTCTCCCAGGTGACAGCCTCAACCCAGAAGCAAAGCATCAGTCACCATTGTAATCTCTGGATGGGGAAGAGGTTGGTCTGGTAAATTGTCCTCTGCTAGGGGGTCAAAATAACCTTAGAGATCCTTAGATTCGATCCATTCATGTTCCTCAACGGGCCCTTCAGAGCAATAGGGCTCCATCTCCAATTCATGCTGTTTGAGTCTGGCTCCACAATAACAGACGTTTTGCAATGCTGATCCAGCTAGGTATTGTAATCGTGATGAATTTGGAGCAGATACCCATTGCTGTGAACGGGAAAACTGGAACTGCCCCACAAGAAGGCCACGAAGCTGCGGCAGAGGCAGATCCACATCCACCAACAGATCCTGAGGGGATGACTGGCACTGAAGGCTGAACCACCCAGTCGAAGACCCTCCTCAACTCATGGGGCCAGAGGCTGCTCCAGAGGTATTCGCTACCCACAGATGAGGCTCAAGGGCCAACGGGTTTATTCCAGGACATCCTCAAAAAAGGTGATAAAATGCATACTAGTCAACAAAGTGTAGAAAAATCCAGTCAATAAGAGACTGAGGGGAGCTCACCCCAATCCGTGCTGATGGAGTTGAAAAGAAGGAAATTAGGTCAGCCCGCTACAGTGGCACATATATGGACACCACGCACGTTTTCTGCGCAGACTACGCCAACTTCACGAGGAGGCAACCAACAGCACCTAAGTGGATTGCCCAAAAATGTCCAGATCCAGTCGGACGCTTGGGGAATATCTTAAGGTAAAGAATCTGCAAGTAGAAGCATTTATCAGATGATAAATGGCATTAGTGGACTGCAGCACCTACTGTGTCATTCACTACAGCGGCAGCACAAACATGGCTTTAGGCCTATCACTGTAGTCCGGACTGACAGTGTAAAACATGCACTGCAACCTGGAAAAATAAACCCGTTTTGACAAGTAAAAAACAACATTTTTAGTTGGGAGTAATTCACCCCCATGTAGGCCCTGTAGCTTAGAAGACAGTGTGCATGGTATTTAAAAGTAGAGCATGTAGAAATTTAAAGGTTAACATCTTTATAGTGACTGTCAGCTCAGCATCGGGTCATCCATTAATCCTAGGGGACCACCAGCATAGAACGCCGCCATGTGAAAAGTAGATGCCCCCAATAACCCTAAGAAAACTTCGGAGTTCACCAATTAATTCCTGGGAAGCCTTCAGCTAAGCTACGCAAAGGAGGTCTACCTTTACTGCAGGGTAATCTGCAGCCGCCTTTGGAGCTGAGCTAGTTTTGCATCTGAAAGATTGTGCTTAGAAGGAACAAGACAGGACAGATTCACATGATTTAGCAGTGCTGTATAGGATTTAGATGGAATAACACACCAATGCCAGGACTTGTGCATCTGTCCAGTTTGTGGTGTCAGGAGAGGACTCCAACACCCAGCAACCTGCGGAAGGACACGCCCCCCGTGCTCTTAAGCCTGCATCCGCAGCGCGGGATGTGCCCAGGCAACGCTTGGGCCAAGGGCGGACCCCTTCCACGCCCGTCAGAGGCTGGGCTGGGCCCCCTCCAAATCCTATTTTTTTTTGTCCTCTTCTTTTCTGCGTTCCTTTTTGTTTTTTTCTTTCTTTTGATTCATGTTCTAGTCATTTCTACCAAATGGCCAAACAGAAGGTAAAATCTAGCGACCAAGGGGCAGAGACACCCTGGACTCATTTCTTACAAGAGTCGTGGACACCCTGTCTAAAGAGATTGAGTTAACCAAACATCGGCTATCCGTAGGAGAGGTGAGACCCTCACTACAAATTACAGACAGTGTGGGCAATGCTTGAACAACTATAATTGAAGTATGTCCCTCCTTCCAGCCCCCCGATGTCATCACTACACCTTAATCTCCCATTCTTACAGCTTCCAGTGGAGGAGATCATGGTTCCCAATAGGAACTGCCAGTGAAAAAGAAAAGAGGGCATGGGAGGGTGTGCAAAACCCCTAGATGGACACATGAGCTAGAACAGGATCTCATTTAGATATGCCAACTGAGAACGAGGCCCACTATGCTACGTTAGAACAGAGCATCTCCCAACTCCTTCAACCCATACTAGATAGATTAAAAAGTATTGAAAATAGTTTAGCCCTAATTAGCACATGAGGGGTTGGTACACACGAGAGGGCAATTAAGGCGCCAGAGGTCACGCAGGATTTACCCCCGACTTTACCAAATAGTGACACTAACTTAATTGCTACTTCTCAGCAATTGGCCATGTGTGAATGCCCGGTATCTCATCATCAGAGACCGGATGGTTTGGCCAACCTCGGGGGTGGGGGTCAGGGAAGGAAGGGGGGATGATTCTATTAATTTTACTCCACAGATTATACCAGCAAATTCTGTAAGATCTCTGCCAACCCAAATTCCGACTCCTAGTTCCCATCTCCCTCATGTTTCCAAAACTCCTTTTTCCAGTGGCCAGGCCACGCAATCGGTGCTGGTCATGCGGGGTCGGAAGGCCTCCCTTTTATCCAGAACGGAAGTTATGATTAGAGTGAGGCAGGCCCAATATGGGGGGAACCTGGGAGGGCGCAAATCGACAGAAGACCCACTTAAACCTCCTTCTAGCAGCGTGTCCTTATGTAATTATTTTGGCAAACACCCCTGAACTGAAACATACCCACTCACTCAGTCAATGCAGAAATTGAGGTTTAAAGCCCTACACTGGATGTCAAAGTACACCCAAAGCAGACATGACCTTTCAAATTGTTATGGCTAGAAGAGTTCAGTGGGTGGGTAAACGTCTAATCGCTCAGAGGGGAATTGTATAGTAGCACATTTTAATGATCAATACTTTGTAAGGCACTTGCTGGACATACTCCCCAAGCGCCCTTCATGCAATGTCATTAGGATTTTTTTTATAGACCGTTAAGATTAAAAGCAAACGAATCAGGTTATGGTAGCACCACGATTCCCCCTTTTCCTCGTATCCAAGATAACCATCATTATGCCATGGCAATACCCACAAATAAGCAATTTGCTGCCCTTGGAAGGTCTCGATGCATGTGATTGACTGGAGGTAGACCGGTTGGCTCAACAATCATTCATCTATCCTGTAGTCAACCCCCTAATGGTTATAGATGCACCAGAGCCTGGAGATGACATGGTCAGATTAATAACCTGCAACATAGCAGGGCTTAGGTTAAAGCTGGCTCACCCCGAATGGGCCAGGCTAATGCACTCCTATTTACTATCCCTACAGGAAACCTGGGAAACTGGCCCAACCCATATTGATGGATTTCGTTCTTTCTACACTCCAGCGATTCCCTCGAGAGCAGGCAGAGCAAGAGAGGGTCTACTTACTCTGAGCAGAAATACTCCAAGTCTAAACATTTGGCTTCTATGATGAAAACCCTTATTACCATCTTTTAGTGGGCTAAGGTCCTGGAGGTGCTAACATGCTGCTAATAAAATTATTATAGAAGTTTGGGGGTGAGGTGTCACGGGTGACTGACTCACTCGAGAAGTCGACTGATACTGCCCTGATAACCCATCATCATTCCCTTAACATTCTCTGGATGGGTGAAATTAACGCTCATAGCTGTAGTAAGATGTCGAAACAAACGTGTGACCTAATGGATGAAGAGGGGGCTGTAACACCACATTTCCTACATACTCCTATGGCAACTCGTTGAATAGACTTTTGATCATAAGGAACCTGGCTATTAGTAACCAGATTGATGAAATCACTGGTCTCCCTGAAAAAACATTTGGAACTAGCTTACAGGGTTCTACTATTCATTATCTGGTGCTCTCGGTCCCCTAAACTCCTTTTTTTAACAGCATTAAAACCCTCATTACAGCATTTAGTGACCATACTGCTATAACCTTCCAACTTAAATGGAAAGAACGTTCTTCTTCCACAGAAGAGTTTTCCCGCACCCTATTTAGCAAGAAAGAATGGCATAGTCCTAAAATGGGCAAAGTTTAAAAAAAAAGATGAATTGAAACCTTTGGTTGTAGGAACTACTCAGAGGGGCCCAATGACTTGCCTTGACCCGTGTACCAATTCCCCTAGTATGCTGCAGGCCTCTGAGACAATTCTGAGTGAAGTGAGAAGTCGCCTAATACGCCCTGTGCAGTCTCCTAAACCTGTGGAACCTTGTTAGTTCAACACGCTTGTACGAAGGCACTCAGCTATGTACATGCGGCATTGAGAAATAAACCAAGAGATAAGGTTGCGGTAGGCACCTCCGCCACCAATACAAGGAAACCAGGAAGGCTAGGCTGAGAGCCTTGAAGGAGGCGGCTTGTGAAAACCGTCAACATGCAGCACTCTAAAAATACAAGAGAGTTTTGGGCTAGAATTAATGCTCCCTTCTTGAAACAAGATTTAGGCTTAAATCGACACTTGGGTTAACCACTATCTTAGTATATTTGGGATCTGTCCTGCAGGGGAAATCATTGTTCGAATGGTGAAACTAATGTGCCTCTAACGCTTAACATTCTCTATGGCAGAGGTGAGATGTGGACTACTGCAATGCAGCAGCGCTAAGGCCCCTGGTCCTAACTGAGCCCCTATTGATTTCTTTTTTGACAACTCTGACATTTGGGGACCTCTGTTAACTAACACGTTCAATGCAATCATGGCGGCGGGCCCTCCGGAATAATAGAAAAAGACAATTATCCTTCCCATCTATAAAAAAATAAAAAAATAAAATAAAAAAATGATGATACATCATTTCCCAAAAACTACAGGCCCATTTCCCTTTTGGACGACAGTTAAATTGATGGTCCGTCTATAAATAAACAGATTAGAGGATGGGCCACCGCAAAATATATTGTAATACCAGTACAGTACAGCTTTAAGAAAGAGACCCAGGACCAATGTTTACATGTTAACCTGATTGCATCTAATTACACACTAGCTAAAGCGGGCAAACTCTATATGGCGTTTATGGACCTATCTGCAGCTTTTGACTGGTCTCCCATCATAAACTTTGGAGAATTATGAAAGAGATGGGTGTAGATGAGGAAATTATATCTTTCATACATCAACTGTATTGCCAAACATTGGCGTGTGTGTGGTATGTAAGTCAGGGGGAATGTACAAGATGGTTCCCCATCCATAGGAGAGTTATGCAGGGCTGGGCCCGGCCCCTCTTGTTTTCCTACTCTACGAATGGTGTTGAATCAACTTTGGCAAATTCTACAACAGATGTTCCTATGTTAAACAAAATGTGTATTCCTATACTAGTGTACGCAGAGGACAGTGCTAATAGCAAGGACCGGGGTGGCATTGCAAAAACCTATTGATGTGTACGTCCTGTTTCTGGCATCTCTAGATCTCCTGGTCAATGAATCTTAAACCTATATCTTAATTACAGGGAAACGGTCCAAACAAGCATTGGCATAGCCAATAGGTTGTGTTAGGACAGAGCGGGGGGGCAGAGGGGGTAAGCACAGCGAGCTTTGAACCGGATAAGTGTTATGGCACAGTGGGGGCAGAGGGGTAAGCACTACTATTAAGGGTAAAGTGGCCGCTTCTATGACATACCTAAAGCTGCTGGTTGAGAAGCTTGCAATGGACCCAGCCTACCTTCACCTACCCTCTGAAAAGGGGGAGAGAAGGAGGAGAGAAGAGCTTCAGAGTGAAGCTGCTGGTAGACTCGGACCTTGAAGCCTAGAGGTGGAGGCCAAAGGGGAGAGCAGCCCAGAATAGACAGGGAAACTTGTTTTCAAGAAAGGAAATGCACTGGTCATGCCCTATTGACAAACTTCCATGGCATGAATAGTGGTGAGGCTTGCAAACCGGAGCAGTTTCCCTCCTCCCTGTCCAAAGGGAGGGGTCGAGAGGGGACAGAGCAGGCTGGAGAAGGTCTGCGGAATGCAGAGGGTGGAGAGAACAGCCAGGACCTGTGCCCCATGACGAGAGAGGAAAGCCATATGGCACCTCTGTTCGTAAACGCGTGCCCGCGCACACGTTTAATCAAGCTCTAGGCCACAGTGGTAGCATTTTCTGAAGCCCTTACTAAAAGTCTCGCCAGAGCGCAGCGCATGCGCTGCACTTGGCTCGACCTAAAAAAATGACCATCTTTTCAACTAGCAGGACGTAAAGTTGTCATCGCCCAAACCTTTTCCTAAATGCGGGTTTTATTTAATAGCATGGCCAAATGGACCAATATGGTAATTAACAGATGTCTTATGCTAGAAACAAGTATTTGGGGCATTTCTTTTTTTTTTTTTATGAAAATATTAGGTTCCAAACCATTGGAGGCCATTTAAAAGATCTACTTAGCAAAAGCAGTTTCTGCAGCCACATATGGGGCAGGGGTTTGGGGTCTGGCTAATGTTGATGCTCTACAAAGTGTAGAAGACTCCTTCCTAAAAAATCTTTTAGTCCTCCCTAGTAGTTGTTCCAATTTAAATACGCACCAAGAGTTGAACACACCTCATATCAGATATAGCTCATCTTGCCCAGATTTTATTAGGACACTTACTATGGACAAGGGAAACCTTGGTCCGGTCACAAAAAAACATTAGGGATGGTTTAACCCTTGACCAGGTACAGAAGGTCCCCTGAATTCAATAGGTTAAAGATAAACTGACTGCTTTGGGATTGCAATATCGGTGAATAAATCCAGCTAATTGCCAAATGACCCCGAAAGCACCAATCAAAAAACTCTTTTTAACAAAGGGTGGACGGATAAACATGAAAGTAATCACAAAAATTTTAATGGCGATCTCATATTCAAAGATGCCCTCTATCCCTCTCGACGCAAACACCTACCTAGCGTTTGTCACTAATATACAACATCGCTTTATACCAGCAAGATTTTGATTAAATCTTATGCGGTGCATGTTGAGCCACCCTATGGGAATTTATTCCCCAAACGCGTTGCCTGTCTGCCCGTGCAATAGAACTTCTCCACAATCCAATTGGCACCTCATCTTTTCTGTACACGTTATACAGTGCACCGCAATAGGTATAGCCTCCCTCTTATAAGGAAATATAAATTCACACCATATCACCCTGCCTTAAACTTCCTTCAAATGGTGTCTGACCGTTTTGTGTGCCATTGCTTTTCGTCCTACCTAGGTTTGTCAAGGACTAGGAGATCAATTGACCCTTACTGATAGTAATTTTCAGTTTTTACAGATCATACATCTTCATCTTTTAAGGCCTATTTTTAATGGAATTATGTATATAATATGATTTTGTTCTTCTATTATGTAAAGACTGCAATATCGCTATATTAGTTGATGATTCCCAGGAGTGTTTTGGTGGATCCCTGTGGGAGGTTTTAGCTCCCAAATTAATAGCGGAGTTTTATTATTTTTAATTATTCATTATCGGTGCACTAGTTTTTTATGTAAATTTTGATCTGATGTATTATGTATGTTTTAAGTATATGCAGTGACACTATGGGAACGCAGTTCATGTTGTAATGTACTTTTATGATCTTTATTTCAATAAGATTGAATAAAGTGACTTTGATTTGTCACACAAAAGATACTTCCACTGCGGCAGGCCTAGCTGTCCTATGTAGAAATCCAGAACACAGATTAAAATACAAATATTGTACGAGTAATGGTAAATGTATTAGCAGGGTAATTTGCATTGGATTTCTAGCTTCTTCCAGCCAATGATTAGCCTGGAATAGGTGTGAAATGCCTCCAAAGAGCAAAGAGTTGGCTGACCAGAATGGGTAGAGAAGACTCCTCCAAACTACACAGAATATCCCGGGTGGGGGCTGCAGGCATCCTTTGACACTTCAGTATTGAATCTTCCTGCTTGAGTGTCAAATCCTGCTTGACAGGTCTGCTGTGTTCATATATAACACTTGGGGTACACTTGACAGGTAGAGAACATGATTCCAAGGCAGTTCTTGTGTAGCTGTATGGATGCTGAAGGACTCAGCTGTTGTCCTTCCAGATCTCCATATCTGGATTTGTTGCGGGTACAGTACTGGCTCCAAACTGGATTTTAGTTTTAGATGTGGGAGAACACTAGTAAGATTACCATAGTACACTCCCTGTAGACCCCTTCATCCCCAGAGTGCAAGTTTAGTGCGGTCAAAGGCTTTCGCCATATTGAAAATGCCCTGACACATGGCATTTGACACCTGTTTGTAGTAAGACAAACAGGACCTGCTGAAAAAGAGGGAAGGGTTGGTTGCGGGAACTTTAACCCATTGGTTAGGTAGGAGCCAAGTGTCACCCAAACACAATAACAAGTGTCAGGCATAACTGTGGAATCTACAGGTACCCAATTCACAACACTTTCTGGACATGCAGAAAATCAGAAGAGAACTGGACCTGCTGTCTGTGACCCAAGGTAAAAAAGTGGACTTGCAGAGTAGGTTGGTTGACCTGTATGGCTAGAGAGAGACAAGCTGCACAAGGGCTTTTCCTTGAAGTACCCAGATGACTAGTGGCAACTGGATTCAGCTGGTGGCCACTGGCTGACACCCTATGAGTCTCTAAGGGCCTCCCATGACAGGCTTTCGAATTCTATTCCAGTGGTGAATTGGGACCTAAAGGACTAACTGAAAGTAAAATCTTTTTTTTTTTTTAATGTTTTTATCTATGCATTTTCAAACAGAAGAAAAGAAAACATACGACAGCTGTTCAGAGTGAATACAATCCATGCCACATAAAGGACAATAAGTAGGGATGGCGGGACATATACAATTTACCATACCAGAGCAGAGAGGCAGCACACTCCATCAGTGTCAACATTATTTACATAATGAAATACGTCGGGTAGTAACATGAGCAAGCATGTACGCCGTGAACGGACCCCACACATCCCGTGGTCTGGAGGCACTTGGGAGCTCCTCTGCATAGCAGGTAAGTTGGTCATTACAATAGGCGAGATCATGCAACCACTGCGCCAGCCTAGGGGCCGGCCGCCCATCCCAATTGAACGCAACCCTACGCTTAGCCAACTGCAAAGACATTGCCACTAACTTTCTAACACCGGGTGGTAGAGTTAGAACGTATCCCAACAGGCACAACTTCATGTCACAGACTATCTCTACACCCACCATGGCAGTCAGAGCTGTTACAACCTCTCCCCAGAACGTAGCCACCTTGGGGCATTCCCAGGCTAAGTGAAGAAAATCAGCACTCACAGCACCACACCGCCTGCAGCAGGACGAATCCCGCAAGCCATATTTATATAGCTGCGCTGGTGTATAATACATTTGATGGACGAATTTATAATGTATGAGCTTGAAATTACCATTAATCGCGAAACGACCAGTCAAACCACAACATGTTGTCCACTCATCATCCGTAAGTGACTGCGGAAGAATGGCATTCCATCGATCCCTAGAGCGCGGCGCAGCTGCGCCTTCATCCAGCTGTGAAGCAGAGTACAAACGCGAGATAATTTTATGCGTAGACTGCGCAGTGTAAATGAGCTGCAAAGCGCCCAGCGCAACAGGTGCAAACTGAAAGTAAATTCTTTGACCTGGGCAAAGGTAGCTGCGGTATCTGACCAGCACTCCATCACAGTCAGCCTCAAATTGGGCCTGGGTCTACCACAACCACAGACTATCACTGGTGCTTTGTGCTGCTATTTCTACTTCAGCTTTATACATTAATATCTCCGGTTCCCCTCACAGGATGTCTTTTTGGTGGTATTTTATTACATTATTTTTCTAATTTAGTTTGGGATTTTGATTGTATAGCATTCTGATTGAAGCAGTCTTGTCTTCCTCATGAAAACGTGTAAAGGCTAGCATTAATATTTTAGAAATGTGCACATATTAGATGGGTCAGGGAGCAAGGCAACCACCAGCCTTGCTTAAGGCTTAGGGAAAAGTGCTTCAAAAATCACCAAGTCTGATACACAGAGGAGATTGCCTCTATGTTGAGTCTTTTAGATGATTCTTTACTTTGCTCTTGAAATTACTAAACCATCCACTGTAGAAACCATAGGTGGTGGGGCAGGCCACTGTTCTCAAATAAGTGTGTCAAAAAACAGGAGTGTAAGGTGAAGAAAGTCTACCCACCTTGAGCTTTCTGGCAGAGGGGAAGCTTTTGAGTTCTAGATGTGCAGGTCCTTTATTTTGCTCTTCATTTTATGGAGCAACAGGAGAGAAGTTCCTGTTGATTCTTACACAAAGATTCAATATCACCATCTTCACACCTCTAAATTAGCCTGCTTGCAGTGGGCTATTTAAATGTGTTTCAAGTCTACCTTTTCAAGGTGAAGCTCATAGTATAAAGTATAAAATTATAAACCAACAGCGATTCTGTACCTATGGTTTTCAGCTGCACTTTTCACAGAAAATGCATTTTTTTTAATTTGCTTGTAACTGCAGCACAGTTTGATGAATCTTTACACACCCCTAGCTATACAATTCATATTGGCAGAGTTTTGGAATGCCTGGTTTTGTACAAAGGGGATGAATATATATTACCTACTGCGGTCGCCACTAGGTAGTTATCGTTAGGAATGCATGCGTGTGTGTATATACATATAAATAAATACACACATATATACACACATATATACACACACACGTGTGTCTATAATTTGTTTTCAAAGGAAACTCTTCTGAATGCAGCAGTGTGAAACAAGACCACCAGTTGGTTGTAAGTAAGGATTATGTTAATTACCCTGTAAGCATCTGTTCTTGGCATGTTGAACTGTAGATTCACATGCTCTGCATACTCCTGCCATCTAGTGCTGGGTCAGGATGTTTGCAAGTTGTTTTTGTTCGAAGTAGTCTTTTCCAGTCACAAGGTAAGCGGACTCCTCCTTTCGGTGATACTGCGCATGGCCATCGACTCCATTATTTCCTTTCCCGCAAGAGGGTGAGAATGGAGTAAGTAAGTGTGGTATAGCGATGTCCATGCCCATGTAGTGTGAATAATACGACCTGCAACAACCACTGGGTTCCGGGGAGGAGGGAAGGTGCATGTGTGCGGTAGATATACATGCTTTGCATAGATTGTATAACAGTACCTTCCAAAAGCAGTGGATAACCAGTGGCAGTTGCAGTCGTTTGAAAAAGTGTTTTTGGCACGGCTTGTCCTACACTAGCTTGTTGACTTGCTAATACATCCACAAAATAATGTTTGGTAAATGTGTGCAGTGTGGACCATGTAGCTGCCGCCTTACATATGTTGAGTAAGGGAATGTAAAAAGGCCATTATTGCAATATATATATATATATATATATATATATATATATATATATATATATATATATCAAATCTTTTTCAGTTTGCTGTATAACATGCTCTCATGGAAGGTGTCCTCGCTTCTTTAAGGATGGTCATGCAATCTGGTGGTAGATTTAGGTATCCAAACTCTGACTTAAAGAGCCAGATCACTAGGTTGAGCTCCTTGGGGTTTGGATGTCCGATTTCTCCATGGTTCTATGAGAGATGATTGGAACAAGGTTGCGACGTACCGCGGGCCACAGGGACACTCCAACACAAACTGCTTATTCGGTTTTGCAGGTCAATTTTTTTAGTAATGGGCACAGACTCTGTCTTAAATGGTGTAGTATACTCTGTTTTGCTCACCCCATGTTTGCAGGCCTTACATATAGCAAATCTAAGAAACCCTTTGCTGGAGTCTAGCCACGACATGTTAGTTCTTACTTCCGGGCTACTCTTGACTAATGAATTACTCATTGACCGTGCCTTTCTGAAGGTGATGTTGGGAGTTCTGGTTATTCTGGCCCCCAAGACTGGATCATTTTTTACCAGGACCCAATTTTTGTTGATTATTCTGCGCAGTATTTAATGTTGGTTACTGTATGTGAGAATCAATCTGGATGGTTGTTCTGTGTTTGCTGATGGTTATGAGTAGTTGATCTACAAGCCAGAGCCTGGGACCTACCCATTTTGTTTGTTTTTTCACTGTCTTTGTCAATCTCAGTCTGAGAATAGCCCCTAGCCAGGAACCTTTCTCGACTCTCACTTTGTGCTAATGCAGTGTCCTCATCTGAGCAGCATATCTTCCAAATCGGCAGCATCTCCCCACAGGGGATGCTGCAAATCAAATGTAGAGGATAATGACTGGAGGCATGAAGCAAGGTATTACCAGCAGTTGGTTTTCTATGTAACTTCGTTTCTAGCCTATCCTGTGCAGCTATTATTTCTACATCCAAAAAGCATATAGAACTCTTGATAAGCTGAGCCGTGATTTTCAGGTTCAGGCTATTGATGTTTATTTGTTCTATAAAATGGACGGCGCTGTCCTCCGTTCCTGTCCAAATTATAAGCAAATCAATATACCTGTACCAACGTACAACATTGGTTGGACATTACTATACCATAGGTCAGCCCAAGGACTTGTTCCTCCCATAGTCCCATATGCAAGCATGCGTAGCTAGGGGAGAAACAAGCTCCCATAGCTACGCCTCTCACCTGCTGGAACACCTGATTTTGCAAGAGAAAAACGTTATTCTCTAAACAAGTTGAAATCATAGTGAACAATATTTTGTTATGCAAGAAGAAACACATAGGTCTTGTGTTCAAGTAGTGCAATACTGCCTTAACACCACCTTTATGGTAAATACTAGTGTATAGAGACGAGACATCAAATGAAATGAGTATACATTCAGAATCCCACTTGACATCACTTATTTTTCTTAGAAGGTCACCAGTGTCCTGAATGAAAGATGGCAGTTTTTTCATGTGTTCCTGAAAAAAGAAATCCACGTAGCTCAAGGCATTCTCCATTATGCTATTGCAGCCAGATATTATTAGCCTTCCGGGTGGTTTAGACACATCTTTGTGTATTTTTGGTATAAAATATATTACCGGCATAAGGGGATGATCATTCTTCAGGGACTTGAACTCTATGGTTAACAATCCTGCACTCTTCCATGCCAGAAGCTTTGTGTAGAAATTGTTCCATGAATTTAACTACTTGCATTGTACTGCATCTGTAGCGCACTCATTCAGCTGAGTCAGCGCCTCATCCATGTATAGGTCCCGCGGCCACAGCACGATGTTGCCGCCTTTGTCCGACTGTCGAATAATTATATCCTCATTTGATTGTAATTTTTTCATGAGTTGAAAATATGCATTGTCCTGTCTGGTGACCTGCATTTCTCAAACAGATTTTTTAGTTCTTGCGTCACCTGGTCATTGAATACGTCGATGTTATCACGTAGCATTATCAGACAAAATGTAGACTTTAGTTTAAAGCAAGTCCTTGTAGCCCCCCCATTTGATGTCAAATCGTGGCTACAGCTGGGTTCAACAGTACTGCTTTCTAGCTGAAGTTGTTGGAGATTGTGTAATAATCCAACATCACCGGCTAATGAGATGCCGCAGGAACCCTGGGCGACCCTATTGCAGCATTGTTTTTAGATGCAGAAAAAGCCTTCGATAGGGTCGCCTGGGAATACCTTTGGACAGTCCTGAGATGGTGTGGTATAGGGGAAGGCTACATAACAGCTATACAAGCTTTATACAAAGGACCCACAGCCAGAGATAGAGGGTATTCAGATGTAGTTAAGATCTGTAGGGGGACAAGACAGGGTTGTCCCTCGTCCCCACCTCTTTGCTTTATTTCTTGAACCATTATTACGACATCTGGAGAGAAATGGTGGAATCCCCCCAATGGTCTTGAATGGTAGAACAGTTAAAATTTTAGCATACGCTGATGACGTGGCTATACTAACACCCGACCCTGCTATGGCTATAATGGAGGTGGAACGAGAAGCCACCAAGTTTGGGCACTTGTCGGGTTATAGCTTAAATAAATCAAAGACCATGATAGTCAAGAACAAACACACTGTCTGCACGGACCCTAAGGGTGGTTATGTCAGCCACTTATTTGGGTATTGTAATTGCAGCCAACATCGATACTATTGTTGAGGCAAATATGACCCCTGTCATGGCTAAAGTAAAACTAGACTTAGAGTGAATAATTTACATCTCTCCTTAGTCGGAGTCACTAATGTGGTGAAAATGACAATCTTGCCAAAATTGCTCTACTTATTCAGAGCAATTCCTTTATTCTTTGAATCTAAATGGTTCAACATGTTGGAGGGTATACTTAATAGGTTCATATGGGCACATGGAAAAACACGTAGAGCGTATAGATTCATGTCTCTACCTAGAGAAAGAGGAGGATGGGGTGCTCCCGATTTTAGATTATATTATTTGGCATCTGCCCTGCAATATATGCAGGGTTTAATCGGAGATGGGGGGATTCTACAGAAAGTTAACTCTTCATCGACCGAGGTCTATGCAATTTTATTGGGTCAGGAGACAGAAAATCGTCTATTAGAACATACAGATTTTGCTTGTCTCAGAAGAAAACAATTCAAAACTTTAGATGCGGCTATTAAAGTATGGAATGCTTTTTTGAAAAAAATGGGGATGGGAAGATTTCATAGATATGTCAGACTGTATAACAATAGATCCTTTCCCTCCGAAATTTTTTCGGACTCAGTCATGGCTGTATGGGATCAAAAGGGAATTAAGAAACTTGGGGATTTAAGAGATTTAAGGGTAATAGTGCAGTTCAGTACACTTGTGAGCGCATTTGATTTAAGTAATAGGGACTTCAAGTATTTACAGATTAGGAGTTTTCTGGGTAAAAAGCAGGGCGGCTCAGCAGGGTATCAAACCAATGATTTTCTGGAGATTTTAATTTCTGGCGGTGAACATACGATTAGATCAGCGTATGCTATTCTAGTTAAAACTAAAGTGGATGATCTAGATAAACATAAACATAAGTGGGTGGAGAAACTTCAAGGAGGAATAGATGATTTCCAGGAGTCGCTGGAACTGGGATGTACTATACTGTGCTCGGCCTCCCTGCAATCGCAGCATTATAAAACATTATTTTCATTATACCATACCCCAGATAGAATTGCTAAATGGGGTGGTACTAGTGGGACTACCTGCCCTCGCTGTAGCTCATCAGAAGCAGATATTATTCACATGTTTGCTACCTGTCCTCAACTATACACGCTAATAAGGGATATTGAGAGTTTTTTTGCCCTGGCATTAGGGTTACAGGTATCTCTAAATCCCTTGTTGATTTTATTGGGAATTGGAAATAGAGTTAGACAAAGAATTTTTATTTAGGTCTATGGCGGTGTATAGATTAACTCTAGCCAGGGCATGGTTAGATGAAACCCCCCCCCATGCAAACATGGTTGGCAAATTTAATCACAAAAGAGCTGCTCCTAGTGTAATAACCCAAACGAGTTACAAGAACGTCGTAAGTGTGGGCATCTCTCACTTAGAAGTGCATCCTTGTCGTCAAGTGTATGCCCGCCCTCCATCAAACGAAGGTTTTGGAGGGCGAGGACTGGTCAATGATGAAGCATGACACCAGGTGGTGTGTGAGACCAGTCCGTATCTTTTTGTGAGATGCCCACACTTACGACGTTCTTGTAACTCGTTTGGGTTATCACACTAGGAGCAGCTCTTTTGTGATGAATATTTAATATTGGAGGCTGCTGCTCCTAGAACCCCATGCCTCTAGTTCCCCCCTCCACACATCCAGTGGAGTTTTCTTGTGATTGGCAAATTTAATCTCCACATCTAATTTAGAAAAACCTATATATGCCAGGAAGGGAAAAACCGGGAGAGCCCTAGGCTTAAGAATATGGAAGCCATTAGCACGGTGGAGGGATGGGATAGGGTAGAGAGTAGAAGACCGAGGGGGTTTTGTTTGTTAGCTTTTTTCTCTTGATTAAGTCAAATTATGATATGATTATTTAAATTTAAACTTGTTGGATAAGTCTCAATGTTGTGTATGATACCTCTATCGGGGGAAATATGTATTAATGAATATAAATGTGCAATGTTGAAAGTAAAATAAAAAATAAAAAAATAAATAAAAAAAAAATTATAAAAAAAATCACCGGCTAATTAGACTGAGGGGCTCTCAATTTCACTTGTCTGCACATCAATTTGTTTGTGGCTAGGTGATCCTTGCAAAAGATGGTACTTGCACAGTTTAAGTTTACAGACGAATCTATACATGTCTATGCGTGTTTGAGCGTAATTAAAATTACTTTTTGGGCTGTAAGAAAGTCACAGCGCAAGTATCTGCCGTTCATTTTCACTTAATGTTACTTCGGACAAATTGATGACTGTTTGAGAGTCCATACCTATTCCTTTTGATTCTGTTTGTGCTTCTATCGGTTTGTCGGTTTTTTGCTTGTTTGCTTGCCTGTGGTTACTGCACTTTTGTCTCGCCCGACGTTTCCAGATGCATTTTTGTTGATGTTTGCACTTAGTGCAGGTGGGCGCAACATACATTTTCTGTTCTGACGTAAACAGTCTACTTCCTGGGCCAGGGAAAACTTCGGAAACCCAGATCTCTGTGACCTCACTTGTTCGTTATCAGATTCGCTCTCTGGTGCTGAGCGGAGGTCAGAGGCTGAAGTAGGTGTGGGCGCACACACTGCTGCTTGCGTTAGGTAGTGCGTGGAGGAGAGGATCCACCTTTGAGGTCTTCACTGCATCGTACTTTTTTAGCGAAGGTGAAAACCTGACCATGTTCATAATCCAATGTATCTCTTTAGAATTTGAAAGCCTTGCGTTTCTTTGATGTCCTCCTCCCGCTGTAATCATACCATCATCTTCTCACAATATTTGGTAGCCACAGCCGTGACTTCCAACTTGCCAATGTCCTCATTCACTTCATCAATCTTTATTTGAAGTGCAGCGCGATCGCTCTCAGCATATTTAATAAGGATTTCAACTAATTTATGCGATGAGTCTAGATTGCAATCTGCCCATTCTGCAAGCATAAAGGATCGGGGTTTTCATAGCTGGGGGCCAGCATTATTTGTAGACCCCTTGGAATTCTTCCCACCTCTAGGTATCGTGTGAGGGATCGATGCTCCCACCATTTGGATTGCTCCGCCTTCATAAGCTTCTCCAAGCTTTTAAAAAGAGTTCCCTGGCATTTGGATTCCCTTTCTGAGAACTTCCAGCTTGCACAGTAGTTACCATATCCCCGCTGGGGGAATTATCGAACATTTTGCTCGCCCTTGCCTCGCGGCTCCTCAGAGCGTCAGAGGTCAGCGCGCTTTGTATTTGGGCAAATTGAAAACAAACAGAGCGGATCAGTGTCGATGTTTGAATCGCGCACACTCCTTCACCGGACTATGGACAAGTCCCTACCTCCGCGAGTTGTCAGGCGCTGATCCAGTCTTCCGACACAGGTTAAGCTTTTCGCTCCGATGTTGGGAGTATTCCGCTGTCCGGGGGCTGCCGCGGCTACTCCTTGTGGAAGAAACTACTATCTTCCGGTCACTGCCGAAAAAACGGCTTCCTGCCGCACAGCCCTTACGTTGAAGGAGAGGTTCCGCTTCTACTGAGGAAGCAAACTCGGTAAATTATATTTCTTTCTTCGCCTCTCACACTCCTTTCAGCCAGGAATAGACAATAGCGGACCCAAGTTGTGGTGCAATAATTTTTATTTCATGCCCTGCACCACCGCCATAACGGGTTTCGCCCTTCAGGGGGCCTTGATCACATGACACGCATGTGGAGTGCCTTCACAATTTAAAGTGACAGTGCTCAAAAACTAGTGACCTAACAATGACGAACTTTCATAGACATAGAAAGCAGAACAGTTCTTGTAATCTCAACTGCATGTTACATCGATATTGAAACATCAACAAATTTGTTTTCAATAGCAATGCTATAACTATTAATACATAACTATATAAATACTTCTATAAATAAGCAATGCAAAATGTGTATTTTAAAATAATGCAAATGAGAATTAAAATCACAATAATGAGTAAAATACAGATCAAAAGTCAAACTAGTGCAAACTTTTCATATATAAAAACATTCCCAGTCAGGTTTTAATTGGTAGAATTCTCGTGCCTATATCGCCCCGTAATAATATTGCTTGAGCTCTGGGGCTTTGCAAGTGCAAACCTATACAGGAGTTAGACAAGATTGTTACGGTTGGAAGTGAGGTGCAGTTTTTGGTGTGGAACTACTGACAGTTCTAGTAGTGTGGTGAACCACAGTTGACAAGTCCACGTGGGTGCCAATTGAATCAGTGTCAGTGATGTCTACCTGAGTTTCCGAACCAGAAATGGAAGGAGAGAGAGGCGAAAAAACGTAAGACCTGTTCATCCATAGGGTATTGCCTCTGGATAGATGGTGTGGGAATCTGGAGGCAAAGTTTGAGCATTTTGAGCTCTCTGCTGTGGCAAAAAGGTCTATTTGTGGGAATCCTCATTTCTGGAAGTATGGGAGGAGAACCTGGGGATTAATTTCTCATTCATGTATTTGTTGCCGCATCCTGCTGAGGAGGTCGGCAAATTGGTTGTTTATTCCTGGAAGGTGTTCTGTAAGAAGAATTGTGATGTATTGCCCAACGCTAAATGGTCCAAAAGAGGCGTGACCACTGTAGAGAGTCTTTTCTCCCCTGTTTTTGGACACAGTTCACGGCTGTCATATTATCCGATCTAACTAGGACAACTTTCTATATTAGGTGAGGTGGGAAAGCTTTTAGTGCTCGTTGAACTGCTAGAAGCTCCAAGTAATAAAAATGGAGACTTCTGTGTTTGGTGTACCATAAACCTTGAATTGTCATATGCTGGAGATGAGCACCCCAACCTGTGAAGTGCATCTGCTGTTAGTACAACTTGTGGAATGGGGTTGATGAACGACTGCCCTTTTGATGGATTGTGTGTTCCACCACTGCAGAGAGCGAAGAGTGTGGCTGTCTACCAACACTAGATCTGTTAATTGACCATGTGATCAAGTCCACTGACGAGCTAAGCATTCCTGTAGAGGCCACATATGCAGTCTTGCGTGAGGCACTATTGCAATGCATGATGCCATCATTCCCAAGAGTTGTACGAAAGTCTTGGTTTATCTTAAACTGTAGTAATAAAGTTTGAAATATTTGCATTCTGGCTGCATTAAGAAAGGCTAGAGCCGTGTAGGTGTTTAGCGTTGCTCCTAGATATGTTTGCAGTTGTGAGGGTTGAAGATGGGACTTTTGTGCATTGACTGTAAATCCCAATTGAATAAGGTTTATGGTATCTTGTGTGTTGTAAACATTTTCTCTGTGTTGGCTTTGATGAGCCAATCGTCCAGATATGGGAAGACATGAATTTGTTGTCTTTTTAGAGGGGCTGCTATTACTGATAGACATTTTGGGAATACTCTGGGTGCAGCAGTCACTCCGAATGGAAGTACTTTGACTTGATCGAGAATTCCTGCTATCACAAATCTGAGATATTTGCAATGTGCTGGATGGATAGGAATATGGAAATATGCGTTCTTTAAGTCTAGTGTGGACATAAAGTTGCCTTGTTGTAGAAGTGGAAGCACTTACTGAAGGGTAACCATATGGAAGTGTTCTGACCGTATGTATAGCTTTAACAGTCTTAGATCCAAGACGGGCCGTAGAGACCCATCCTTTTAGAGGATTAGGAATTAGTGAGTAAACTCCTGACCCTTGATGTTTCATGGAACTTGTTCTATAGCTTCTTTTGTTAGAAGAGCTTGTGCCTCTTGTTTGAGAAGCTGTTGGTGTTGTCCCCAAAGTTTGTGAATGCAAGGAGGAATATTGGGAGAATTGCTGGTAAGCTCCAATAACCATGTTGGATAATACCCAAAACCCATTTGTCTGTTGTGATGGATTGCCAAGTGGAAAGAACCTGTTGTAATCTTCCCCCGAAAGGTGATGAATGGTCAGGGGAAGTGTTATCAAGTCACTGCTTGTTAGAGGACTGGGAGGTACATGTCGGTGTACCTTTACCTCTTCCTTTAAAATGGTTTCCTCTATAGTTACCCCTGTAGAATCCTCTAGAGGGAGATGATAGTGTTTGTGTCTTATATGAAGATGTGGCCGCATCTGCGGTGTTAGCGTTAGTTTTGGAGCCTCCTCTGTAAAAGGAGCGACCAAAGGAACCTCTGATAGGAGAAAGATGTGCTCCCATAGACTTTGCTACTTTGGCATCTTTTTTCAAGGGACGGATCTATTTGAGGCCCAAAAAGGTGTTCCTTATTAAAGGGTGCATTAAGAATGGTTTGTTGCACTTCTTGTTTGAAAACAGAAATTCTGAGCCATGCAGGTCTTCTGAGCATAATGCTAGTGTGGATACCTCCAGCCGCAGTATCTGCAGCATCTAATGCACACCTGATGGATGAATTAGAAATAAGTTGCCCTTCTCATACTCTTTCTCCCCCCTCTGTGTGTTCTTCTGGGAGATTTTAATAATTCTTCCATTTCATCCCAGTGAGCTCTATTGTAACTGATACCAGTTTCAGTACTTGATACAACAACAGATATCTATCGTACATCCTCATTCAGGGATACTTACTCCAACAATGATCCTGCTTGGCATAGGGGCTACTGGCTGGGTTCTTTATATTCTTTCCATAGCCAGAATTAACATTGCTGGAAACTGGAAATTTTTCTCCGCCAAAGCATGAGGAGCGGTGGAAAGCAGTCATGTGTGAATTATAATCTCAGATAACCAAGGCCAGAGGCTCTACCATGAAATCTGATCATATTTAGGGGAATATGAAAGTATTTGAAGTCAGATTAGAGATTGTTGATTATGCTCATTTTTGTTTTGCCCATCTCCAATAATTTACTCGGAAACTCAGTGTTTCTTTATAGCTCCCAGGCCAGCGATCGCGTAAATAATGGAAACTACGCCTCGCACTGTGCTCGTGGAAGCAAGGTGGATTTTCTCATTGTGTGCGAGCTGCTGACTGTCCAGCACACCCGCAATCACAGAGTAGGCTCTCCGGACAGCTCCTCGCAAACAACGGACAGTCCAGCACACCCGAAATCCCTCCAGTGTGGTCTCCACGGCCCGCTAAACATTCCAATAGGTCCCGCATTATTAAAGTTTGAGCTATTGGTGTTGCATTATTTAGCAATCCCAATAGCTCAAACTTTAATAATGCGAGACCTATTGCATTGCAAACGCTTGTTCTTCTGGAGAGGAATTTGGTCTGCTTTTTTTTTTTGAAGGAATTACTGGTTTTGTCATCATGTGACCAGCATCAGGATTTATGTGGATTTTCTTCTGTTAAGGATCCAGCTGGTCTTTCATTTTTCCTAAGATCGGCTCCGGTGGCTATAAAGGAGCATCTTGTTTCTGTGCAGAGCTGGATTTCAGTTTTTTTCTCTTTCGATCTGAGAAGTTTCTGAACCGAAGGAGTTTCATCTCGGCTCCAGCCGGAAGTCTTGGTGTGCTGTTTCGTGGCACAGCCAGAAGGTAGGGTGTTAAAACCAGAGTCTTGGTGCCGACCATGGCCTGTTGGCAGTGGTGGCCCAATAGCCTTTTCTTGGAGTAGGTTTGGTGGGCAAAGGTGCTTTTGTCCAGCTGGAACGTCGTGGGACTCTATTTCAATATTCAACTCTGAATGGGAGTTCTGGGGGAGAAGGCCCCCCTACTCCCGCTGCCATTTCTTCCGGCTCAATGTCTTCCCCATAGATATCAGGCATGTCGGATACCTTGACGTTGCAGGTCTCGTCTTCTTGGATCGGAACGACTGACACGCGTCGCAGTCTTCCTCCTTATGTTCTGGGGAGAGACAGAGGTTACAGACCTTACGCTGGTCGGTGCGCGGGTTTTTAGAATGGCATCGAGGACAGAATTGAAACAGTGTCCATTCCATCAACGGAAGGCAGGAAGCGGGTTCTTGAAGTAGAAGCCGACAGAGGCAAGAGGTACGTCCAAAGGCCACAGTTTTTTGCGATCTAGATAAAGCTTTATTACATTTCGGCACGAAAAGGTGGAAGACGCGATCAAAAACAATACCGACGAGGGTAGGGTGAATTGCGCACCGAAGGGATATCGATTGACTGGTTTGAATCGGAGCGCAGCAATACACGTCCGAACCAGACGGCGAAAAGAAAATAACCTAACAATGGAGTTAATGCTCATGCGCAGTATCATCAAAAGGAGTCGTCACCTTACCTTGTGACTGAAAAAGACTTCAAGAAAAACAACTTACAAACATCCGGACCAAACACTAGATGGCAGGAGTATGCAAAGCATGTGTAGCAACAGCACACATGCCTCGAACATAGTTTATTGCAGAGCCAATAATCAACCATGACGTGTTTCGACCCCCTCAGGGTCTTAAACTATATGTAAATGCAGAGTGGTCAGTTGCCCTCCTTTTAAACATAGGGGGCACCAACACCAAAAGAGCGACTTCAAATAGATTCAGGCAATCACTGTGATAATTGCGTTAATGGCACACTAATAAATACAAGAGTAATCAGTGAATGTCTGCAATAATTATTACTTCGATCTCAGTGAATCAGAAATACCTCCGCTACCAAAGTAATTGTGACTGATCTATCCCAGTTGGTGGACCACGGCATCTTGGAGAAGAAAAGGAGTAAATGGGTAGTAACTAGATGATTAGAGTGCTGCAAGGAGAGTGCATGGTGAATTTGTATGTACACATGTACTCATGCAATGTCCCAAGCACTAATACATTCACTGCTACAATCGCCACAGCAGTACCTATGAACTGCAGCATTCCCCCTGTCACTCCGTAAGCACTCTTCCAATCACCTTGTCAGCACTGTGTACTTATCCAATCACTGCTCCAATACCCTAGCACTTATAAATTCACCATGTACTCTCTATGCAGTACTCTAATCATCCAGTCACTAACCATGTACTTATGGAATGACCCAGGCACTAACAGATGTAGGGCTACAATCCAGAGTAGTACCTATGCACTCGGCAATCCCCCCCGTCAATCATTGACCACTATAAGTGTTATAGTGGTTTGGATTCGTACAGGATAGTGGCTGGGTGACCGGAGGAGTGCATGGGGAGTGACAGTGTGATTGCGGGACTGCATGGGTACTACCTGGGGAATTGAAGGAGCAAATAAGAAGCGTGTAAATGGTTAGAGGACTGTATGGGTAGTGCATAGGAAATTGTAGCAGTGATCAGTTAGTGCCTGGATCATTGTGTGAGTACATAGCTACTGACTGAAACATTAGAATACTGCATGGAGAGTGCCTGAGTGAATTTCTAAGTGCTTGGGTATTGGCAGAGTGTTTGCATTAGTACATAGTAGTGGCTGAGTGACTGGAGGAGTGCACGGGGAGTGACAGGATGACTGCTGTACTGCATGGGTACTACCAGGCGAATTGAAGGAGCGAATGAGAAGTGTGTAGGTGGTTAGAGGACTGCATGGGTAGTACACAGGGATTGTAGCAGTGCAGGTGTTAGTGCCTGGATCATTGCATGACTACATGGGTAGTGACTGGATGATTAGAGTACTGCGAGGAGAATGCATGGTGAATTAATAAGTGCTTGGGTTTTGGCGAAGTGATTGGATAAGTACACACATGTCACATCGGGCCACACCCCTCCCTGCACCCCCTGGTGCCTTGTAAATTGGGGGATTAAGTCCCCTTGAGTCCCGAGGATCCCTGGGGGCCAACTAGCCCACCAGCTTCCTCCAGTAAGCGCCACAGAGCTGCGTTGCAGAGTGGTGTAAAAAGGGGGCGTGGCCTTGGACCACCTCTCTGCCACGCAGCTCCCTTTACATAGCCCCATTGAGGTGGTGGTTCCCGGGGCTCCGTAATAGACCCCCGCATTTGCATTATTAGTGCCCCGGGGAAGTGGTGGTCCCCGGGGCATGTGTGTGTGGGGGGGGGGGGGGGCGCAATTTTTAAATTAAGAATTTGGCTACGCCCCTGGGACCTGGCCCACTTTTTCTTTTAAATATAATTTCAGCAGGATTCGCGCACCAGCAGGAATTCCGCTGGAAAAAAAAAATTTGAAAATGCTTTTTTGGGCCTGGGGGACCCCCTGAGCAGCCCTAGTGGGTCAGGGTGTTTCTACCCTGCCCCTTTTCTTGTTTTTAGGTCGAGGACTACCGGTCTTCCGAAGGCAGAACCGGAAGTCGGAAGATTTAATGTTTTCTAGAGTGGCTATTTAGCCCGCCTCTCTTTTTGCTTCTCCTCCATTGGCTGGCTTCCTACACGGAGGCCAGCCATTGGAGGAGAGAGCCGTCCCTCCAAATAGGCTCCGTCTTTTTCAGATTCGGGGGCGTGTTCCTTGCTGTTCTTTCTACTTTTTAGCCACGCCCCCGAATCTGAAACCACCGCTGCGTTTCTCCGAGGCATTTCTGCTTCGCCTCGGAGAAAGGCAGTGGTGTGCTTGTTTAACAAGACGTTCCTCATGCTGCTCTTGAAAAGAAAGATGTTCGACCGGGTCATTCGCTGTATTTTGCTCTCCAAATACAAACACGAGAACCCTCTGACTGAAGCAATCCCTGCACGTGAGGATACGCATGTAAAAAGATCAGAGAGCGCGTGCACAAAAGGCTCTTATCTACAATTCGGTGATCGATTGGCGAAATTACAGCAATCTGTGCTCCATCTAATGAGGAAGCCGCTTGCACGTCCCCTTACTGCGCCTGTCAGCGGCGGCATGGTCGCTGCATCCGAAACCACTACGTTAAATGTATTTTCTTCCGAAATGGCACCTAAAAGATTTCAGAAACAGAAGTTCCGAATAAAAACGAGCGCGCACGGAGGGGGCCTTCTCCAGAAGAGAAAAACTGCACAAAAAGAATACATTTTCAGCTCCCGGGAAGAGGCTGAGTATAATCGACGGATGGCCCCTCCTCTCATCCCACTGAGATCTCGTCTGCTCTAGCTGCAAACAAGGAATGGCGCGTGCCTGGCACCCAGGCATGAGATGCCGCGGCGTACTGGGCATTAAAAGGTCTTCAAAAACAATTTGTTGGAAATTTGGAATTTTGTGCACTGTTCCGAGAGCGGCGATGTTATTATGCTGCCTAGCTCTCACACAGACCCACACAAACAACAAAACCGTCCACTGCTTGGAGAGCTCGTCTCGGGGGCTGCCTCTCGCCCATGCAGTACCGCACAATATCCAGCAGGGGGAAGCAGTGTAGTAGTAGTTCTCATCCGAGCCCTCAGGCCAATCCCATGGCACGTTACACACTCTTACTTTAAGGCAAGTTTGTAACTCTTCATTTTGATATTAAGTTGCTTAAAAAACAACAGTAGGGTAGCTAATAATTTTGAGCTAATGGGTGTGCGCCAATTTATAGGAAATCGTTCGTCAGAATCCAGAAACAGTTGCTTACAGACGTTGGTATTTATGAACTGGGTTTAGGCATGAGTGTTTACATAGCGCCGGACTATGATTCGAATGGCTTCTAAGCGCTGCCGTCAGGTTCAGACGCTCCGGGGGGCCTTGCGCAATTGTGGGAAGAATGGTGCAGGAAATGAAATTGCTCAACACATCAGTCGCTTTTTTTCACACTCTCAGGGGTGAGAGATGGATTGCAGCTGGGTTTGATACACCCCCTCCCCACCAGACACATGCACACGCACATCCAGACCCGGGCATTTCTTTCACTGGATCCAGGGACCTTACTTCAATTGATCCAACCGAACGCAGCAGAACCACAACTCCCAGAATGCACAGTGCTGGTAAACAAACATCACTTAGCACTGCGTCCTGGTGACCCGGGGCCGTCCGGTCCTTATCAGCAGCAGGGGGGTGTAATGTTTCAACCCCCTGGGCTGTCAATACCACCTTTTGGGAAAAGCAGACGTCTTTTGTGGCCATGTATTTCCGGTCGTAGACTGTGTAATTACACAGAGAGCGTCTGGTATAGCACCTCTGCTGTTTCTAGGTGCTACGAACAGCTGGTGTCACTATGACCCAGAGCGATGGTGCTCAATATACTGACCCTGGCAGGAGGAGGGCTGGGAGTTGATCCTGAAGTGTGACCTGCAGTGACCGCAGATGTCAGCAGCGAGCGCCGAACCGCCGCGCCCTCACCTCACGATGGGCAGGTACATGCAGCCAGGGAGCCTCGGGACTGGCTCCTTCCCAGGCCTGGCTCAGGGCCACTCCCTCCCCACAGGAGGCATAAAGACCGGGCCGAGGCTCCCCACCAGACACATGCGCACGCACATCCAGACCAGGGCATTTCTTTATTAACTCACTTTAATATCGAAACCAAAACTCGAGCTTCCAGCAACTGGAGGTCTCCCATCCAAGTACTAGCCAGGCCCAGGCCTGCTTAGCTCCGAGATCAGGCGAATGCAGGTTGGTAAGGCCCTGGCCTGTAAAGCTGATTACTTGCTTCAGCATCTGCAGGCGCAGTGCCGACACACAGGTCTGGCGGCATTGCCCATCGCCGGGATTCCATCACATCCTCTCCCAACGGCGCACCACAGCCGAACCCGCTGGGCCGTGGTACACTTTGCTGTTAACGGTTGCCTGTAAATTATCTGGTTTAATTTGAAGCTGTATGCAGCTCCGCATATGCCTCATAATGTATGTTGGGTGGCTCTGTATTTGTATGTGGGTGACTGTGTGTGGCTTTGTATCTGTATGGCTCTGTATATGTGTGCGAGTAGCTCTGTATGTGTATGGGTGGCTCTGTATGTGTAGATCAAGGACAGTGTATGTCTAAATCTATGTGACTAGGTCTATATGTCTATGTAGTTGATTCTCTCTCTAAAACTACCTCACTCCCTCCCTCCCTCCCTCCCTCCCTCACTCCCTCACTCCCTCACTCCCTCTCTCTCTCACTACCTCTCTCTCTCACTACCTCTCTCTCTCACTACCTCTCTCTCTCTCACTACCTCTCTCTCTCTCACTACCTCTCTCTCTCACTACCTCTCTCTCTCACTACCTCTCTCTCTCACTACCTCTCTCTCTCACTACCTCTCTCTCTCACTACCTCTCTCTCTCACTACCTCTCTCTCTCACTACCTCTCTCTCTCACTACCTCTCTCTCTCACTACCTCTCTCTCTCACTACCGCTCTCTCTCACTACCGCTCTCTCTCTCACTACCGCTCTCTCTCTCACTACCGCTCTCTCTCACTACCGCTCTCTCTCACTACCGCTCTCTCTCACTACCGCTCTCTCTCACTACCGCTCTCTCTCACTACCGCTCTCTCTCACTACCGCTCTCTCTCACTACCGCTCTCTCTCACTACCGCTCTCTCTCACTACCGCTCTCTCTCACTACCTCTCTCTCTCTCTCTCTCTCTCTATCTCAATCACTCTCTCACTATCTCAATCACTCTCTCTACCTAACTATCTACATCACTCTCTCACTCACTACCTCAATCACTCTATCTCACTCTCTTTCACTACCTCTCTCTCTATCTCACAACATCACTCTATGCTTATATATCACTACCTCACAACATCCCTCTCCCTCTCTGCCTCACTCTCACTACCTCACTCTCTCTCTCACTACCTCACTCTCTCTCTCTCTCACTACCTCACTCTCTCTCTCACTACCTCACTACCTCACTCTCTCTCTCACTACCTCTCTCTCTCTCTCTCTCACTACTTCTCTCTCACTACCTCTCACTACCTCTCTCTCTCTCACTACCTCACTCTCTCTCACTACCTCACTCTCTCTCACTACCTCACTCTCTCTCTGCTAATGCAATAGGTATCACATATGCAAAAAAAAGCTAATGCCAATAGAAATGACAATGCCATTTATTTAGGGATACAAAAATGATACAAAAATAATGAGCAATACCAATAGCTCTACCTATAATATTGCCGAGACCATTGCATTGTAAATGCTTGTTTCAACTGTTTTCTTGTGACTCGGTTCTACCGAGTCACAAGATGGCTGCTAACACTTCCTGGTTTGGAGTGTTGGCAGCCAATTAGACTGAAGTTCGTGGTCGGGAGAGTTCGCGAACCGACCACTGCCCTAGATAGATATTTTTTCTTTTTCTAAATTTCTCAGGAACTACTGAACGGATTTACACCATTTAACAAAAAGGACTCTTTCTGAACCCAGGGCTACCTTTTTGCCAAATTTGGTGTAATTTGGTTCAGCAGTTCGGGCTATAGCTTTGTCTAAAATTTCCCATGGAAAATTACATGGGGAAAACACGTTTTGGGCCTCCCTTATTTCTCAGCCCCGCTTTACGAATCACCCGAAAACTTTCAAGGCAGGAGCTGACCGAAGCGTGCCACTAGTTTTGAAAATTTTGCGAAGATTCGTAAACCGGCGCTAAAGTTATTGGGAAAACAACCGCCAGTAGGGAATACACACACAAATATATATACACACATATATATATATATATATACATATATATATATATATATATATATATATATATATATATATATATATATATATATATATATATATATATATATATTACCTACTGGCGGTCGCCAGTAGGTAGTTATAGTTAGGACCACGTTTCCATAGGAAAACCTCAACATTCTATTTTGAATAACTTTGGCGCCGGTCGACGAATCCTCTCGAATTTTTCAAAATAGGTGGGGCGCTACGCTCCGCTCCTACCCTGAAAGTCTCGGGGGGATCCGTCAAGCGGGGGCTGAGATAAAAGGGGGGTCCCAAAACGCGTTTTTCCCATGCATTTTTCCATAGGACCTTTAGAACGAGCTACAGCCCGAACGGCTGAACAGAATTACTCAAAATTTGGCAGAGAGGTAGTCCCTAGGTCAAGGAAGTGCCTTTTGTAGGTTTGGTGTAAATCTGTTCAGTAGATTCTGAGAAAATAGCCTTTAAATCAATATATATATCTGAGCCCGCTTACCGTACGCTTACGGTAAGCGTACGGTGGCGTGCGCGAGCGCGATTCTGATTGGCTCTTAGATCTTAGTAAACATTCGAATCGGCCGAAACCAGGAAGCGGCGGCCGCCATTTTGTGTATTTCACTCTGAAAAAAAAGAGTGAAAACAAGGAAAGGGGGCAATGAGGAGAGTTACAGACCCCCTTACATTTGTGAGGGGGTCAAAGAAGGACTGTAAAGTACAAAGAAAACATTTATTGATTTTAAAAAAAATCACGGGGTACGCGTACGGTAAGCTTACGGTAAGCGTACGGTAGAAAAAAAAAAAAAAAAAATGAAAATCAGATTTAAGTGTTTAGATATTAGGGGGCTCTAAAAAGAGCCGTTGTGTTTATGAAATGATTTTTTAGTGGTACCTACAAGTAAGTACCGATGCAGAGTCTAAGGTTCAAGAGGAAGACTCTGTTCCCTTCATCATTGAAGTGCACACCATCTCCTCTATAAATGTCTTGCATGTCATAACGCAAGTTGTTGTGGTAAATGGCACCCATACCATAGTCACGGAGGAAAGCAGAAACAGATTTGTTGACGTGCTTTCTTGCTTTGTCATCGCACCGCGTGCCCACCGTGCGTGCACGGCACTAACTGCGTAAAGTGGGCACGCGGTGCGCGAAGCGTACCGCGTGCTCACTGTGCGCGCACGGTGCGCGAAGCGCACCGTGCGCGCACGGAACGAACTGCGTTAAGTGGGCGCGCACGCCACGAATGGCGTAAAGTAACTTAGCATTTAAAAAACCGTACAAATTCACTGAAAAAACCATAGGTTTCACACATGTTATAGTTAGCGGAAATTTTACTGATAAAAAACCAATGAAATTCCCCCGTTATAGTTAGCGCAGGCAACTATAACTCACGCGACCGCAATCTTCTGCTGATGACATATGTGTCTTTATGAAAAAAAAATATTTGTAATATATGTATAGCTAAAAATGTATGGAAGAAGACATGGGCAAATAAGTGTCTAAATACAGTATTAGCATCAGCAGAGGATTGCGGTCGCGTGAGTTATAGTTGCCTGCACTAACTATAACGGGGGAATTTCATTGGTTTTTTATCAGTAAAATTTCCGCTAACTATAACATGTGTGAAACCTATGGTTTTTTCAGTGAATATATATATATATATATATATGTATGTGTGTATATATATATATATATATATATACATACATATACACATACACACACTTTATTGTAAATCATAGCCATTTTCATAGAGGACACAGATTTATTTTTGATCAATGTAACTTTACAATGTTTATTCTTCTCAAGTTATCTACTTGTAACTTTTAGACAGCACAGAGTTTCTTTTTCTTAATATATAGCTGTGATTCATTCAAAAACTTACAGCGATACAGCTTTTCAGCTTCTATCAGTGTCCGTTTAAATCAATTAGTTCGGTATATTTTCATGTTCACCGTTGAAAACTATGTTGGGTGGGCATCGCAGAGTTGTGATGTAGAGGTATCTTAGCCGTTAAACTTGCATGCTCTGTCAATCATATGAACATGTTATGAAATGGGACTGGCAAAGTTATTTACTTGCACTATTTTGGAATTCACAAATTCAGGACTTTCGCATCATAGGAAAAAAATTAACACAAAAGGAAATATTACATAGCAGTTCCAGGCCACAAAGTGGGGTAAGAAGTGCTGAAAATTTGGTAAAAGAATAAATGTAATTGTCGTAAATATGAGGAAACAGCACCAGTGTGGCGTGATGAACAAGTTACTTACCTTCGAAAAGGCCTTATTGGGTAGAGACGATATCTAGCGGCAGATTCTATACCTTTTGAATTACTCCAGGACATAGACTGGGCCCGGAAGATTTTTCATGAGCAGTACCGTTGTGTGAAATAGGAGACATCAATCGGCTCTGTGCCCGTCATTGGCATCGTTCATGCTGGAAGTTATGTTGTGGTGCCTACATAGGCATCACCCAGGCCAATGCGTAGCTGATGTTGATAAAGAGCACCACCCACCTAAAAATGGTCCACTTCGGCACCGCCTGACCCCACAAAGAGTTGGTCGTCCACCCAGTACTCGGGTGCAGTCAAGGTAGAACGACAATGCTCTTTTAGGGTCCAGATGGTGAAGTCCCCCTTTAGAGTAATGTGGAGGAGCATAAAAGGTAGGCAAGGTGATAGATGGCATACATGAAAAAGAGATCACTTTTGGTAGAAATGAGGCCCAAATGCGTAGCACCACTTGGGATAGAGATAAGGCGGCTTAGATGATAAGGCCTGCAGCTCACTTTACGGGCAGATGCAACCGCTACAAGGAAGGCTGTTATCAGTGCGATTAGCATGAGGTGGCAGCAGTGTAAAGGCCCGAAACGAGCGCACATCAAGAAAGTTAAAACCAAATTAAGGTCTCACTGAGGCATAATGAATGGGGAAGGAGGAAAGAGAAGTTAGACCATTGAGAAACTTCTGTACAATAGGTGACTGGAACAAAGAGGGTTGACCCGGCAACCACAAGGCAGCAGAATTGGGAGATCGATAGCCCTTAAGAGTTTCTAGAGCAGATCCCTGCTGGGAAAGAGAAATAATGAAAAGCAGAACTTCAGGAAGAGGGGCTGAAAAGGGGATAAATGGATTTTTCTGCACACCATGCTACAAAGGTTTTCCAATGTAAGCTGTACACAGTCTTGGTGGAGGGACACTTAGCTGCCAAGATGACATTACAGACTTCGGAAGGAAGGTCAAATGCTGTCAACTGTCACCACTCAATCCCTACGCAAAAAGGCTGAGAGTGGACAGGTTCGGGTGAAGGACCCACCCTAGCTGTTGTGACAGAACATCCTCCCGAAGGGGCAGCCTGATCAGAGGATCCATGGCCATCCAATAATAGAGCTGTTGAACATACACATTCCCGACCTCACATCGGCAATACATTAAAAAAAAAAAAAAGACTTCTAAAAAAGAAGTTGGCAGGAGTGTGCATAGCATGTGTATCTGCAGCAAACAAATGCTACAAATAACTGTTCAACAGTTATTAAAAATCCAATTCAATGGTGAAGTCGTAATCTTTCTAGCTATTACAGAAAAGTAAAGAAGACCCACCGAAACCGGACAGAATATGCAGGAGGCGTGAGGGTAGGAGGCTCCTTTTTGGCAACCAAGGATCATGTCCCGCTTGAATGTCACTTACTGCTTGACAGATCTGCTGGGGTTTGTCATGGAGAACTCTTGGCCCTGTGGAAGATCCATGAGGACTGAACCTGCTGTCTGAAACCCAAGAAGAATGGACATCCTCTCCATTTTGTATCCATGACAAAGAAGTGGACTACAAGGACCTGCTGTTACAACATAACAAGCCTCCTTTGAGGTCCTAAGAAGTGTACTCCTGTGGTGGATTGGGACTTAAAGGACTAAGTCAGAAGGTAAAATCTTTGACCAGGACAAACCTGGTTCCTGTATCAGACCTGCACTCCACCGCAGTCAGCCTCATATTGGGCCTAGGTCCTGGTCTACTGCCTTCATGGACTATCACTGGCACTTTGTGCCACTATTTCTACTTAAACGTTAAACAGTTCTACTGCCAGGTCCCCTTATTGTTTTTGTGTCATTTAGGTGGCATTTGGTTTATTAAATGTTGCTCTATTTTTATGGCTTTGTGCCATAGTTACTAGGGGGACGAGCGCAGGTCTACTTAGTAATGTTGGTGGTTCACCCCGACAAAGATTGCGATCACTTGAGAGGAGTACTTACCCACCTCAGCTAATAACCTAATTTTTATTACACTTTGACAAAAGGCCAGATCCTTTATCTGATCACTTGGACACATGGGATACTGCATATGGCAGGAGTGTTCAATAAATATCACCCAAGATCCCTAGAAGGAGAACTATGGTTGCCATTAGACATGCACAAAGTTCAAAGGCACTTGTTCTTCAAAATGTGAGCAAATAGACAAGTAACCCGCAAGTCTGCTAACAACTGCACAATCAATAAAAGGAGAGCCACTCACTTTTCAATTCATATAAATAAACGTTTAATTGTTTGATAAATCTTTAATAAAAATCGGTTTCATCCTCCGCACAAACTCATATGTAGAAATATTTGTAAGCACAATTTCCACAGAAAAAAAAACCCTTTAATTGTGATATTCAATAATGTTCTATTCTCTAATGGTTTAGAATCCCAAAAAAGAAAAATATACTAACTGTACAAAAAACGAGGTGACTAAGTACACACTCAAGGACAATGCTTGTGTGGATGAATAATGACTAGATTCAAGTAACTGTTTTTCAAAAAAGTCCATAAGCAGAAAAGAATATAAATCAACACATTTCAAGAATACTGATCCCTCTTCTTCAGGGTTTGACCTCCACAGTTTATCTCGGTTTTCTCATTGCAATGTTTGAGGCAAAGGCACTTCTCTCCTAAATCACAAACTGCTGCTGTGGTTTATTTATCTTCAATCAACATGTCAGACTTTATTTCTGAAAAGGGTGAGGAAAGAAATGTGTGAATGTTAAGGAAACTTAACCCTCAACCCAGCTTTCTTGACCACTACGCATATTTATGAAACATACTTAAAATTCATATAAATAATTGTTTTTATTTTTTAACATGCCTCTTTTGTTGTGACCCTCCAAAATAGTTATCCACTGCAAAATAAAAGTATTTTAAAATAAATGTAGTGGTGCATCAGCTTTTCAGTGTCAAGACTGGAAAAGATACAATTCTAGTTGCAAAAAACAATGCAGCATGGTTAAAATTAAAAAATTAGAAATAAAAAAAAAAAAAAAAAAATACAATCTCTTACCAAAAATATTGTGAATTATACACAAATTTCAAAGCTCCAATGTATTATTGTATTAGTATCCAATGAAAAATGCACTGTCCGGTAGTTAGAAAATGAAATGTCCACGCTTCGACTCCAGGTCCAGTGGCATCTGCACCTTTATGTACCATGAGTACCAGCTGGGGAAGATCTGGACTCCACGGTCACCCATGGTGCAAAACAGTCCACAGTCTATAGGGCCAGGGTGTCTGGTCACAAGGGTACTCCACCAGCTTGTAGTGGAGGGGCTGTGCAAGATGCTGCAGGAAAAGAGCACCTGGAGCCAGGTAGAGAAGGCCAGCCTAGAGCCAGTAAATCCATCTCCCTACAAAGTGTAGCCTTTAAAAGTAAGGAGGCCTGATGAGAAGGCTCAAAGTGGCTGGAACCCACCACCAGGATCAAAGAACTTCCAAATCGACGCAACAGGGCCAGATTTATGCCCAAGCGAAGATTTTGCCTTTAAGGTTAGAAAAAACAGAGCATGTGGCGCTCCACTGTATTTCAAAATAGAACTCCAGAGGTGGGCCAGGGCAGAGAGTGGGCACATCTTTATTTAAGGAGAAGAAAAGTGTGTGTGGGGACCCACCCCGACCTGGAATGCAGATTGTCTCCCATGGTCCCCCCCCTCACCAACCAGAGGGCCAGCACTGTGTGAATGGGGCCTGGACACCATTCCGGGTACCCCGATGGAGGAGGTCCAACAGGAAGCAATGCCACATCCCACTGCCCATGCACCTGATGGGGGGAGGGGCAGAGGAGGCACAGCAGCATCGGCCACAAGGAAAAGGGCAGGCTAATCTACCTTCCGTGCCCCGCACAGCCAATGGATGGTCCTGGCCGGGCAGGGAGCTGATTTGATAGTGCCAGAGCAGGTTCCCATCCTGCCATTGACAAGGAAACCAAAGCTATCCGTGCCTTGGGTGGAATCATGACACCTAATTAATTAAAAATAATAAATAAATAAAAAAAATAGATTACCATGAAAATCAGCGTGAGGCAAAATCAAAGGCAGCTCATTTAGAAATCGTTTTTTCCCGCTGTAGCTCCTCTTAATGCCCTGCAAGAGCTTATTTTCATAATTTCTGATCCTTGTAGTGCCCAAAGAAGGGGGGTGGACCACCGGCGCATGTCTTTTTAGGGCTCTCTGAGGTACAGCAAGCCACCCCCACCCACCCACAATGGTTCACCAAAACTAGCCCTATTTTTCCAAGTGTCTTGAGGATATGATCCCAGGATATAGTTGGGCTTTTCTGAAGCAATCCCAGAGCTGGAGATTTTGCTCCTTGCTTTTAGAGTGCAGTGACCCCTAGTGATTGGTTCTATGGCTACGTGATTTGGTACTGTGACAGTAAAAGACAGCAATTTTGGGCCTAGTCTCGGAGCTAAAAAATATCTAAGATGCTCTGTTGCAGCGACACTGAAATCGTTCTTCCACATTTCAAATGATTTTACTCTAGATTTGCATCCTACAGGCACCGCCGTTTCACCTGGCAAAGGGTATACGATGTAAGGCAGCAGAGAATTTCTGATTCAGAGGATTTGTGAGAGTATTTATAAATTGCACGTAGGCCAAAGATTAATAGTGCAAGATACTCAGAGCAATGGTAAAAGCTGCAAATGTAGCCATTATGGGAAGATCGAAGTCTAACAATATTTCCTAACACTAGAAATGGAAGACAAAGAACGGAGGAACATAGGGAGGTTATGTAGGAAGCTGGCTCTGTATATACTATACCAAAAAGGAGATAGTGTGCACAGTCCAGTGAGTCCCCAAAGGTATGGTAGAGGTTAAAGTAGAGAATACCTTACTCTTAATTTAGTGATAGCTGGGCTGAGCAGTTAGGTTTATCATGAATGCATTGGTGTATATACTTCTACAAGGCTGGAACACACTCAACGACTGAACCCAGGCCAATGTTTGTAAAACAATAAATAAATAGTTTAATTTCCAAGAACCAAGTTGAACTCTGTTACAGGTAAGTGGACTTCATTTGCCATACTTTCAAGTTATTTGCAAAAGGGTTGTAGAGCACCAAACAATACCTTACATGTGCATGAAACGCTTGTCAATGTAAAAAGTGATACTTTGCATTTAGGATCAACACAGTGAGAGACCAATGCAATCCTATGGGAGGAAATACATGTGAGTAACTTACAAGTAAACAACTTGCAAACTGTTTTGAGATTCAGTCTCCAGGGTTTTGGATCACCACTGGGCAAGGGTCGGACCAATGTAGGTACTGCACAACCAGCAGCACAGGAGTGGCCAGGTGCAGAGGTCACTGGGCTCAATGTTAACCTACGGAGGCTGGGAGAACCTCGAAGAGGCACCGGTTACAGGTATGTACCTGTGGTTCAGAGACACATCCCCTGGGGTCAAGATCAGCACTGAAGGGGCCACCGAATAACACTACGACTGCACAACCAGAGGCACTGGGGCAGTCAGGTGCAGAGTGAAAAGCACAAGGAGGAGTCGGGGCCCAGTTGAAACCAATGGAGTTCCTCAGTTGAGGAAAACTGCTGCAGGATTGGTTCCGAAGGCTGGCTGAGGAATCCCACGACTGGAGAGGTAAGTTGGATAGGGGAGGGTGGGGGGGGGGGGGAAGAGAGACACGGGACACAGTCAGTTGGGCACACCAAGGCCAGGGGACTGTAGGTGCAGGGGAAACTTTAGGAGTCAGGTTTCTCTCACCAGATCTGGTAGCAGTCGAGGGACCCTTCAGGTTGAGGCTACAGGCGTCGAGGGGGAGGTCAGAAGAGGCCGTCCAACTCTGGATCCCAGGTCAAGAGCGCCAGGAAGACTTCACTGTGCCTGTGGGCCACCTGGACTTGGGCTGTGGGCGTCAGGTGCAGGGTAGTGCAAGTGCTGCGGATCTGCCTGGATCCGGAGTCCTTGAGTTAGTTTCTGGTTGGACAAATCCAGTGTCCACAAGAGACAAGAGTCTTTGTTGAAGGCAGCGCAGGACCCCGGGGTCCTTGGAAGTTGCTGGCTACGGGCCACATCGGTTTCTTGGAGCAGTCTCGCTGGAGGAAGAGAAAGGCTGGCAGGGCTGGGGCCAAGCCAGTCATGATCTCCACTGCTGCACGGCTCTTCAATCCTTCGTAGGTCCTCAAATCTGAGAACATGGTTCAATGGAGCCCTTAAATAATAAACTTAAGGGCGTTAACTGAGGTTGGGGGAAGTAGCCAATTGCTACTGTCCCTAGGGTGACTACGCCCTTTGATGCCCCCTCCATTTGGGGAGAGGGGCACATCCATAGTGGGCCTACTTCTGTAAAGCAAGATGGATCATTTTTGAGAGAGGTTCACCTCAGCTTCCAGCGACCTTACAGGTGCACCAGGCCATGGTGGACACTCCTACTCTGCTTACTCATTTTTACACCTGTCCTGCTGCCAAAAGGTGGCATTAGGACATGGGGGCGGGCATTCCACAAGTTGGAGCTCCCCAAATCAGCATAACACAAGGTGAGAGCCTTTGAAGCTCACCGCCAAGTGTTGCTGTTCCTGCTAAGGGGAGGTGGGAAGCACCTCCATCCAGAGCAGGCTCGGTTTCTGAACTCAGAGCACAAAGGTTGTCACCCCATGAGGTCAGAAACCAGTCTGGTGGTGGCTGGCTAGCAGGTACCGGTCAGCCAATACACTAGAAGTTGGTCGTTTTTCAGAGGGCATCTCTAAGAGGCACTCTGCGTGCATTTCATAATAAAACCATCACTGGCATCAGTGTGGGTTTAATATGCTGAGAGGTTTGACAGCAAACGTCTCAGTCCTTAGTAAAGCCATCATGGAGCTGTGGAGTGTGTGCTGACAAACTACCAGCCCATGTTCTCAAAATGCCTTCACTGCACTTAGTGTCCCAGAATGGGCTAAGACACTGTAAGGGCATATGCCCTCACCGGTTATACAGTGCACCCTGCCTTAGGGCTGAAAGGCGTACCAGAGGGGTGACTTAGCTATGCCACAGGCAGCGGTGTGTGTACTTGGCACCCAGGAAGTTGTGCCCTGTCAACTTAGTTTAGCTACACCACAACACATCGCCTGCAATAGAAGTGTGTACGTGTTAGGTGTGGGGTCCTTTAGGGTGGCACTATACATGCTGCAGCTCTAAGGAACCCTCTGTGGTCACAAGGTACCTATTACAAGGGACTTAAGTGGGCCTGGGGTGTGCCAATTGTGGGAGCAATGGTACAGTTTAGGGAAAGAAAACAGGTGCTGGGGCCTGGCTAGCAGGTTCCATCCACACTCAAAGTGCATCAGAAATCTGGCAAAATGGGGGGGGGGGGGGGTGGGGGGGGGGGTGTTTAATGCAACAAAAACCCCACTTTCCTACAGGTTATGACAAAGGCTAGCCACAGCAAGCAAGAATTATTTGCCTGTGGCTCTGGGTTTACGAAAAGAGGGTACCTAAATAAGATACAGAGATGGAGGTGGTAGAGACAGAGTTTAAAGGCAAGGAATGTAGGTGAAGGAACAAACGTTTTTGTGCATCAATTGGATGGATTTAAAAATAACACATTCCCTCACCGGGAGCCAAAAGACTGAGGGTAGGGTTAAATGCGCATGCGATTCTAGGAACCCACCATAAGACTGGCTGCAGAGTTCAGCTCTTGTTGAAGTTTGTCTGATATTTTAATTGGGGTGTCAAAAAAGATGCAGTTACTAAAATCTAGGCAGAACTAGACTCACACAAGAACCACCGGAGTAAGGTGGGGGTAAATGAAGTGGAGAGCCCTGCAGAGTAGTTCAAGTTGTATAAAACATGGATGAGGAGAAATGGAATTAGATATCTAGTTCGGTTCGCAGGCTTGCCAGTCCCAAAGGTATAGCAATAGTTCAGTGATTAGGCAGATATACACAGACGTAAGCCTGAGCTAATTAAACATTCACCATCCCCAACTTTACTTTGTGTGAAAAATGTGAGATAGGCCTGGGATGCTCGGTACTTCAGAACTAGGAGTCAGGGCCAAAGCGACAGCAACAGCCTTATGACTGGTTGAAATGGATTTCAAACATGAAATATTTTAGATTTGTTCCAGATCTTGCAAACCGGATGGCCGAATCAACCGTGCAATAACATCTAAAAAAAAAACAAGGCAGAGATGGAGTGATTTTCCTAGTTTATCACTTCTAGCTAGATATGCAAAGCATAAACCATGAGGAGAGGGCAATGAAAAAGCTTGAAAAGACATAGATGAAAGACATAAGACAATACCATAAAATGGAATTTAATGAGCAGAGAAATCTAACATTTCTTTAAAAGGTATGTTTAAAACAAAAACAAGAAATAAAAAACTGTGGGGAGAGAGAACTTCTCCTGAGAGGGCAGCACATCCATTCGAAAGAGGGGAAAAAAAAAAATATATGAGACTGGTGAGAACTGGAAAAGATACAACAGATCTCCCACCCTCCCAAAGAGTGGACTCTTATAGAGATCAGAAACTTACCATGGTACTGTCCATCCGTATGTTACACCACTCATACGACTACATAAAGGAGTCATATGTACCTTGCATTAATTCCAACCCAGTTAACTGGTCTAATCGCTAACTTCAAGAGAACACGTTTTAATTTATTTATAATCTGCAAACCTTAAAACAAGAGGAGTCACTGCAAAATATCTAAGAAAGAGAAGAGCTGATAGTTGCCACGATGAAGGAACAAAAGCTAGTGTTTGCCCCACCCTCACCTGTGCAAAGCCAAGTCGGCATACTGCCTACTCACTGAATGCTGACACTCCAAAGACCATTTCCAAAACATATGTGCACAACATGCGATATGCCTATGTCAATATTGGGCTTCAGCTTTCCATTACTGAGGGCACGCACAAAGTGCTCTGCAAATGCAAAAAGTGAAGCAAGCAGATTGCTGTACATGTTGGTTTGTGTGGGGGTGGGCATATGTGAAAATGGTCTAGGGTGTACACTTGTGTCACTAGAATGTGTTTAGGTGCATGTAGATTAGCAGAAAATTCCAGCAGCAGAAAATGCTAGTTGGTAAACAAATAGTTAATTCGTATAGTTTTCCATATATCGTGCAGTTATATACATTTTTTAAACAAGCACGGCTTCACTCGATAAAAAAAATACACATGCATCAATGCCTGGGTGGAGAACATGCCCAGCCTGCCAGTCCCTGTCCGAGTGCAAAACCACGGCACTCGGACCAATCATAACGCTGCTGTAAGGCAGTGTTGAGATTGGTCAGGGGATTCTGGGAGGCTTTGTGATTCCTGCTGAGTGCAGATAAGAGGGCAGATAAAGAAGAGACGGCAGACGACTGTATTGAGGCAAATTTGATCCCCCCCCCCTCCCTCCCTCTGTCACCCCCGTCCCACCCCCCCTTGTTCAGTAGCCACCGTTACTGCTGAATTGCACATATGGTAAGCAATGGGCGGGCTCCAAGACCTTTTTGTAAACAATAGGGTCTCACAAGTGAGTACATACTTTTGCAGGCTATACCACAAAACAAAAAAAAAAAAAACACGGATGATGTGGCTACTGGCTGCTACTGACGGCATCATTCTACTGATATGCGCATGCTTGTTAACATATGCATGTGTATTTATCACCATACCAAAGAAGTGTGGGGGGGAGCAACAGATGTGGTGGTGGCGGAAGAGTGATGAAGGACCAATAGAGTTGCAAAAAGCATGTTTTGGAATGCGGAGTGGTCAGAAAGCAAATGACAGCTGCTGGGCATTGAAAAAAAATAAATAAAGAAATCAATGCAATCACCTTGACCACAAGGGGTAGGGGAGTAACAAAAGTGCAGTTGGTCTGGGATGGAAGAGAAGCAGCACATGAAAGAGCAAGGAAACAGATGCACAATCAGAGTGCTTAGTGAAATATGAAACAAACATTGAGTGTGAAGTAGGAATGACCCAAAAAACCCACAAAAAAACAAGCATTTGCAATGCAATAGGTCTCGCATTTATGCAAGTTTTAGCTATTGGCATTGTAAATGACAATGCATTCCATTTAGGTTTTAAAACCCAATACATAAATGAAAGGCATAGTCATTTACAATGCCCATAGCTCAAAGTTGCGGAAATGCGAAACCTATTGCATTGCAAATGCTTGTTTGCTAATGGCACAGGGAATCTTTGAATATTTGCTTTCCAGCTTTAAATAGTAAGGCTGGAGTCAGATATCGTCACAGTTTTAAAAGACTGAAAGTAAACATTTTCGCATTTTGATTTTAGACATTACTGGTGTGGAACCCTCCCAGAATTTTGGAAATTACGTGTTCTGAAAATATACAATTTTTCATCTCAAATACTGACACTCAATGTTGGTAGGCATTACTTCAACCAATCAAGATCTTAAAACTTAGTAGGCTGGGTTGTACAAGAGAGCTAATTGCAAGGAGCTGGAGAGCTACAAGTAACTCAAAAGCCAATTGTTGGAGAAGCCTGGGATAGATTATGGGGTTTTAAAACGTGTTACTTCTTTCTTTACCTATTTGTAGGCAAACAGTGACACTTTCACTGACACAATACCATGTGATCTACCATCCTGATAAGAATAGGCCATCTCATCCGCCCCGCAAAAAAGTATAGCAATGGGGACTGGCAGGATTGGGATCACAGTCACAATATTACTGAAAATCAAGCTTCTGGAGTGTGGTCCCATCAGTTCACCAGACTGGAATTAGGGGGTGACCACCCGGGAAAGTGTGTGAGTTTACTGTACAGTCATGCTTTCGATAGAAGATAGAACTCAAAAATACACACACAGCTCAAAACTATGGTTTATTAAAGTTGAGGTTTACGCTAAGGGAAGAGCACTGGGTTTCTTACTTGCAGCATCACTCTGTCTACAACCACCTGGTCACAAGTATGCATCTCAAGAATGACAAACTTTCAAATCAATAGCACACAACATTGAAAAACCTTGCAAAAAATACCCTGTTCCGTAAAGATCAACAGACAATTCAGTTTTGTGGTGTAAGCTACTAACACAACCAAGCCAGGTCAGTTGACTAATGCATGCAAACAGCGATCTGTGTTTGAACTCATGTCCCCAGGTTCAAATCCTGGTAGATTCACAGTCTTTCATGCTTCCAAGGTTGATAAAAATGGGTACCGCTTCACTGAATAGTAATAATACATGATCTGTCAATAGCGCCAAGAGACTACTCAGAGGTGAACATGAGCTCTAGAAATACACCTTACATTAAAAAAAATGGGGTTTTCAAAGCATGCAAGCTGTAACAAAATGTCAACCGAACCCACAAAAGCCTCCAAGCAATTTGCCAATTTCTCCACTATCAGTAACGCACAGTTTTTACAGAGAGGCCATACTACAAATATGCAGAATACACTGCATCAGTGACCACCTTTGCTTAATTTAAGACTGTTGTTTCCAGTCCGGAGCACCGGCACTCAATTGTCAAAAACATCACTTATGACAGTGCACTGCATGGTGATGCAGTTGGTATAGTTTAGAGCTCAGCACAACAGTTGTTTATTGATTCAATACACATTAAAAATGACTAATACCTACCACCTGAGGCATTCTCCTAGCTTTGGGGGAGTGGAACAATCCGAATTGTCTCAATTGTAGGAGTGTGATGGTTAGTTGTTGTGTTGGTACGGTCACTGGAAATGCTGGCTGGGGCAATCAGTGGTTCAAGCTGCAGTGGCCTCCTGACAAGGGCTCAAGAACTTATTTCACAAATTAGGCACTGGGGACGGCGCCTGACTGGGTAACTGTTCTGGATCACCTCTGGCTTGCTACTGATGACAAAAGTCACTAGCCTAAAATATATTGACTTGCCAGTGCCATGTGACACTGTGAACCATAACAAATCAGCTAAAAAATAAAACCACAAAAAAAAGGCATAAGGGCTATGTGGTATCTTACCAATTCGGTTTGGTTGTCCTATATCTTAAACTGCAAGGTGTTAAAGGGTCAGTAGAGCAGGAAGCGGGCAAGTGGTTATAGACAACACAAGGGAAGTACGGCCCTAGCGTTGTTGTTCATTGCAGATGCCACAGTACAAGAAAGGCCTGGGGAAAAATAGTGCCACAGAAGAGAATGAGCCGAGGTCGGTTGGAGAGTACTAGGGCCCAATCCACTGGAACCCCAGCTTTGCGAGGCAGAGAGTTTACTCCTGTTGCGCTGGCAGGTGGGAGTGGGCACAATGTAGGTTGGTCTATTGGTTTAAATGGGCTCTTTAAGTTGAAAGGGGTAGTACATATTTCTGCTGCAATACATTTAACGGGACAGTACGGGCACTTAAAAGGAGCAAAAAAAGCACTCTAAATAGCAAGAAACTGCACTACCACAATTTTATTTAAAGCACTGGGTAGGTCACCTCAGGACTCATGCTTCCAGGATCCCCTCCTCCATGTACTATGATGAAGAGATTTCCCCCTTACCTCTGTGTAGTAATAACACAGTACTGCGGGAACTTTAAGGATGAACTACAGACACGGCTAGCTCTGGGATTTGACGCTGACACTTGCAAGTTACACACACAGGTCCCTGCAGAGGCACTCGACCCGCGGAACTATCTCCCAAGGCAAACCAAGCAGAGAGTAGCCTTAATGGTGCTTAGTTTCTCAACCCCTATGGATGAAAGACTGTGACCTCCAGTGTGCAGACTCTGAAGCAGGCTCGTTAACCGGCTGAGCTATCATCTGCATAATAAGGCACATTCTCGAAAGCCTGACTCACCCGGCGCGGGCGCACTCTTAAAGAGTGGACAAGTACCCTTTGGCCAGGAAGAGGCGCCTCTCCTGCGCCTCGATGTCTGACGACAGATATGCATTACCAGCAGCCTCCTGTTCCTGCCAAGCACATTTGGGGGGGGGGGGGGGGGGGGGGGGGGATTGGGTGGAGTGACTAATCTGATCTGCAGCGCCCCCGTTTCCACAGCTGTCAATCCGCGCTCGCTAAATCCAAGGCGGCAACGCCTGCTCCCCCAGCGGGTCATTTACAGATCCCTGGTTGTACCTCTTTTAATGAGTGAGACAGCGCACCAAGCCCCCTCCAACTCATGGGGGGCTGCAGCAGCAAGGGGCACACTTGTCAGGGCAGGTAATGCAGCCTGGCACCTACCAGCGGCCGTTAATAGAACAAGAGTGAAGTGACCTGGTTCCATGACTTGATGTGACACAGCAGACGTAGCCAGTATATATCTTTAGGTTATTTATTAAGATAGTAAAGTCCATAGTATAGCCCCACCAGGAGCAGCCTGCTAGCTGCTCAGCCCATCCTCTCCTAACTGTCTCACACCACACCAACATTCCAGTCACGTCATCATTCCACATGGAACACTCACACTGGCTGAGCAGCTAGTTACAAGATACAGGAGAACAGTTAACCTTATATGAAGATACTACAAAGAGGGACTTGGTAAAGACATGGAGAGAGCGAGCGCCCAGGAGTTGGGCTAACAACGCAAGCAGAACACGTGCAGATCTCTTGTCCTGCGTGCTCGCAGACAGGGAGGGAGGGGGGGGGGGGGTAGAGAGGGACGGAGAACGACCGAGCAGAGCCATACGCGTGCCCATCTCCTGTCCCCCGTACGCACACATCTGCTGTCTCTTCTGCTAAGCGGTCAGACGTACACATGTCCTGTCTTTCACATGTGTGCACATGTCCTGTCCCCCTTCGGCCAAGAAAACGACAATAGATCTCGCCACGGCGAGCAGCACATGCGCTGCGTCACTAGGCGAGACCTAAAAAAAATTAGTACACTAGTAGGGAATAAAGTGGAGCAATGTCTGTATTTATTGAGCAATAACTATTCCACAAAAAGATGGTGCACATAGTAAACGGATAGTTAACGACATGATATACTAACCAGCTAACAAAAGCGATGTAGTTTTGAGGATGATGAACAAAGACAAATAAGAAAGTACCAGCATACAAATCTACATTTTGCATACCATTTCTTTAAGCGGTCTCGAGCTTCCAACTGGGCCCCCACTTCAAATGTAATTCCTCGTCTGCTAGGTGGTTTTTTTGTCATTTCGGATAAAACCGTCAATTATGCTCTTCTGAAAAATAAAAATACAATTTGCATCACCATCCATTTTTTTATCTGCAAATATTACAACTGTACAATTTAAATAACATTTTTTTTAAAACAGACTAGAATTACCCCCCCCCCCACCCCAATCACAAAATTGTCAATACTCTTAGGGAATATTAATTCACAACAAACACTGCTTACTTCAGAGAAAAGTCTGTGCAGAACAAGTATACAAGGGAGTGGAACCCACCTAGTCTGATTCGGTCTTTAAGCAAATGTTGTACCAGTTTAAAATCAGTTAATGTATGGAACCCTCCATCAGCAAGAATGCACGCAACCTCACATTTGTGACAGCACTAAAGAACAAGTTACTTACCTTTTAGTATTGCCTTATCAGATAGAGTCTAGACGCAAAGTTCTTACTTCGAATAATCCTCGGGCATCAGACTGGATCTGGACATTTTTTAGTACCACTGTGCGCCAGTAGTTGGCATAGTCTGCTCTGCGTTGGTAGCATCGGAAGAGACGTACAAGGTACCTAGATAGGCGCCACCCCGGTGCACTACTGTCAGTTACTTTTGAGACTTTCCATCCCAGGAGCACAGAGCCATGATGAGAACTGACCATTGGTGTGAAAAACTTAAGCCCTGAGAAGTGTGTCCTTTACACTGCTGTCTGTTTACAGTGAGTACGGGGAGAATGCGAGGGTCAGTAAGGAATGTCGATTCTCAGAAGTATGTTGTATAGAGAATCATGATTTTATTAAAGACAAGTCGGCTAGCATTATGCATAACCTTTTATTAACCACTTCTGTGCAGCATCTTAAAAGCTTCCAAGGACAACATGAAGTCACAATAAATCAGAACTCCAAACACCATATAACCCTTCAACATTCCAGGCTCATCCTTTTCTGTTTCCTCTTTGAAATCTTCTTTCTTTTCCTTCTTTTAAATTCACTGTCCATCTCAATAAAAAACATCAGACAAACACTTTACATCCAACTCCAAACCTTTAAACAATCATCATCCATCTAGAATAAATGAAAACATTTAGAATATGTCAATCCTTCCTCCACCTTAAAGGGTGGGAGGAAGAAATAATGCTAGCCTCCTTGTCTTTAATAAAATCACGATTCTCTATACAGCATACTTCTGAAAATCAACATTTTATGGGAAGACAGGAGGCTAGCATTATGCATGTTTAAAGTTCTTCAAAACTCCTGAAACATGCTCTACTGGTCTGAAATAAAAATCCCGAAACAATATCATTTGACCAATCTGCCGCATTCAAACTGTCACTCAAACTACCTCCAGCACAATACACTTGATGCCATTGCTCCACGAATCAAATGTGCTGTAAAACTCTAAATTTACACCAGCTTCACGCATAGTTCCTTTTACCCATCTTGCAATGGTTGCTGTAGGCACTGTTCTATGAGGTTTCACATGGGAAATTGACAACTGGTCTGTATCAGCACACCTAGACTCACTCTCGCTTCATATTCCCTAATAAACATCTCCACACAACTTTGGATGGTCTTCAAATCTTGGGTAAAAAAATTCTCTCAGTAATAGTTTTTGTTAGTCAACTTATTTAAAAAAACACCCTCTGGATGAAAACATTTATCTGAAACATCTAAACGCTTTAACTTCCGAAACTCTCCTGAAGGAGATCCAACACAATAATGTAGCCAGCTTCCAAGACAATTGTTTTACTGTCAAATATTTGTTGCCTTGCCAACTCTAACAATTTCAAAAGCAAACCAATGTCCCACAAATTATTAAACCTTGCACATGGAGGTTTATTCAAAGGAATACACTTCATAAACTTGCAAACCAACTGTCCTTTGGCTACTGACACCCCCTCAACCAGGGAATGACCAGCAGCAATCGCTGACCTAAAGCACTTGATGGTCCTATAACTCCAGCCTCTCCTGAACAAATCAGCTAAGAAATTTGCAATCATAACCTCATCTGCCTCAACTGGATCTGCACTAATACTCTGAATCATAGAAAATGGAGGGAATGCATACCCTTTCAACCCCCTCCAATTCAGAGTGAATAGCATCCACTGCTGTTGCACCCGGATCCGGTCTCCAACTCACATACATCCCCAACTGATTGGTCTACCGAGACGCCAATAAATCTATCTCCAATGGACCCAACCTCTTCTGTATCATCCAAAAGGCCCTCGGGTATAGCTCCTAATCGTTGCAATCTTTTAAGTAACTTGAATTCCAGTCCGCTACCAAATTCTCCATCCCTGGCAAATACTGCGATGTCACATTTACCTTCAATCCCATGCAAAACGTACAGAAATCTTGTCAACTCCGACAACTTCTTCCATCTGCTCCCTCCTAGCTTGTTGATATATGTTACTGCAGTCATATTGTTCATCTAGCAATACCAAACTTCCATTTATTTGATTCCTGGAACTCTGAACTGCCAACACTCCTGCTTTCAACTCCAAGCAATTTATGTGCGCCTCCCTCTTGCATACCTTTCATCTCCCCCCCCCCCCCCCCCCGTCTGCTGTGTCTCCAGTCTTGCGCTCCAACCTAAGTTGCTTGCATCAGTTTCCAACACAAAATCCAGGCATGTTCCAAAAAAATGCACGACCGTTCATTCCATGCCTCTACATTTTCCAGCCACCACACCAATTCTTCTTTTGCTTCTGAATCCAACTTCACTCTGGGTACGAGCAAGGGCCTTTGGTTTGGAGACAGATTCTTCACCCTCTAATTTCCTTTCCACTGTGTTCACTACAAACCACAATAACTCCATCCTCTGTTCTGCTTTCAATTTCAAATTCTCAAGTTTACCACAAATCCTAGCCTTCTTAAAAGATCTTGTACCACCCCCACATTCTCTTAAAACCTCAATATATCCTGATCCATCAACAAAATGTCATGCAGGTAAACTATTAGTTGTACTTCTCTCTCTCCTAGATAATCTACCGCTTGTCTCAAAACCTTTGAAAAACACCAGGGTGCAGACGATAGACCAAATGGGAGACATGTGAACTGATACAGCTTACCTCTCCATCTGAATTGAAGATACCACTGACTATCCTCTGCAACTGGTACTGAAAAATAAGCAGGTTTCAAATCTCTTTTCCAGCCGGTCTCCCTCAACTAAAATGTCTCTTAAAAGATAGGTTCCTTCCATATTAAAGTGTCTGTATATCTCAAAATAATTAAACTCTTCGATGTATTACTTGTCTCCATCCCTTTTCTCTCTTCTTCACTACAAACAGGGTGCTTACAAACCCTTTCTGATCCTCGGATACCTTCATTATAGCCTCTTTCCATAACATCTCCTCTATTTCTTGTTCTACAACCTTAGTTTCTTCTTGGATTATTATCTCCCTTGGTTTTTTCTCTGAACGGGTTCCATACCAAAAAGACTGTAGATTTAAGGCTACGTGGATGGACTAGTCTTTAAAGTGTCCCTACCCTCTTTGCATATGCCTGCTCAAACTGGTAGGTCCAGTCCAAGTTGAGAGGCACTGTCCTATTGTCTGGGGTCTCTTAAGTGTGTGATTATTAGCCTATTTTGCTGTGTTTTGGTAGACTATGCTAAATATTTGTCTATGAGCGGACTTTCTTCATACACTGTTGGTATGCCTTGTTCCCAGTGATCTCTTCGAAAATAAAAAGGTTTTAGTTGAAGTTGAGCTTTCGCTCTCGTCAGTTCCTGCTGCAATGCGTTTTCATTATGGTCTCTTAGGCTCTCAGATTTAAGCTCAGTCCTTGCCTGTTCTACAGTTTTTTTGTAGAATTTCTATCTTCCGCGCCCTCTGCTTGTAGGTGCTAGCTTTATATAAGATAACCTGTACCCGAAAAAAGGCCTTAAAAGCTTCCCACACCATAAAGGATGGGGCTGTATTTATATTCTCCTTAAAAACAGCTGTATAAACGTACATGTTTCTTCGATCCATACTAAATCCGTGAGCAGAACTTAATCGAAATGCCATCTGGCATGATTTCTTCGCGACATTTCTAGCCCAACCATTTTAGCAATGCCCCACTTTTAGGTGCATTTAAAAAGATCATTTACATTACACAACATTTTTGTCCTTGGAGACATTCCTTGAATTCAACCATAAACACCACTACTTGGGTTTAAAATAAAAAATTGCCCTTTTCTTTATTTTTCCCAGCTCGATTTAACCTTGCCGTTTGCTTGGAGTTGATCCATACCCTTACTTACCACAACTACTACCTCACCCCCTTCTCTCATTCTGCTAATATACCTTATCTATTTCTGACCTGCCAATGTCTTGCTCCTTTTTAGCTGCCTAACACAACAACCCCTGCCTCTCAAACCAACCCCTGTCCCAAACGAAGAGAGGAATGGCCCTTAACTCCCTTCTTCAGACCACCAGTCAATTTGACGCCTTGACCCGGCGCCTGCCCACATGCTTATACTACCACTCCCCGTCTGTGATACGCTTGTGCTGCTTGTAACCCTACAGACTAGAGATGCTCATCTGTACATTAGCTTATATGCTACAATTAATGTTTTTATTGGTTAAACAAAAAAAAGATTAAAACCCTCCTGAAATGTTTAAACTGGCAGGACCATATATGATAAGCATCATTCTACAGCAGTCTTTACCTTGAATATGGTACAGATTAACTGAACCTTGAGGAGCCCTTGTAACAAAGTAACAGTCCTTGGGTATATGTGTATAATAACCTGCCAGCAGGAGACAAGTGAAATGTGCAAAGCGCATTAAGTTACTTCTAGCCATATATAAATCTATAAAGCATTACAATCTGTAATCTGATCCTAAAGTGCAATTATTACAAGATTACCCATCCGAGTATATAAAGAAAAAAATATATATAAAAGTGTAAAGTGACTAAAGTGTATAAAATGGTGAAAAGCAATGAAACTAAGCCTAACAGCTTTCAGGGATCCGTTAATAAAATAAGCAATGTACATGACCCAGATTCCTAAAACTGGTTTCATCATAGAAAACATTGAACTGCCTTTATCCACAACCCCGTCAGTAGCCAGAACATCTACAACCTTCACCTTTTATCAAAATATCCAACCCCTGGTTGGAATTAGTTTTCACTTGCTAAGATCACCTTTTGTAATACAGCATGCATTTCCTCAAGAGTGGTACATAGATGAAATTGGCCTTTGAATACAATTTTCAATTTGGACTGTTGGATGATAGAAGTCTTATGCTCTTGCGCTCTTAAACTGGCCTATAAACCCAACAAACTCTACGCCAGCATGCTGCAAGTGCTAACATATCCAAGAAAACTCTCGCCCTGGATCCATCAGATAACACAAGATCCTTTTTCAGGATTGTCTTACTTAAAATGGCTTCTCTTATATATGAAAATCTGAAAAGTTTACAATCATTGTCCATGGTTACTTAAACCCCGCTGATCGCTGTGCAGGAACCCTTTCTGCCCTCATTATGTTAAGATCTTTTGATGCATTCGTAAGTATATATTTTTTAATCATGGTTTTCATATACAACAAGGGATTAGATGGGCCATTTATACTCATTGTCCTCCGGAATCCCTGTGAAGAGCAGGTTCAATCGTCAACCATAATTCTCCATTTCGTCTATTTTCAATTGGGAGGCCTGCAGTTTTTTTTAGTTTTTTTTTTTTTAGAGTAGCAATATCGCTGTTGCAACCCAAGGAATGGTCCTCAATGTCTGACACTCGCTGCTCAAGTTTTGATTTGTTCTGGAATTTATTATACCATACCCTCAATTTTATCTAGCTTTTGATGAACTATGGCAATTTCCTGGGCCTGCACATTTTTACAATCTTGTATCTCCCCTAGAATAGTTTCAAAGAACTGCTAGACCTGATGCATTGAAGGCTAGCTATCCCTTTCCCTAGAAAGCCCAGTCGATCTCATTAATGTAATGTAAATGTATAAATATTTATATAGCGCATAAAAAAAACTGACCCTTCGGGAATCCAGGCGCTCCGACCAAACGAGATGTTTTAATACTGAGGGGGGCAGAGTCGGGGGCATCATGCTACTGGAAAGAGCCAGGTCTTAAGGCTCCTTCTGAATTCCATCAATGATTGCGTCTGTCTGAGTTCAGGTGGGAGCTCATTCCAGCTTCGGGCTCCGACCACGCTGAAGGCCCCCCCCCCCACCCCATCTTGCCCGTTTGAACCTGGGCTGGGCCAGCAAGCTGGCATTGGATGACCACAGCTGCCTTGCAGGGGAGTACCTTGAGAATCTCTCCTGGAGTGGGACCGGCCCTGTTCCATGGATTGCCTTATGAACCAGGCAGAGGGACTTAAAGAGGACCCTCTCTCTAAAATGTATGTAATTAAGCTGCTGTTGATTTGGCGACCCATGGCATTGACCTAGTCCACCATCGGAATGGGTGTCTCCGCGATAGTCCCATGGAACCAAATGCATCTGAATCTTGGGGAGGTACAGCCGGACCTTTTCCTACTCCCAACTCCCCCATTGAATCAAAGTTTTGGGCTGCAAAAATGTCTGTAAGCTAGTGCCGCAGGGTCGCTAGACAGAACTCCGCATGCCACCTGGCCTTTGGATAGGCAATTTGAGCACTTGCGCATTGGGCTGTGACTTTCAGAATAGTGGGTAGTCTTTATGAGATTCATCAACCACATTCCCCTCCTCAAATGCACTAGATTTAGCTATTGGTGCAATTCCAGTACTAGTGATACTCTGCAAGTTGGTAGTGGGCTTTGGATTTCTCACCCCCAATGTAATCAAAGCAATAGTCTCTGGTACCAAAACAGCTTCTGCCCTAGAGCTCATATCGCTGGTGGCTAGCTCTTGGTTGGGGGGGAGGGGGTGAGGCTTCAACTCCTACTCCCCTCAAAACCATTTGTCGCATACTTAGTAATCTGGTTTTAAAAGCGATTTACTTCTTATTTGTTGAACACGCAGGCAACTTCCCAAAATGCTTTATAATTAGCCACGTCTGGAAGCAGATAACATCCTTGCAGTAGAGGATAGCTTACCTACAGGGGAAAATCCATGTTCTTTTATAAAGGGTACGTCTGCTCAGGGACCCCCCAGCTGGGCAGGGCTGGTCTGTCGGGACAGCTCCTCGACCAGAAAAGACCTCCTTACCTCAGTGAGGCGCCTGGCGACTTCCTTCACTCTTTTCACCTCATCTCCCAGCATAGACTGCTCTCCTTTCCGTGGGCGACCTCCGAGACTCGCCATTCTCACAGCTACCACACCCAGCAGCATCACATCCCCAGCTCCTGAACCGGTTGTTTCTCACATGGAAGCTGTTCCCTGTTGGCTGCTTCGACAACGCCTGAAGCAAGGGGGTGGAGCTTCGTGTATTCCGCAACAAGGCATCGGGCTCACCCTCGCCAGACTCCATCACCTTCATAAGGGGGAATTAGACTTCAGTAATTTGCATCGGAAAGCACGAGGCCTCCTCTTTTAGCCCAAAACACCAGAATAAAAATTAGACTATGTGAATGGCTTTTCAGCTGCTACCAGTTGAGGAATCGCCATGGCTTCTTTATTCTTGAAGTGTTGTGTTTTTCGTTCGTACTCTACTGAATGGGATTCCTGAGAAAGCCGCCACATTCTACAGGTGTAAGGATTAATCTACAAAGACCGGCATCAGGCAGACACACTAAGTGCTCAATATGGAGCCTAGCACAGTCCCAGGTGCGACAGACGGAGGAAGAGTACATACAACTCCTAAAGTTCAAGGGGGTGTTGATGGAGAGAACCTCTTCAGTGAGGATGAAGAGAAGGTTCCTCTAAAGAGGACTTCAGGAATCTGTTAGGAGAGAATATGTTCTCACCCTACAGCATTAAACATCCCAGAAGCTATGAAAGGTGGCCGGTTGAACATGTGGGCAAATTCATAGAGAGGCGAATCGGATTTCCACTAGAGAAAGAAGGGAGGAATGTTCTCACAGTCGAATGTTCTAGGCCAGTCATTCATTACCAGTAAGCATAATGCCAAATTGGCAGAAATGACAGGAAGGGTCGAGAGAGCTCTCAACAAATGTCAAGCTCGCCTCCTTGACGTTGTTGGCCCACCAACAAAGATCACAATTTTGTTTAAAGAGGCATATTTTAGGGGCTTCCATTAGACTTGGAGGCAAGAGGCTGGCACCTGCATGCTAGGGTTTTCCTGGGGAATGCCAACACAGGACTAAAGGCTGAAAACACAAGGCAGCTCTAAAGAAAAGCAACACCAAGTTGGGAGATTTAGCAGAGAAAGAGACCACAGAGAACCATAAGGGGGACACTTTTCGGCGAAGATGCGGGGAAAACCCTGGGCAATGGGTCATGGTCACACCAGATACCAGGGAGTACTAGGTTTTCTCATTTTTCTTCTCAGGGAAGAGTGTGGTCACCTCACACATTTTACCCAAGTGTGGGTAACCATTACACAGGATCAATCGGTTTTAAGAAATTGTCCAAGGTTTTAGATTAGATTTCTCAGAAACCCCCCTTTTTCAGTATATTCCTCCAAGGGAGTTGGTTTGGAATGCAGATAAGCCAAAAAGTAGTACACAAGTGGGTAAAATCTATGTTGTTAAAGGGAGCGATTTTTGAAGTGTGCAAAGAAAGAAGACTTTTCCTACGTACACTATTCCAAGTGGAGAAAAATGCCAGGAGAAGAAGATAGATCTGTTTTAAACTAAGGGATTTGAATCAATTCCTGGTGTACAGACACTACAAGATGGAAGGGATCAATCTTTTGAGGCATGTCACTAAAGAGACAAATTAATTGGGAAGTAGGATCTGAAGGATGCCTATTTTTACAATCCCCATGGTGAAGGATTACCATCCTCTTTCCAGTTCACTAGGCAAAATGGACTTTACAAATTTAACTCACTTCTATTTGTCCTCCTTCAGCACCACGGTGCGTCACCAAAGTTATGACAGAGAAAGAGGCGTACGCATGGTTTTCTAAATTGGACAATATTCTGTTTAGGTCCCAGTGTCAATCTCAATTATTGTACGAAAGCCTTCTTCAGGAAAGTCTGGGGTTCATAGTAAACACAGAAATAGATCTTCACTCTCTAGATGTTTTTAGGGTTCACAATAGGTACGGTGAACATGGTCCTGCTTCAGGCTACAACTAAGTGCGCTTGTGAGGCTACTAAATCTACTATCCTCTTCCATTCAGGTAATATTTTGTGGTCTCTTACAGTTATCGTGCTTTACAAAGGATAAGGCAAGGGCCCTTTGGGGAGGTTTATGGTATAGAGACAAGATCTCTAGATCAGTAGGAAAAGGAGGAACCGGTTTGTTGGTTAGAGAATTGAGATGCCTGGTATAGCCAGGCAATCGCTGGATCGTCACCAGACTTCATTCTGGAATTGGATGAGAGTTTAATTGGTTGAGGTGCAAGCGATGAGTATACAGAAAATTGGTGGATTATGGTCAAACTCAGAAAGATAGCATCATTTAAACTATTTGGAATTAACAGAAGGTCTTCTTCCTCCCTAGAGTTTGACATGGTTTACAAGGCAGAGCAGTATTATTTTGAAGGGTCTCTGTTGGTGCGGTGGCTTATACAAAAACGCATAGGAGGCTCATAATCCTTGGATCTTTCAGATTTAGCCAAGAAACCTTAGATATTTTTGGCTTAGAACCCAAAATTAGTTTGTGGGCAGAAAAAAAATTGTCTGGAAAGGCGAATGTATCTGCAGATTGGACTTCAAGAATTTTGAGGGATTACAGCAAGTGAAGATCGATTCAGGGAATTAGCTCAGTTTTGGGGTCCTCTGAAGGTAGACACTTGGAAAGCAGACTGATATTTCACCTGAATGAGTATTATGGTCGGATGTCAGATCCATGAGCTCTAGCAGTGAATGCATTCATTCAGAGTTGGAAGAGAACGAACGGTTAAGAGTTTCTACACTTTGCAATAACAGAGTCCTTCAGATAGTGAGACAAAAGAGATGCTCATTTATACAGATAACCCCATGTTGGACTTCTCACGTGTGGTTTTAAATGATTTTTAAACTCGCTTGTCACATTCCACTTTACTACGTCCTGCTATGAAGGGTCTGTTGAAAGACGTAGAAAGAGAGAAACATCCTCTGGTACAGTCAGAGACTTTGAACTATCTTGCATGGAAAGTATCAGGATATCTTCTCAGATGTCAGGGTCCAGTAAGCCTTTACTGGTACACAAGAGTTGGAAGAAGTTGGTTACCATGGTGCATGAAAAGGAATGTGGATACCGTGGAAGGTCGTTTAGTTGATGTAGATATCGTCCTAGTAGATCAGTTTGTAAGGGGCCTTAGTTATAGAACTTTCATCTACTACAGATCAGCAGACTCTGCGGGTCACCAGTCTGACTAATGGCAAGAGTGTAGGGTATTAAGTTTTGGTTTACAGAGTCCATAAGAGCATCAGATTAAGAAGAATTCCTATACCAAGATATGAAACCCTGTGGGATGTCAATTTAAGACTGGTCATTATTTACTAGGTGGCCAGGTACAGGATATTTAGATTACAAAGAATTTAGTATGAAACTATCCTTTTTTTGTATGTCTAACCTCTTGTTGTTGAGATTCAGATACTTAGGTTTTGGAGGTAACAGATGCTATGAGGAGACTTGATTTATGCAAGAAATTGTATGTAATGGACCCCATGAGAAAATAGGCGTCTCGAAGGAGTTTCGACCTGATGGTGTGTACCAATTTTTTATTTAAATTTCTGAAACCTTTAAGATGTTACCACAGCTTTCTAATGCCATACAGCAGACTGGTGTTAATTTGCATAAGGTTCACGCTCATTCGGATTCTCTTTGACTACGTAAACCTTCTGAAGAGGTGGAAGTAGAAGATATTATGAGAAAAGATTGGTCTAATAGCGGAACACATGTCTGATGTGGTATTTGAGGGCTACCAACATTCATAATGGTAGCCTCCGCTCTTGTATTGAAAAAGTGATTCTCCAAATAAAATGCCAAGAGAATCTGAATTTAATTATAGACACAGAGGTTCACATTATCCAACCCACCCATCCACATCTGGTGGGATCTTTATTGATTATAGAAAAAAAAAAATACAAAAACATTGGTAAATAAAGTATTTAGAAATTGATATATCTATTTGCATGCGTTTATCTTTGCATTTGAAAGTTTTTATTACAAGCTTCATTTAGATTAAGACTAACAATTCTCATTCTTTTCATATAATACTCAGTGGCACAGCTCATATAAGGAGTTACACAGTTGCTATTTACTCAATCCTCATTTAACAAGAAAGTAGGGAACAAATTTAGCATTTAAAAAAGAGGAAGATTGTTCACTGTCGTACTGTGTGTATGTTCTGGTCTAGATTGCTTTTGTTCCATGATGTAATGTTCTTTCAAGTGCTGCATGGAGTGGCATTAAATAAATAATGCATAATCCTCCGTGTCTAATGAAATTCAGATTCTCTTGGCATTTTAGTTGGAGAATCATTATTCCCCCTCTATTAACCAAACATCCCTTTCTATTCTCTAGAATCCTCCCTAATTGTAGTGTCCTTTGTAAACCAATGCCTTGAATAACTCTCAATGTACCTCTTCAGCCATGACTGTCCCTCTTTGCAGCACCTCAGTCATCACTGGCTCCCTGAGTAACTCGTCGCTCCCAAAAGTCACTACATCCATCCGTAAAACTATCCACCATCAATGGCTTGCCAAGTATCTCCACTGCCATCTAAACATCCCCTCCCATCTGTAAATCCGCTGTGAATGTCTTCAAATTGGACAGGCTCAGTCAAGCACGTGATGCAGTGGTGTAACATGTTCATGTCAGCCGTGCTAGGATCATGTTATGCAGTGAAATAAAGTCATGTTCTGTAATCTCCATGTGTTAAGTACATAGCCACACTCTAATCTGTTCTCTGGCTGCTGTCCTTGCGGCGCACTAATCTTGAACTGGAATTTGACAGTTTTCAGAAGCTTGGCACTAGTGCAACCACGTCAATCTTAACACTGGGCAAGTACTATTCCTTCAGCACTTTATTATAAGTTGTAGTGCAGGTTGAGCAGTCCAAGGCTTCCCTGCTTTTAAGGTAACAAAGTAGTGTTTCTACACGAACACAACATGAAACTGGGTACACACAAATAATATACACAGACTTCCTAGGCCCTGCTAGGGAGTACAAGCCTTCGAAATTCAACAATGGCTTTTTAGAAGACAAAGTGACCCAGTGTTCTAGCGCGATTAGTCAGAGCAAGTTCCCTCATGCCTTTGCACCCCAACATTCAGTTGCTCCACTACAAGTTGTGATGTGGAAGCCCCCAGAAGGGTTATGCAGTCTGACATCTCAGTACACTGGATCAGAGGTAGACACAGACCTCATAGGGGAACTCTGCTGACAATATTGTATCAAGTGTTTGAAGTTGTACCTGACCATTGTTGCCTGGAATTGGGTGTAAAACTCAGATACATTATGAAGGAAAAACACAATGATCTGCATAAAATTACGACCATGTAACAAATCAAAGTTAGCAAAACAATGTGCATCACATTCTAAGATGCTCAACAAAGGGTTCTTAAATGCAAAGCTTTAACTCCAGGGTTTGTCAGTATGGGTGCAGGGTGGGGTGATCAACACTAAAAGCATTTCCTGCTTAAGTAATTTATCATATTCCATGCAAGAATTTTTTTTTCTACTGGGTTTACTGAATCATAATAACAAGCCCCCTTAAACGTTATTGCCTTTAACCCCTTCTATGCTGTTGGCCGGCACCTGCACCTCTTCCTCAAAGAGTCTGTCGGTCATTGGCCAACAATGGGAGGGCTGGAAAGGATCCTCCAGTGCTCGATTTCTTAAAGGGCAGGGAAGATGCGCAATCACTTCAGCCCATTCCTCCTCTCCCACCAATCTGTGACATCAGTGTGCAGAGAGGCAAAAGTGACTTCTCATAATATGCTTCGAAAGGGCGGCATGACTTCCTCCTACACATCTGCGCCATCTCCAAGACTATTGCATTCACCACGGAGCTGAACACTTGGTTCTTCCACTAGGCAAATCCATGGATCAGCGCTGACTGCTCCCAGGTCAGAGACAGGATATCCTGCAAAGTAATAATAGGCCTTACAAACACACCATGCATTACTGAGAACTTTGCATCCAACACTACACGAATGTGTGACGCCTGCCCTGCTTGCCATGTTAATTCTCCATTACAACATAGTAGAAGTTCAGTTTGCCATATGACAAGTGCATTATAGTCACAGCATATAACATAAGGGTGGACGGGACATATGCAGCATTCTCACAGACTACCCTGTACGTCTATAACTAACGTTCTTCGTAGTTTAGGACATGCTCAGTAGGTTAGCCTTAGTTTAAAATGTATGTTTATTCAGTTCGAGGACTGTGTGCCTTGACGGAAGTCTTTGACACTCCCAACTTGCATCCACTAACTGGAAGGAGTTGAATTTAACAGTGAGGGCACTAAAGGTACATGAAAAACACGTCTTTCTAAGCATCATGCTGCTGTCATGGGAGCAGTTAGTAATGGTTCACTAGGCACATGTTCGGTAACGTTCAGAATGTCGCCTGAGGCAGTACTTGAAAACGTTGTCATACTTTATTAATTTGATACGGCACCAACTGTCAACATGTTGGGGCATGCGTTTCTAGAGGTTTGTTAGTTGGGTGTTTGTATACAAGCTGGTTAGTGACTGGTTGAGAGGCTGTTCTGAATGGGGATTTCTCATCTGGCACATGAATGTGACGGGTCCTTGAATGGCAGCGGTATGTTGATGCGAGTTCACTGATCTATTAGACTGGGCCCATGGTTGGTAGTCTGAAATTCTTGTGTGGGGCGTGTGAAGGCATCATAAAGCGGTTGGTGCCTTGACATGGCTTTATGACTCACCTTCAGTGGACTTGGTTTCAGCATTCAGATACTGTGGTAAGCATTTGTTCCTTGAAGCTAGAATTTCTGGAGGTACCAAAACTAACCAGTGTAAGAGGTGAATTAACTTTAAAAAAAAAAATAATAGTAACTGCTAGATTTGTATCTGTGGCGGTAAGGATGCTCCGTCACAATGGCGAAAGCGGTTCCTTACCGCCAAGATAATGGCCTTCCCGCAAGAATTATATATAGACTGACCATTGATGTAACTATGGCAAAGAATATTCAGTTTATGGCATTGTTATAGTAAGGACTTCATACCCATATGTCATGGGATATGTCCCCTGGGCACTGGTATGGATCTCAAGCTCTGAGATCTTATCAAATTCAATTAAGTTCCAAAACCATCATTGGCTGTTTTCGGTTTTATTTTTCATCAAGAAATTAATCTCCATTTCCATGATGCATTCGTTTTACACCGTTATCTTTTTAAATATCCCAATGCATTTCGGCTTTTGAGCCTTCATCTGGGGAATATCTAGAACAGATAAACAAACTATGCTCAATATACAAGATTGTCGTTGTGATTGTCAAATAGGGACTGTTGGTTTATGTACGCTTGGTTGACCATGCTGTGTTTAGTGAGTTAGTTGTGTCCCGGACTTAAAATCAAAATATTCGTTCGTGTGGCTTCGATATTAGTTGCTTTCGAAGCAGTGTTCCAAGTATGAATAATAACATCGGCAGTGGTGCGGCGCATTATGAAGAGAGCGTGTTTGTTGATATTATTCTGGGCGCGTGCGGTTATTCAAATCAGTGCTTCATTTGTGAAATTATTAATGCGGTGATTAGCGTGGCATTTTAAAAATAATGGTTGTTAGCGTTACGGTGGTTTACGGGTGCCACTTTTTAAGAAAAATTCACGAATGTCAATATCGCGCTTGCTTCGTTACTTGCGATATCAAGATGTGTTAGTTGAATCCTTGAGCGCGTTCTCTAAGGAGACGTGCAAGTTGCTTCTGTCGTGTTAGAGAGAAAGTGAACGCCGGCATTTAAAAAAACAGGGTGTGAGGATGTTAGAAGTAAAAATAGGACTAACGAACAGTAACTGATAGCAACAAAAGACTACAGTGTGTGTTGAAGGGTGTGCAGTGTAGTTTATAAACAATGTGTAACGCGTGTCATTCGGTTACAATTGAATCACTCAGCAAAACAATATCAATATTATGATAAAGCATGGAACATGAAACAAAGTTTGTAGATGCAAAATCTCTTTTGGACGTATGCGGTGTTGCTCTAATTGAGTCAGAGATAACAAGTATATTCCATCCGATCATTCATCCCATGGGGTTTCATTGAATTCAATGTGCGTATCCAGTGATTTTCACGATGTAGTAGTGTTTTGTGATTGTCTGTGTCTTCGCTTTTTGTTATTTCTAAAACACAGAATTTCAACTGACTAATGTGTCCGGCCTCTATGAAATGACTTGTCACTGTTGATTTTAGATTTGTCCGAATATTGCTTTTGCGTTCATTAATGCGCGTTTTTATTTTTCTCTGTTTGTCCCACGTAAATTTTTCCACAAGGGCACTTTAACAAATATATTGCGTTGGTTGTATTACATGTAGCTGTTACTTTCAGTTTGATTTTGTGTCCTTTCATAGGATGTGTTATGTAGGGGCCGGTAATGATGTTATTGCAATTATTGCAGTTCCAACATGCTACTGTTCCTTTATAGGTGACATTTTTGTCTTGTTGAATGGGATTTTTAATGATCTCTCCCAAATGCTTAGATCTGGTATGCGCAAAGATAGGTTCTCGTTCGAAAATGTTGTTGAATTCTGGTTCCAGTTTTAATATTGTCCAATGCTTTTGGATTATTTTTTTGGAAGTATTACTCATGGTGGAGTATTTTGAGACTATCGTTGTGCGATTGTACGTTGGATTCTCAGTTGGTAGCAACGCTGTTTCTCTGATGGTTTTACTTCTGTTTTCTGCTTGGGTTAGTATGTGTTCTGGGTATCCCCTTGCTTTAAATCGCTGTAGCGTGTCGTTTATGCGTATTGTTCTGGTCTCTGGGTTGGATACTATTCTTTTCACTCTGAGCACTTGTGTGTAAGGCATGTGTTTTTTTTAATGAAGCTTGGTGAAAACTGCCATATAGGAACATGTTTGTCTGTGGCTTTTCTGTAGAGATCTGTTTGAAATCCTTCAGTGGTTTGTATTATTTTCACGTCCAAAAATGTAATGGATTGTTCTTGGATTTCGAAGGTGAATTGTATTCTTTGATCTACTTGATTGAGCTCATTAAGCAGCTTAGTAAGTTTCCTTGTGGTTCCATTCCATAAGATGAATAGGTCATCTATAAACCTTACGAAAAGTTTGAAATGAGTCTGCCATTCTGGTTTTGACAGTATGTGTTGTTCTTCAAAGTTCCCCATGAAGATATTCGCGTATGTCGGGGCGGCACAATTGCCCATTAAAGTTCCAGTCTTTTGTAAGAACCAACTTGTTTTCCATTTAAAATAGCTGTGTTGTAAGGTAAATAGCATGAGTTCCATTTAGAAAACTTTTTGATCATTATTGTATTCACTTTGTAGTAAGGCTTGTTCCATAGCTTCTATGCCCGGTTGATGTGGTATGGATGTGTATAAAGACGTCACATCTACTGTGCACATTAAGATTGTATTTATTCAAAAAATCTGTGGTATCTAAGATGTAGGTTTGTAATTTAATCACACAAGGTTGTAGGTACCGGTCCAAGTATTTTCCCACTGGTTCGTGAAGGCTGCCTCTTGTGGACACTATAGGACGAAATGGTGGCGTAAGGCTTTTGTGAATCTTAGGTACCATGTAGATGGTTGGACTTTTTGGGTTCGTTTGGATCAGATATTTTTTTACTTTTTCGTTGAGGATTCCTGTGTCTGCAGCTTTTTGTACTATGTTCATTAAAACTTCAATGATTGTTCAGAAGGATTGAAGTCCAACTTCATATAGGTGTAATCATCCGATAAGTGTGCTTCAACTTGTTCTTCATAATAGTTGGTGTTTAAAATCACCAATGCTCCTCCCTGGTCTGCTTTCTGACAGGTGATATCCGTTTTGTTGGTGATTGATTTTAAGATCCCCCATTCTTTTTAGATCTCGCTGGCGTTGCAGCGCGAAGCGCTGCCGCCATAGAGAACTATTGTTGCCGTGATGCCTCTCAAGGGAGACAGACCGGGGCACGCGCAGCGATCGGGGTCTGTGGACGCGCTTCTGAGACGCGCTTGCGCAGACGCACAGACACGCGCACGCACACACCCCGCCGCTGCCGACCCCCCTCACCGCATCCGCGGCTGCCTAAACTAGCTGATGGTGCCATACTAGGCCTGATCCCACTTGTCAGTTTGGAAGCACCCACCACCCCGCCTTCTTCACGGGAATATCCTCGGCTCCTGGCAGGAAGGTGGCGGGTATTCCAAAGTACAAAACATGCTGGCTACGCCTCAATGTCTCTAAAGCTTCGACAGCCATACCTTAGGTATTTATTAATCCTCAAGTATCTTAAGTCATTTAACACTTTACTAACGTTCTCCTTGGTCTCACCGCGGCCGCTGCTTATAACTCTCGGATCTCCCCCGCTACGCCTGAACACTTACTACGTATAACGCCTGATATCTCAAAACACCATTTTACCCATATCCCCGGCCCTCTGTCACCTCAATATTTTACCTGCGGTCTTCGGGCCTCCGCCGCTTGTACCCTGCTCCTTACGGCTCCAAGCGCCGCTGCTGCCTCTTCGGACATGACGGTTCTCAACATCCCCCAAACAGCCAAATCCACACCGGCAGCAGGGTGGCCGAATCCCCTGCTCCACCAATAGCAGCGGCAGACTTGACGACTTAACCAATCAATATAGAGGAAGGAAGAAGAGGGGTGGACGCTGGAGGAAGCCATCTTTGGAAGGTCGGTGGCAAGAGCTTGTTTTTGTTAGGCACAGGGAGATTAAGTGATGTGCACAGATTCACAGGATGTTCAGCGTCATTGCGGAGATGTGATTATTTTTTTTAAAATATATTTTAGAATGGTAAGTTAAAATGTGTTGTAAGGCCGCCCATCTTCACCCATTCTCACATTTTGGCTCCGTAAAAGTGTACGAAAGCGTTATTTATATTTGTATTTACTTATTTTATTACGGTCTAGAAACTACTTTTTCTCACTAGATGCAGCACACACGTCACCCGTGTAACACTGGATCAAGTTGAAAGAACATTTATAATGCAGAAGCAGCATGGAGTTTGGGTCCTGTTTAAAGTAGAGAACAAAACCAAGGGATGCAGTTCCTCTAGGGGAAGGGGGGGGGGGGTTTTAAGGAAGGGGGGAGAGCGATTAGTCTCTATAGAATGCCCTCACACACCTAGCAAGGTGTCATGCTTCATCATAGGGCTGTGCTCCTCGTCGGGCCGGCGCTGCAATGCCCGACGGGCTCCCGCGAAGGGGCTCTTTTTCGGAGATCTTTTATAGAGACAGCCGTATTGGTGCGTGGGGGTAAGTGCAACAAGTGTAGTGAGTGGTGATGTAGTGAGTTAAAATAGGTATGGTATTGCCAGACAATGAACCATTTTATTCTGATGGTATACCAGCCTAGGTAAAAACAGGTGACCCCAAGGGATTATAATGATCCCTAGGGAAATCAGAAGGTCGACATGTTTCTTGCTCTATGCCCTTACGGGTCGGTGGCAATTCATCAGGACCAAGTGAGAAAGTGCTCCAAAGAATATATAATAAACTCTACTACATAATTGGTGATGCAAAAATTATAAATACATCACCAGGCAAATCCATTGGGTCCCCAAGAGGAGTGGACCCGCTGTTGCGATACCTAGAAGAAAAAGAGGACAACACAGACACATAAAACTCTTACAGTATTTAAGAATTAGGTGCTGGTGGGCTCCTGAAGGGAACCGTGCGTATATTGTGATAGCCCAATCAATGTGCTCACACAGTAGAACTCAGAGGAGGATCGTATCCGATACTATAAGTGTTACCACAATACGTGATAAAGTGCAGACACCATGACTGCCGAATGCTATAATGTGCATAACAAAGTGTTCAGCTGGCACGAATGGATATCCAAAGCGGAACGTGCCTTAACGTATCAGGCTTATCACAATGCGTGAGGCTATGTACACACCATATATGCCAAATATGCCAAAATGCTATACTGTGCGTCACGACATGCTCTATGGTGGAGGGGTTGCGGTGAATATTAAAGCGGGGATTGCATTCTCATACTCAGCCCTCCGAAATCATAAATAAACAATAGGGGAGGTGTTGGGAGGCCGAAGTGGCGGTAATGGTGAAAACGCTGTCTCCACGGGTGCTAGTGCTAATGGCTACGTGACGATACTCGTAATGATAGTTGAGGGGCCCGTAAGGGGGAGACTCACCCCCTGGGGGACAGAAATTGTTGTACGGGTTCGCCTGGAGGCCATAGAGCACTCGCCCTAAAACAGTTAAAGAAAGTTAAGGGAGAGGTTAAATTCCTGGCGGGTTGTTGTACACACTTCGGAACCCAGGAAAAATAGAGTACTTACAGATTATGGGGCGCATGCACGGCCGAGATCCTACTGAGGCTCAGGCTTCCGTAACACGCCGGCGTGGGTGTGTTCCAGATAAAGGAAGTGATCGGACGTAACCGAGGCAGACGACTAGACCGCAACCATTGGCGGCCATATTGGAGATGTCAAAAAACTTTATTGTGCGGGGAGTACAAGGAAGGACAATTGTCCCATCGCAAGTACAGCTTAAGGCAAGCACAACATAGGTTATATCAAAAGCGCGCTGGAAAAAGAAGCGCGCACAGAAAAATGTGGGTATATTGGTATGTTAGTATTTATTTTTAGCTTGATATCCACTAGTCAGACCACTTAATAAATTAGTCAGACCACTTAATTAGCACCATCAGGACATATATGTATGTGAAATGGATGTCAGGACTCCAAGCCAATGAGTCTTTTCTAGAGTATCAACAAATGTTGTCTATAGACCTTTGAAATTATTGACGGTGACAAAAGATAATCACCTTAATGTGGGCTGTAGGCATCAGGTTAATAGTTGATATCGGCCGTCTCATGTATACGGTGGATCATGTATTGTTAAGAGTGGCCCAAGGTATATCATCGTTGAGGCCGTTAGTATGGCTCGAAATTCTGAAAATCCACTGCTGTTCCTTTCGGAAGAGGGCTTCCTTACTGATCATTGGAAAGGCTTGTAGGATTGTCCATGAGAGATCATTGGCAGTGTGATTATTCTCCAAGAAATGGGTGCACATTTTGGTGCTGATCTTTTTGCATCTAATGTTGCTACGGTGCTCGGAAATCCTGATCTTCACTGGACGTGTCGTCATGCCAATGTACATAAGGTCACATGGGCACTGAATTAAGTAAATACAATTGCGAGTATTGCAATTGGTGTGGGATCTTTGTTGCCAATTCAGAGTTTCTGAGAAGGTTATCGATTTACTTGTTTTTGTGAGGGTGCATGCTGTACATTGTCCGCATGGGTGATGGCCTGTCACAGGTGGGAGTCCCCACAGTCGTTGGTTGGATGGCGGGGCTGGTTTGGGTCTGGTGCTGATAAGCATACTTTTCAAATTGTCGGTTCTTTTGAACGCAAAACGGGGCTTGGGAGCTTCCCAGCCTCCTACCGATAACAGATTCCAATGTTTTTTGATTATTTTCTGGAAGGTGTTTGATTCAGAAGTAAAGGTGCTTACACACGTGATTAAGTCAGTTTTTATTTTTTCTGTGGAGGCAAGCAAGACATCTGTTGGTATTGCGTGCTCTTTTGTTGGCCGTTTGCGTAATTGTCCCCGGATATTCTCTTCGGGCCAGGTGGCCAGTGAGCTCATGTGCTTGTGATTTGAAGTCCTCCAGTGTGCTGCAATTGCGTCGGAGTCTGAGATATTGCCCATATGGCAGGTTGTTGCGTAAAGCCTTAGGGTGGAAGCTACTAAAGAGTAGTGGGCTATGGCTGTCAGTAGGTTTTTTGTAGGTTTTGGTGTTTAACCCAAAAGGGGTTTTTTGAATGAGCAGATCCAGAAACGGCAGCTCATGAACTGAGGAGTTGGCTGTGAACCGAAGATAGGGGTTCAGGCTGTTAACCCAAGCTACAAAAAGAGGGATGGCATTCAGGTCCCCTTTCCAGAAAATGAGAATATCATCTATATACCGCCGCCAAAGGGTGATGTTCTCCTTATAGATATTGGTCTCAGATAGGATGTGGTTGGCTTCAAAGTGTGCCATGTAGAGGCATGCCAGGCTGGGAGCAAATGTGCTCCCCATCGAAGTGCCCTGGACTTGATGGTACATGCGGTCTTCGAATTGGAAGTAGTTTTTTGTGAGGGCAATCTCTGCACACTCCATAATGAAAGAGATTGGTGTGGGTGAGTCCATATTTGTGCTCGCAGTACTTCTTCCACAACATCCAAGGTGGCCCTCTGAGGAATGTTGGTGTAGAGGGCCTCTACATCCATGGTAACAAGTGCATCCACACTACTGCCAGTCTCATTGACTTGTTTGATGATATTAAGGACGTCCCTTGTGTCTAGTAGGAAAGTTGGAGTCTTTTGTACCAGGGGGCGTAGAAAGTGGTCACAGAACCGCGAGAGGGGTTCCAGAACCGAATTGATACCCGACACAATGGGTCTCCCAGGTGGGGGTAGGACACCTTTGTGGATTTTTGGTAATGTATAAAAGTACGGTATACGGGGATTATTCATTAAGAATTCTGACTCATTTTTTGATATCCAGCCTTGTGTTAAAGCACTGGTCACTAGTGTTCTTATTGTAATGATCAGTTTTTTGGTTGGATCTTCTTTGATTTGCTCGTAATACCGTGTATCACTCAGTTGTCTTAGGCATTCCGTTCTGTAATCCGGGGTGGACATGATCACTATTGCTCCCCCCTTATCTGCCTCTTTGATGGTAATCGTTGTGTCTTGGCTGAGGTCAGTCATCGCCAAGTTTTCCAGGCGGGAGGTGTTATGGAAGGTTTTTTTCTCTGTCATGGTGCTAATGTCCTTGAGGACTGCTTTTTCGAAAGCCAGGATTTCCGGTGGCACCATTGCGCACGAGGGTGTGAAGGCGGATGGTTTACGTAGGCCTGAGTCTGATTGAGGAGAGGGATTTTGGCCTGTGAAGAAGTTTCTCAGACGGATTTTCCGAAAAAGGTAGTGTACCTCGCAGTGAGTTCTGAATTCATCGTGTCGTGGTGTGGGCACGAAACCCAGCCCCTTGGTAAGGATCTTAACTTCTGGCTGGTTTAACTGTCGATCTGATAGGTTTACTATCAATTTTTCTTCCCTCTGTGACTCCTGAGTTCCATCGGGCCTTGGTCTGTTTGGTCTTTCCAGTGGACCTGTTTTTGTTGGTTGTATCCGCCTCTTCTTCTTCCTCTGCCCCTGCCCCAGCCTCTGCCTAAAAAAGGTTGTGGTATATAGGGGTTGAAAGGTAAAGGTCCCTGTTGGAAACCAGGTGGTTGCCACATGTGTGGACCTGGAAAAGGGGGCATAGTGTAGGTGTACTGTGGGTTAGGCGGGCCGTGTTGCTGGTAAGGTTGTTGGCCTCTCCAACTGTCCGTGCTAGAATTGCTACTGTTGGAGGTCGTTCTCCGGCGGGAATTGGAACTGTCGTCTGACGAATAATCACTTTGTACATGTTGGAAATCGTCTTTTAAGTAAGGGTAGATTTTTTCTTTATTGAAGCGACCAATATCTTTCTGAAGTTTGCTGATTTTTTGTCGCATTAGATAATCCTTATTTTCTGCGATTTCGCTGTTGATTTCTGATAGCTTGGCTTTAAAGGCCGCGATAGTTATGGTCGCTTTCAGTGCTCCTTTGGCAATGGTGATCTGGATGATTAGGTCGTCAGTCAGACGTTTGGCTGTCTTAATAATCAGTATCAACCAGTCCCTAGTGCACTTCCAGGCAACTAGGGACCATTCCTCCTTAAATTGCTTGTCCTCAAGAAACATTCTTGGCATATTAGACACGATAAGCCCATTGGGGGCTATATTGGCGCGAAGATATTCAGTCATAATTGCCCCGTGCATTATGATCTTCATCAATTGGCGTTTCATGTTGGTGATGCTGTTCCAGTCGCTGCCCATGCTAGTGGTCGCCATAGCTCCATCTGCATCTAGTAAGGATGGTGTTCTGAGGATTTCTGACACCAGGTCGTCATCAAAGGATAATCCCTGGTGTTGTTCCATGGTCGTGGGTGTCCAAGGGAAAAGGGAGGGGAAAAAAAGGGGAAAAAAGGGGAGCGGTAACTATCCGCTAGCCACCACGGGCTAAGGTTCCACGGCTGAGCCGCCGTACGTAAATGTTTCAAAAAAGGGGGGAACCAAGAGCTTTTTAATGAGGTCCTGCACCGTGCTCCGAGGAATAGAGAACAAAACCAAGGGATGCAGTTCCTCTAGGGGAAGGGGGGGGGGGGTTTAAGGAAGGGGGGAGAGCGATTAGTCTCTATAGAATGCCCTCACACACCTAGCAAGGTGTCATGCTTCATCATAGGGCTGTGCTCCTAGTCGGGCCGGCGCTGCAATGCCCGACGGGCTCCCGCGAAGGGGCTCTTTTTCGGAGATCTTTTATAGAGACAGCCGTATTGGTGCGTGGGGGTAAGTGCAACAAGTGTAGTGAGTGGTGATGTAGTGAGTTAAAATAGGTATGGTATTGCCAGACAATGAACCATTTTATTCTGATGGTATACCAGCCTAGGTAAAAACAGGTGACCCCAAGGGATTATAATGATCCCTAGGGAAATCAGAAGGTCGACATGTTTCTTGCTCTATGCCCTTACGGGTCGGTGGCAATTCATCAGGACCAAGTGAGAAAGTGCTCCAAAGAATATATAATAAACTCTACTACATAATTGGTGATGCAAAAATTATAAATACATCACCAGGCAAATCCATTGGGTCCCTAAGAGGAGTGGACCCGCTGTTGCGGTACCTAGAAGAAAAAGAGGACAACACAGACACATAAAACTTTTACAGTATTTAAGAATTAGGTGCTGGTGGGCTCCTGAAGGGAACCGTGCGTATATTGTGATAGCCCAATCAATGTGCTCACACAGTAGAACTCAGAGGAGGATCGTATCCGATACTATAAGTGTTACCACAATACGTGATAAAGTGCAGACACCATGACTGCTGAATGCTATAATGTGCATAACAAAGTGTTCAGCTGGCACGAATGGATATCCAAAGCGGAACGTGCCTTAACGTATCAGGCTTATCACAATGCGTGAGGCTATGTACACACCATATATGCCAAATATGCCAAAATGCTATAAAGTAGACCACAGAAAACCTTTTAGTGGGCAGTGAGGCATGGCATATGTAGCTGGGAAGAATTAGGCAGCACACCGCACAGTGCTTTCTTCTGTTAGAGATATTTGCATTGTGAATACAAAAAGGTTCATGCGCCAGTTGGTTTGCGCAGAATCACAAGATGTGCCAGTCAGTTGCAATGCCGGGATTAGATTTACGATCGCAGGGTTGCAGGGTCAGCACGAGGCACGGATTCCCTTCCATATTCCCCATGGCATTCTCTGCCTCTGTGCACTGCTGGGAGGGGCGCCTGACTGGTCTACCTCTGTGAACGCAACATCTGACTCCCGCCCCCTCCCTCCTGAGCGCCCCAAAAGTGCTGACCAGTACAGATCAGTGTAGAAGGCAGATTCACCCACCTCTGAGGGGGCCACCACACATGCGCCGCCTCTCTGGAGCTAGTCTGTTGCCCTGACACGCGCTATGCAAACGTCCGATAGGCCCCTGGGTCACCATGGCGACCCATCCTGGTCTTAACACCTAGGGGTCTGCAGCTGGAAAAATGTAGAGGCGCACCCGCCCTGCCCAGAAACTTGGCAAACTATGATGCTCCACCCCAGGGCCGAATGCGCGGGTTGATTTTCGTTCTCCGGCATTTAGTTTTTTTATGGTAACCTTCTTTAATTTTGGTTTTCTGTTTAATTGCCGTAACTATTTAAGTTTCAGGTTTGATTTTCCTTTTCAGCAATTGTTAGCATTTTTATGGTGATTTTCTTTTTTAATTATTTGAATGTTGGTTTTATATTTAACTGCTGTGGTTAGTTCAGTTTTCGTTTTCCGATTATCAGTGCAAGTACAGAATAAAAAGAACCAACCAGGGCAAAATACATGCACATATAGGTGTATACATTACATATTTTTGTACAGGATGCATTTTACCCCAGTCTTGCTGTTCAGTTGCACTAGAAATAATAGCTGCCAGTCTCCCAAGTCGGCAGGCTCGGACGCTGTATTGGCTGTAAAAGTTTAAAAATGCTTTAAGATTTCCACAGTAGGAGGTTCAATAGACTGAGCTATGCGGTTATCTGGTGACTAAGCGTGTCAGCTAGTATGTTAGCACAGTGGTGAGTCTGTTTTGCAGTAGCACACAGTTTCCAGTACTAATAAAATAGCTCAGGTGCTCAATGTGCCTGCTGCAGAGAGCACCAGGTATCATCTCCAGGTCATAGATCCAAACCCTAGAACTTTGGTCTGTAGGTTCATTCATTTAATATTGTGTTCCAGATGGAACCCACAGGTAACTGTTTCCAGTCCTCATCAAAGGGTTATGCAGCCTCGACAAAGACCTGGGACTATTGTGCATGGAAACGTTTACGTGCATACAGCGCTAACCGAAGCTTTCATTCTTTTGAGGGTAATAAGCAGAGTACTATCGAATTAGGTAGTAAACAATACTACAGTAATAAATGCTTACTATTATACGCAAAAAAGAAGCTGTATCTGTGCATGGGCAATATCAGTATAATTAATAACCTAGCACTACAGTGTAGTTATGTTAGGGTGTTAACTGAGTGTCTTCAGGTCAGTGCTTGCACAGAGGGCTCAAGGGCATCGGTTTATGATCGATTTATATACCTACCGCAAAGTGCAAGCGAGTGCTTCACCCACCACTAATAACCAGCATTAAAAATGCAATAGGTCTCGCCTTTTATTAAGTTAAATCCATTTGCTTTGCTATACAATACCATTAGCAAAGAAAATGGCTTTAACTTAGTCAAAGGCGAGACCGATTGCATTTTCAATGCTTGTTGTGTAAGGTTGTTGGGTTTATGGCGTTTCTGGAAGTTTAGTTTCTGTAAGTCCTGTTTTACTAATGATTCAAATGTGTCTAGGCTTTTATGACTGATAGGTGCCATGTATGAACTTTTAACTTTTAATCCTTTTAATGGGTCTTCAGTAGTTGTTGTTGGTTCTATCACGATGTTCTCAAAGTAGTGTCTTAGAGGTAGTTTCCTCATAAGCTTGAATAAGCTAATGTCTATTTACAAACTGTTTGTATGGGCCGTGGGTACGAAAGAGGTACCTTTTTGTAATACATTTAGTTCTGTTCTTGATAGATGATCACTACACTACCTGTCAACGCCTAGACAAGGATTGATTTTTGGCTGCTCTCCCCTTGTATACATGGTTGGTGTCGCTCGAACCAGACACTCCCTCGAACATATTCCGATCATTCACCGGTATTATTGATCCTGGCGGTTCCTAGGCCTGAGGGCTTTTGAGAGACAATGGCGCTTACCTAGTCGCGCATTAGACGACGATCTCTTCCAACATGATAATCGGGAAGCCATTGAGGAATATTTCACCATAAACAGCGGCTCAGTTGACTCGGCTGCGGTACTGTGGGAGGGATTTAAAGCCTACATTTGAGGCGTGCGCATTTCCAAACACGCTGTTGTACTCCGTGATTTACGTCAAACTTAAACATGCCTGGAACGCGAACTAGCCGAATTGTATGCTGGACTGTTACATTCACAAAACCCTGACATGGAACAAAATCGGGTGACCCTGTTGTCGAAATTTAGAGACACGGCCGACCGGTAGGCCTTATACATGGGGAAATACCACAATGCAAAGCAATACGGGGACGGCGAGCGCCCAGGTCGAGTACTAGCACAAATGATAAGGCCTCCATACAGCAAGGCGTAGGTTTCCGAATTGCAGACTTCGACAGGAGAGCGGCTAACAGGAACAACAGAAATACAAACGGAATTTCTATCCCATTTCAAAGCGCTATATACCTCTAGAACTAGCCATGACCACACTGCACAGGACTCATACCTGTCGGAAGTTGTGCTTGTCTATCTTGAAAAGGATATGCAGGATTTCCTGGCGGTTCCCATTTCGGAGCTTGACGTTACTGCCACCATTGACGCTTTGCGGTCTTCCTCCGCCCCCAGACTGGACGGATTCTCGGGCGATTTCTACAAGGCCTTTAAGGACCTATTGGTCCCACAACTACTGGAGGTTTACGCGGAGGCTTTGGAGAAACAAGAATTACCGCCCACCCTCTGCGAAGCGGTTATAATTCTACTCCCCAAACCTGGTAAAGACCTGCGGTTCTGTGGCTCGTATTGGCCCCTTTCGCTCTTCAATCTAGATTATAAAATTCTGGCAAAGGTCATTGCGGGTCGTCTCTCCCAGCTTATGGAATTCATCATTTCCCCGGCCCAATCTGGTTTTAAAACCCCACCGCTCCATCGATCAATCTATGAACGTTGTTCTCCACCCTGCATAGGATAAACCCGGAGGTGCCCGCGGCCGCTATATCACTAGACACAGACAAGGCCTTCGATTCACTGGAATAGCCCTTTTTTCTTTCCATTATGCAACGCATGGGGATGCCTGTTGGCTTTGTTGCTACTACAGCACTGCTTAATAGCCGCCCCACCGCTCGGCTCAGGCTGAATGGAACACTCTGACACTTTTATGTTATCACGGGGCACGCAACAGAGCTGCCCGCTCTCACCTTTGTTGTTTATTTTGACCATGGACCCATTGATCTGTCTTTTTCAAGAAATACACCTACACAGAGGCCTAAAATTTAACACAGGCCCCTTGCTTGCATCCTTATATGCAGATGACAATTCTTTATGTTAAAAATCCACAAGCCAACATAGATCCCCTCATAAGTAAAATATTAAGTTTCGGCTTGTACTCCGGCCTAGGCATCAACTGGCACAAATCAGTGATCTCCCCTCTCACCACCAGCACGAAGGCATGAGATCTGGAGTTCCCACTGGAGTGGTGCACAGAGTCCGTCAAATATCTGGGTATACATGTACACCTTGACACCGAACAGATCATCCGCCTCAACTATGTTCAGGCTATGCATACCCTAGAGGCACAAATTGACAAGTGGCTCAAATTGCCACTTTCCATAGCAGGCAGGGTGGCTCTGGTCAAGATTATTGTACTCCTGGAATGTTTGTATCGTTTTCGCAACATTTGTATCCCCCTTCCAAATAGATTTTTCTTGACACTCCGTTCTCATTTGATATGACAGGTTTGGGGCGACAGACGGGCCAGAGTGCGCTGGAGGGTGATGACCCTTCCCTACAAAAGAGGGGGCTACGGAGTTCCCGACTTATAGCTCTATTATTTAGTTGCGCAATGCAGCTACGCTCAAGCGTGGTATCATCCGGACGCCAGAATCCCCCATCCCCGCCCGGAAGCTGATCTGGTCCTTCCTGAGACACTGGCTGCTATTCTCCCTAGAGGCCTTCCCTGCGACCCGAATGACACTCAAACGGTCTCCACTACCAGCTGGGCCTGAGAGAAACTTAAGAGGATCACGAACACGGTTACCCTTTATTCTACAGCTTTGCCACTCCCTAATGCACGATGGTTACCGATCATGAGGGAATGTCTCATACAGCACACTTTCGCGAAATTTTAGATTACTAAAATAGGCGACCTTTTCCCTGATGGTCATGCTTTTGACTGATGACGATTCTAGATTCCCTGATGCCACATTCATGGACAAGTTTGTGCTATTACGGGTTCACTCGGCTATGCGCGCCACCTTTCCCGACTTTCCCCTTGAACCCCAATTATACACTCCACTAACGATGGTCATTGAGAGCAAACGGGGTATCCTCCTCATCTCCAAGCTATATAAATCCCGTGCAGCACTTGTCCCGCTGAATGACAACAAGATTCTCAGATAATGGGAGGGTGATTTGGGTAGCCTGATAACAGACGAACAGTGGGCAGCATGCTGTGCTGTCACGAGAAATGTCTCCCACAATAGTCGACACAAGTGGATTCATTTCAAATTTCTCCGTAGAGCATCACTCCGGCCAGAATCCACAGAATAGACCCCCCCCAAATCACACAACTGCCGCAAATGCGGTGCACCACATGCGGACTTAGTTCACATTGCATGGACCTGCCCTCTCATACACTCTTATTGGACAGAAGTACATAAAACACTAGGCAACATGATTAACTTACCAATAGATCCCCTGCCCGAGATTGCCCTCCTGGAATATGTAATAAATTTTCCCAAAAAAACCGCGCAAGTTTGAGGCCATTTGTTTATTATTGGCCAAGAGAGAAATTGCCATCCATTGGGGTAGCAGGACCGCACCCACAATTAAGGGCTGGATGAGCAGCTCAGCCTCTTGCACCACAAGAAGTGACGTTTATGCTGCCACTATTCCCTCTACCTCACGACCCAGATACATATGGGGCCCTTTCAAAGCCTACCATACATCTTCACAACGAGCCTGCCCCCCTCAGGTAGAACAGGGCATAGTTCCCACAGGGGTGGGTTAGATGGAACCCGCATCAAATACCAGGTATGTTGCGCTCAACTCCTAAAAAACATCTATTATCATTAAACTTTGCATAGCTATTGCAGCGGGTACTGGAATGGGATCAATATTTTGGGGGGTGACCAGTATGCACTTCTGGGGGTTATGACTATCGCATACTATATGATATGTGGAATTTAACTGTAACTTTTGACAGGTTTCTCCTATCTAGGCAAACATAGCGTGTAACTATTTCTTAATTTTTTTTAGTAATGACTTTATTCATAAGTAACAAATTACTTTGATAAAATGATAAATAAAGTTTTTTTTAAAAATCTGGCATCAGTATTTTGTTTTTGAATTTTTTTTTTTTTATTTTTTTTTTAAAGGATGGATGGCTCAATCTTGTTGATGGAGCCATGCGTCAAACATACATTTTGACAGGAACAGTCTTGACAGCAGCGTCTGCCAATGTTTTTTAAATGACAGCCAGCTTGGCTGCCATCTCTAAATTTGGTGGACGCAGTAGTCTAGGCAAGGCAAGGCAGGCGTTAGGCGAGGAAAACAAAGGCTTCTCTGTCTGACGAACTGTTAATCTGTACCTTAGTAAGAGCTACTCTTTTTTTGCAAACTAAACACCCAGAGTTGTCCAACTTGATGTTCATTGTATTTATTCTGCTCACTTTCACATAATGATGTACAAAACGTGAAAGTGTGTACAAGGCCAAGATTACTAATTTCATTTAAAAAAAATTGTTGAAAATTTCTGTAATCTGTTGGGATCCACAAATTGACAACCAGCCAGCATTCCCATGCGTTTCCACATACATACCGATTCAAGCTTTTGTTAGTGGCTCTAGCGTCCAAGATTGGAAAATGCTAAAAATGATACATGAATATATTTAGTTTATCCAATGACACCACCCTATATTTGCTATCTGTGGATTTCTGGGCCCGTCTGACGTCACCCAGGGAAACCTACTAAATCTGAACATTTCTGAAAACTACACAACCCGGAGTCCAGAGGAGCATAACTTCAAGGTTCTCACTAGGTCATTTTATCTAGAAGTCTTTGGAAAGCCCAGTTTGGCTAAAAACACATTTTACTCACATTTCTGTGACGGCAAGTTCTGGAATCTGCGGGGAGCCACACATTTCTTATCACCCAGCATTCCCCCAAGCCAATGTGGGTAGCTGTGAATGTTGGGCCCTAGCACAGCATGCACCTAAGGAAATCTACCAAACCAGCACATTGTTTTAAAACTAGAGAGCCAGGGGGGCATACCTTGTGTGGCTCTTACTAGGTAATTTTACTCAGAAGCACTTGTAAAAGCCAAGCTTTGGGGGAAAAAAGAAAAACAATTCATTCTCCTCACATTTGCGACGTAAGGTTCTGGAATCTGCAGAAAGCCACACATTTCCGACCACCCCGAGTTCCCACACTTCTCCCGAAAATACAGCACACCGCTTGTGTGGGTGGACCAAGAGACCACAACATAAAACACGCTAAAGCACTACATAGAGATGAGCAAAAGGGGCAGCTGCGGTATTTGGGGCCATGCTGTGTCGCCACGGCTGCAGACCTTTGTCCCACAGACGTTTTTGAAAACTAGACAACCAGGGGATTCCAAGGGTGGTGTGCCATATGTGGTTGTCAATGTTTTCTTACCCACAATGCCCTGCAAACCTCACACTTTGCCTGAACTCAAGCATTTTCCTTACATTTATGTGATGAAATTTCCAGAATCCACAAAATTCCTACCACCCTGCATTACCCCACTTGTGCCAATAAAAGTGCTACCCCATTTATGTGGCAGGGTCCAGAGCCCGCTACAGGAATGGATCAATTTGACCTGTTCCTATAACAGGCATTGAGCCAGCCACAAACGAGTGGCATATGCTTATGTTTGCTAGGTTTCCCCTAGGTGCCATCGGCTACCCACATTACAAACAAAGGGTCAGTTTTCTGAGGAAAATTGTGTTGTGTCCATGTTGCGCTTTAGGCCCTTTCAAGTCACTGGTACTAGACCTACCCACACGTGAGATACCATTTTTTTTTTTCATTTATCTGAAGGAATGAGGGAACATAGAATAGTAGAACATGTTATTAGCAATTGGATTTCATTTGAGCCTTCCAAATGCAAGCCAGTGTGGAAGAAAAAAATACATTTTGAAAAATACCCTCCTTATAATAAGCTAGTACAGGTACCACAAAAGTCCAGAGATGTTCAAATAATCACAGCTCCTAAACTCCATATCTTGTGTTCATTTCAGAAATATATAGGATTTCTTGATACCAATTTTTCACTCTACATATTTCACCATATGAATTGGTCTATCCTTTATACACAATGAAAAAACATACGGGGCAGCTCAGTTGTTGGCTCTGGGTACTTCCAAGTTCTTGGAGAAACTTCAAACCCAATAGAAATCCCCGATATCAGAAGGGTCTAGCAGACATAACGATTTATTGCTGTTGTAAATCAGCTATCAGGACAGGAAGTTACAGATTAATCTGTGGTCACAAAATGCCAGTTTTTCCTATAAATTTTCCATATTTCTACAGTTTATTTGGGAACACCTTGAGGAATTTACTCATGTGACACTTGCTGAATTCTAAATTTGGTCTACTTTACAGAAACCTATAACTTTCCTGGATCACCCTTGTTTCCACCAACCCAACCCAACCCAACAGCTGCATCCAACACCATCATCCCTTCACATATCCCCTGCAACGACCTCTAACTTTTTCCACAACCAAAAACAAGATCTGCTCTAACTTTACACCCTAAACCACTGTTGAGAACATCACACAACCCCCACTACCACCAGGGAGCAGACACCTTCTAACTAACTGGGGCCCTCTCACCCAACCACCACCTCCCCACAGATTACACAGAATCATTCAGACCATCCAATCAGGATCTCCCTCATACCCCTGCTCTCAACATGTTCAACCGGATAAGCACACTGATCAGCTTCAACCTCACCACCATCAACTCCTCCATCCGCATTGGAATCTTCCCAGACAGCTGAAAACACGCAGAGATCACAGCACTCCTTAAGAAAGCCTCAGCCAACCTGAAAGAGCTCAGTAACTACAAGCCCATCTCGAAATTATCTGCATTTATATAAAGGGTGGCGTTTGTAGTCCCTCTAACTACAGGCCAATCAGTTTGATCGATAACCTGCAGAAGGTGATTGCACAAGTTCTGCACAAATTGTTAGATTTGGTTGAATCCAACGATATTATGACTCCCCTCCAGGCTGGATTCCAAATAAATATCAGCACCTACAACCACATTTTTAGACTTGCAATGTTACATTGGAAGTATGTCACAATACTCAAACTAAAGCTACACGTGGCCTCTGTAGATCTCATGGTCACGTTTGATCTCATTCCTATAAAATAATTTATGGTGGGTTTTATCATCCATGGGTGTCCCCCATTAACCATATCCAGCTTATGAGCAGACTTCATACTAAAAGTTTTGCTTATGTTCTATATGGCAGCCAGGGTGAATTAACTGAACGCATCCCTATCGAGCATGGTGTCCACCAGGGGTGTGTTCTTGCACCTGAACTATTCACTTTATACATTAACGATATAGTGGATGTATTGTCGAATTGTAAAAATGATTTTCCCTACCTGAACAAGAGGAAGATTCCTATTCTTCTATTTGCGGATGACTCTTTACTTTTTTCTAAAACACAGATGGGGCTTTAGATTTTAATTGACAAATTCCAAAGGTTGTGTAGGTCAAGGGGCCTAGAGCTTAATGTAAACATAAAATATATGGTGTTTGAAATGGACCTGTCCAAAAATTATGTCATTCGTGTGGGTGGAGAAGTACTAGAGAGGGTGCATAGCTTTAATTATCTTGGGGTTAAGTTATTGGAGAGTTTTAAATTGACAGGACAAACCACCAGGAGCGCCATGTTAATAGAGCAGAGATCCAATGCTACTATAATGCTACAGAAGCAAACAAGTTCACGTCTTGTTTCACCAGCCCTAGAGGTCTATCGCACAAAAGTGCAGGGCTCTGCACTTCATGGTGTCGAGATCTGGCGCTACGCAGACGTGCACCCACTATCCATCACTGAAAATAAATTTGCAAGAAAGCTGGTCTCTGTTCCCAATAGCATACCTTTAATTCAATTATACCTTGATTTGGAACTGAAGAGAATCAACAATCCGGCAGGGCTTAAACCGCTATTACATTGGGTTCGTCTCTGGTCCACACCAGAGTAAAGTGACTATAGGGATGTACTAAAAAAAATGTACATAACTTAATGAGCGCAAAGACTGTTCCCTGGCTTAAATTTATTTCACATTGTTTCCAGAGGCTGAGTCTGAATAGGTTATGGGATGCACCGAGTGGATAGTCAATTTGAAAACATGTTACTGGGCACACATACATAAAGGTTATGTAAGAAATGGATCAAACGGATCATGGACTAACATGCATCTTTATTTCAAATTGGCCCCTTGTTTTGAATCCTTTTTAGATTTTATATCTCCTTCCCTAGCAAAAAGCTTGTTTTCACTGAAGCATTCTTCCATTGAGATCCTTTACTGATAAATGGAACAAGGATCTGACCACAAGCCTATGCCCTGATTGTGCTTTGGACATAACGACTGAGAAGCACATAGTTTTTTTTTGTCCAGCATACCAAGGGTCTCGCCATAAATAGATTTGTCTGACATGTTGGTCCTTGGGCTGGTCAAGATAACTAGTGGCCCATAGAATCTTGAAAAGTGACCCGACCCCTGCTATTGTTTTTGCTGTTAGCAAATTTATGCAAGCCGTTTGGCATACGCGCAGCAAACTTTAAAAGGAGATCGCACGCTGAAATATGTTGTACACTAATTTTTCACAATCATATTTTTGGGATTATTTGTATATTTATAGTTTTAAAATTTGATTGAGGTTTTAATCCCTTGATAATTATTTGTATCTAGTCTTCCAGACAATTTTGCATCTATCGCCTATTTGGATTAATTAAACGTGCACTTGTCGAGTTTTATATAGTTACACAGATAGGGAAAAATAATTTTAAACCAATTTGAGTATGTGCATTTTAATTAACTAATAAATTCTTTTATTTTTTAGATATATTTTACTGTTTTACTGTATGTACACTTTGATGGGTCCTGGCAACAGAGAAAGTATTCTTCTACAAGCCCATCTCACGCCTTCCCTTCCGGGCCAAGGTCTTGGAGAAAGATCAACAAGCACTCTGCCCATTTTTACCACCACCTCCTCATGGACTCCACCCAGTCAGGTTCCACAGCAACCTACAGCATGGAAACAGCCATTGTGGTGGCAACAAATGACATCAGGTCCATAGTTAACAGAGGAAAAACCTCCACTCTCATCCTGCTCGAAGGCGTTTGACACAGTCTCCCATGGCACGCCCATCGACACACTCCAGGTCTCAGAAATACAAGGGCCACCCCAGCTGAATTGCCTTCTTCCTCTCCAACAGAACACAATGAGGCAACTCTCCACATTCACTTCTGAACAGAAGAAGGTAGTCTGCGGTGCCCTCCAGGGCTCTTCACTCAACCTAACTATGTTCAACATTTACATGGCCCCTCACGCCCGCATCATAAGAACCCCCAGCAGAAACATGGTCTCCTATGCCTACACTCCGCTCATCCTCATATGCTCCCTCACCGCCACCACCATGGCCAACTTCGCTGCCTGCACGTCCAACGTGGCCAACTGGATGCAAGAGAATTGCCTCAAACTCACAGAAAAATGTAGATCCTGACCTTCGTAAGTAAGAGCTCACACAGGGACACCAGGCCTATTTAAAAAAATAAATTAAAAAAACACCACTGGCTACGGCTAGTCATTTTACTAGATCTAGCATCTAGCTATTTTTAGCACCTATTCATTTGTTCGGGCAAGTGAACATAATCTTAAAGGGAACAGGTGTTCTGTTCATTCAGAAAGTTAATGAACATTATAGACGCCTTTAAATCTAGTTTTTAGGTCTCGGCTCGAAGGCTGCGCTTGCGCAGTCTCGATCCGAGTCTCTGCTCGAAGGCTGCGCTTGCGCAGTCTCGATCCGAGATTTAATGACTTGGAGAAGAGGGGCTTGAACCCGCCCCTCTTCTCCCCTGTTCTCCATTGGCGGGCCTCTTCAATGCTGGCCAGCCATTGGAGAAGAGGTCCAGTCACTCCGATCAGGCCCCGTTCTTTTCGGATCGGGGGGCGTGTTTTTTGCAGAAAGTCCAATTATCTCCTCCAGCCAATGGCAAGAGGAGATAACAGCAAAACACGCCCCCGAATCCGAAATCGCCGCTGCCTTTCTCCGAGGCATTTCTGCTCTGCCTCGGAGAAAGGCAGTAGTGTGCTTGCAGTGGAGAAGTCTTTTGAATTTGGATACCATTAGTTCGAGTTCGCCACAGACCACAAAAGTGAGTAAAATTATTTTAAACACAACGTGTTTTAGAAAAAATAATATCAAAGAGTGCAGTATTTAAGAATGCTAAATATTAAAGAGATGTTGTCGTCCGCGTCGAGTGAATGGCAAAGATGTGTATATGTAGTCGGAGGAGGGGTGGGCAGACTCCAGCTCTGTCTTTGAAGGGTGAGACACGCTCCCTTGCTCCGTGCTCTCGCTTCACAGGGCCTGCTCCGGAGTGAGGAGAGGGCCTCGAGCTCCAGCCGCGGTCCTCTCAGTCCGGTGTCACCGAATTCCCTAAATAAGAAGAGAGAAGAGACGGGCGGGGGAGGGCGCGAGATAGCGGAAGAGCACACCCTGCGGCCCCATGTTTGGGCTGCGCCGCTACCCTCCTGCGCACTTTCTCTCTTTCTCTCTGCCGGGATCCCTGCGTGGTCTCCGGAGAGCAGGGTATCGGTTTAGATTCGAGCTCTAAATTTAGCCCCGATTGCCTGTTGCTCGCTCCCCTCCCACATCCTCCTGCTGTTGTGCCGTTTGTTAGGTCACTCCCTGGCCTCTGTTGATGCTCTCAGCTGGAGCTGGACTGTCCCACTGCGGACTCTTGTGCGAGGGGGCTGTGCGCAGGAGGGTAAGGGGCTGTGGGTGGGAGGTCAAGGAGGGGTGCAAGGACTGCTCTGGCGGACGACCCTCACCTGCTGCGAAGATGGAGGTAAAGTGCCTTTTCCTCTTGAAAATGTATTATGTCGGCCCTTCACTAAAAGCATGCGTTCTGGCGTCACAGAGCAGAGCTGTAATACTTGTGTTTCTTTCGTCGACACCACCACAAACGCACTGTTTTTGAGAATAGTTTGCATCTCGAACGTATTCAAGTTATCATCATCCGACGGATGAACGGCTGAGCCAGCACTACTGAGATTTACACTAAAGCTGAGCTAATTGCAATTTACTTTTGAGTGAGCAAAGCGTCTACGGTGCCTACCGCATACGGATTTAACTATGCGCTGAAGTGCATCGCGGACGCGTAGAACGATGTGGACTGCTACGGGTAGGGTGACCACATGGCCCCATCGCCCTTCTTTTCATTTCCTGGCCTTTGCTTTTACATGTCATTGTTATCAGGGGTGGTGGTCCCGTTAAAATGAACCAAGACTACAACTCCCAGGATGCACTGGTAAAAGAAAAGGCCACGAATGGGAAAGTGATATTCCGGTGACATGGAACTATCTTGGGTGTGAGGGCAAGGATGGCACTCTACTGGTCACGGAAAAAGACCCTCCCCTTGGTTGCAGGAGTTCAAATGGTTTCTGGGCGCTACTGGTTTCGACATCGGGGGCTTGGGTGCCCGTTGTTTATTTAGCATGGCCAATGAAGCGCTTTGCGCAGGGCAGAGGGTACTCTAAACCCATTTACAAGAGCTCACGGGGTGCAGTCGTGCTGTTAACAGAGGAATGCGAACATTTCACAGCAGAGCAGCTACCAGGGGGTGGGAGATGAGGGGGGGGGGGGGGGGGGGGGGGGGGTCGCTTGATTTCTCTTCTTAATGTCATGTTAAGAGGATAATATTTTTAGCACAGAAACAAGAACGGTGAAGATAGTGACGCATTAGGTATATATTTTACACCCGGAAGTAAACATCCAAACTTCTGGTGCAACTTTTCAAGAGGGGTCAGTGGGCTCAGCGCCTGCTGCGGAGATTGGTGTGTATGTTGAGGGGCAGAGGTCCGAACTTCATAAGGCCTACTCAGCTTTTCATCTTTCTAAGGTTGATAGTGTGCAATACACAGCTGTATAATGACAGCAGGTAGTCCGTAAACTCCAATCAACAATCAGTGTGACGTGAATAGTCACAAGCCTTGCAAAGGGCCAGATTTGTACACAGAGTGTAACAGCTGCATGGGATCACACTTGTATACTTGTGATTGGAAGGGTTTGGGGAATAGAAGCACAGGACCATACCGTGATTTGCCCAGGATCACATGATGTAGTCGAGGGGGTGGGGGTGAAGCAGAAGCCGTCCTTATAGAATATTTGTTCTCCAAAGGGGGCATTAGCAGTGACCACGAGACTGCGTCCAGCTTCTCCCTCTTTGCTTATCTTCAAATAATGTTTGGAACATTATATACACTTCGTAAAAACAAACTTCTGGTTGTTTTGCAAAGGTGTGTGGATGTCACGGAAAATCTACGTTTTTTCAGTAGCCTTCGAAGAGGGCTTTGTAGCCTGTAAAGCCGTCACCTTTGCATTTGTTTTCAACTGTTCCAGTAGCGGGTATCAAAACCTGAAGCATCCGAAACAAGCATTTACAATGCAATGGTCTCGGCATTGTTAAAGTTAGAGCTATTGGCATTGCTCATGACATTATTTTTGTCTTTAAAACATCTCTCTCACACAAAAATAAGACTTATTTTTGTGAGAGAGAGACAGATGTTTTAAAAACAAAAATGTCATGAGCAATGCCAATAGCTCTAACTTTAACAATGCCGAGACCATTGCATTGTTATTTTGACCCGTTTGCTGTCTGCTCAAGGACAGAGGTCAAATGTCAGTTTGTCTTTTTACTAACTGTTTATCCAACACAACATTTACACAGCTTGTAAATGAATAGTACAAATATTTCAAAATATATCCATAATTACGAAAACATTTTAGTTTTTGTAATTCAGAAGTGTGATGCAAACAGATTTAAAGAGGAGCAAAACAAAAACAGAACCCTCTACTTGGTGATGTGCAAATGACAAACATTTGCAGAAACTATTTCCAAATATTATGCACTATATAGTTTTACCAGTAAAACCACGTAGGTGGTAAATGTGGCCATTTCAAAGAAAAACTGCTGATTGCAAATAAGTGTGCTACCTCTTCAGGCATGCATTTATTAAAAGTGATAGTTTTTAAACCTTATTTGAGAAACATTCCTGCCCGAATGACAATGCGGTTAATGAACTAAGAGGCAAGTCATGTGTGCTCTGTATGTGCCTGAATTTGCATTATATATGGGAGCAAAAGAGGACGTGAACGGCCAGTAAGCCTGCTGTGAGCAATCCGACCAGCCGTGATAAAACCACTCCATTCTGAAACCCCCTCCTCTTCAATACCTCCTTGCAACCACTGGACTTGCTTCTCAGCCACATTTGGGATCTAGAGTGAGTGCTGGACCCAGGTGATTCGGCTGGAAAGGGAGCCCCAGGTGAATGCCCAGGGGACTGCGACCTGGCTGTGGTCTTGGAGCTGCTAGGCAGGACCATTGGATATACCTTGCAGTCAGCCTGTAGTGTGCGGTGTCTTGGCTCCTTCCATGACAACTCTACATTACTTATAGAAGGGCTGACTCTTCTCTTCCTGGGCTGGGCCTGGGCTACTCTAGCTGTGCTGCACTACATGTTCACCACTAGCTAGCATTTACAAGCGGTCTAACACCTGCTCCATTTACCTCATCATACCATCTGAATGCCGTCACACATACATATCCCCATCTCTGCACTAATGGATTAGAGTGCAAATCGTTTGAGGGACTGGGTAGCCCCAACAGGACTGAAGTCTCCCTACTCTGGAATAAAGCATACTGCCTACCAGCCAGCACACCTAGTTCTGAGCCACCCACACAACATGGCTCCTCATGCTGCTGACAAAGTCCTATCCCCATGCTACAGGTGCAGAGTGGCAGCAAGCAGAGCTGACATGGTTGACTCTGGGTCCTTACGGTGTCAATCTCACCCTTATCCCCAGAAGCCGAGGGCAGATTTGTTACCCTCCAATGAGTCATAACTGATATTGCCTAGGGAATGCCAGAGCGGATTCCACACAAAATAGGCAGACTAAGACCAGCTAGTGCACAACCCAGCCAAAGGAGAACAATAATTTACCAGCAGCAGAATCTCCTGTAGTCAAACAAGCTAGACATAATTCTTAAGGACAGACATTTACTGCTTCTCTTGAAACGAAGGTAGACGCTTTTGCCGTTAACATCAGTCTACCATGCGATAAACGCAATCGATTTGGTGAAAGGGTCTCTCTCAGTTGGAAAGGACACTGCAGATGATAAAGTCTCAGTTGTAAAGCAGCAGATAAAAGGATCTGACAATGAGTACGCTTACTTGAGGGCAGAGCAGAAAAAGCAGATGACCGCTCCAGACGCAGTATATTCAGAATAGCCTGAACGTTCTGAGGAAGAAGGCTTGGTTGAACTCCTAGAGTCTTGGATCAAAAGCCATTTGGCATCCCCAATCTTTCACCCTCAATTGAGAGGGGCTACTGTCCCATGTAGAGTTCGATAGTTGCTAAACTTTTAGAGATTGAAATGAGCTTATGCAGGCTGCTAGACAGGCAGAGTACATGGAAAAAAAAGGACAATCACTAACTTCACATCTTTCCTGACTACACACTAGATGTTCAACACCAGCAGGCTTCTTTTCTAGGTGTCAAAAAGAAACTTGGAGATAGGCTTGAAATACTTACACCTGCTCTCACCAAACCTAGAATTCTGTCAGAAGACAACTTCCCTGAGCTGGAGGTAGATTGGGACTGGGCTGAGAGTCCGGGATATTCATCACAGGGAGATGCACCCTGCAAATGGATGCGTAAAACAACCAGGGGATGGTGCAGACGTCCCAGGGAGATCCTAATGCACAGCTGACCCTGGTGGTGGCTCCCTCCTAGGAGCAGGCCCAAAGTCGTAAACACACCGTGTTGGTGGCTGCAGCCTCCTTCCAAGACTCACTATCGTGCAAACTGCTACTTCCTTTGCAGTGTCCACGGATAATGCCCCTCCCCACTTTTGGCACCTTTTCAGAAGTCTGGGCCCCCTCCAGCGGAGACTCCTCACACTGCGGATCTCCTGTGACCCACAGGTGGACCTGCACAATCTAATCTTGACCTATGCCCTGCCACTTGAAACCTGCCACTTGAGTCCACCGCCCCCACCCCCCTTAGGGATCCCTGAGGGAGGTTGCACCCTGCCAATTCCTAATAGACAATCTCATTTCCTACATGCTGTTGGTGCTTTTACAACACAATTGTCCTAACACAGATGCCAAAAGTGGAGGGGGGGGGGGGGGGGGCATGGGGTACTGCAGATAGAGAATACAACTGTTACGACTCCAAAATCCTATGCTAGGGAGACTCCAAACAGGGAAATTTACCAGGGTTGAGGTTCCTTAAAGTACATGTAGTGACATGCTTCACAACCGCCCCCTTCTCACACTGGTCTGATGGGACACTAGTGTGGGCTTCTACCCAGGCAGGGGAGCTCTTGGGGGATGATATATGTAACAGGGTACTCTGGAACAGGTGTTGATGACTAACCAGTCATCACAAAAGAAAATAATAAGGCTTACCACAACAACAAAATTCTACCACATGAGGGGTATGTTGGGAGGGCGGCTAAATCCCAAGCTCCTAGAGGATCCTGTTTTCCGGGTCACGGTGAAAACTGGGGTAATGCAGTATTTACTTGAGAACGAGGGCATGGCGTCCTAAACTGCCATTGAAAGGGACGCCTTCAAAGTAGTGGGGAGGGGCCTGTGCATATCCAATGTGGCTGGGGTTCGGAAAACTCTGCTCTAAGATTTAGAGGACGCAGAGCGGCGTCTCCGGGACTAGGAACGGGCTCGGCCCGCGCAACCTCATAGGGACAAACACTTGCTGGAAGCAAGAGAAGCAGTGGCACTAGAAACTACGGTGCTAGGATTACAAAAAATACCTTGCACGTACTCATGTAGAGCGAGACAAATCTAGCACCTTATTGGCTTGGTTAGCCAACCCTGAGAGGCGGGGATCCTCGATACTGGAACTGTCTAGCCTGGCAGGAGGCCTTCATCGCACACAGCAGGGAATCAATGAGCAATTCCTAGCATAGTATGCAGAGCTTTATCAGAGTAAGCTGTGGCTCGATGAAACCATCCTTAGGGGGTTTCTGGAGGGGGCTGCTCTCTCAGAGCTTGATAGAACGTAGGCTGAACAGTTAGGACAGGATATCACGCTAGCGGAGGTCAGAGGGGAGGTTAAATGCATGGCTCGCAAGAAAACACCCGGAACAGACAGTCTACCGATCAAGTTCTATCTAACCTACATAGATATGCTGGCGCCCAAATTGGTAACCCTCTATAAACAGGGCTAAAAGCACAGGGTATCTGCCAAAAACTACCAGAGAGGCGCTCATAGTCCAGTTGTTGAAACCAGGAAAGACGCCCTCTGACAGAACCGCATACCAACCTCTGTATATGCTTACCACAGACTACACGATTTTGAGCCAAATACTAGCGACCCGTTTACTCACCTACATAACCCAATTGGTTCATGAGGACCAGGCGGGATTCATTCCAAAAAGACATACAGCGATTAATGTGCGCAGACTGCTTCGCGTCTTGGAAGCTGACACTTATACAAGATCAACTGCCGCATTTTTTTTAGTGGACATCGAAAAGGCTTTTGATAGCCTGGAATGGCCCCATCTATTTCAGATTATGCGCACTTTCAGATTAGGGGACGGCTTTGTCACTTGGACAGCATTGTTATATAGACCGTCCACCGCGTGAGTTAAGACTGGGTGCTTGATTTCAGATAGCTGCGCGGTAGGCCGGGTTACACGGCAGGGATTTCCGTTGTTCCGGCTCTTGTTTGCCTTGGCCGTCAAGCCGTTAGCAGCGCAAGCCAGGACGCGACGCAAGTATGAAGGCCAAAGGTGCACGGGAGTATCCAATATATCGCACTCTATGCAGACGATCTGCTTATGTTTCTGGCAGACACCGGGGATGCTCTTCTCGGGGCGAAGCGACTGCTGGCGGACTTTGAATTAGTGGCGGGTCTCAGGGTAAACTGGGGGAAGTCGCATCTCTTCCCCACGGGAAGAGGGTCCTCCGATTACGAACGGGGTGCATTGGGATTATAACTGTGTGACTTACTTAGGGACTCGTATTTACCACACACAGGCAGATCTATTAGAGGGTAATGTGGGCAGAGGCGTAAGGGAGCTACCGGGATGTATGGCATTCTGGAAAACGCTTCCGCTGTCCGTAGCCGTGCGAGTATCTCTGCTTAAGATGGTGGCACTGCCTAAGACTTCTATATTATTTTAGGAGCCTCCCCATCTCGATTCCAGCGAAAATTTTTAAACGATTGCAGTCAATGATCACGGGCTTTCTTTGACACGCTGGCAGGCGACGGGTAGCCCTGAAAACCCGATTGCGCCCAAGAGGGGAGGGTGGTTTAGCAGTACAGGACTTCGAGTCCTATTACCTTGCGGCCCAACTGCAATAGTTTACGCAGAAGGTGGCGTTAGAGTTCCGGGGAGTGGGTGACCGAGAAGGCGGAAGAGTGCCCCGACGGATATGGTCTTGTATCATTTTACAGCGACCGGTGTCCCTCGGGGCACTCTCCACGGACGTCAAAACTTATAGATTGAGTTGGAATAGAAGCCAACGGAGGGCCCAGATTGCACGCATCTATGCTCCTGAAATTCCTATCAGCGTGTGCACTATACTAGCCCCATGGGGGTAATTGGTCGGCAATTCACCGGTGAACTGACATGGGCCGGACAGCGATAAGGGATCTGTATGAGGAGAATGTTCTCCTACCCTTTGAAACTCTGAGGCACCGCTATGACCTGCCCCGTGGGGATAACTTGATCCACTCGGCCCTAGTGGCGGCAATTCAAAAACATTGGTGGGAAGGACTATCGAAGCCAAAGACCTCCATGATCTGCCAATACGTAGTGTTAGAGATGGGCACAATGAAGGCGGTTCCATGCTTGTACCGACGAATGACACACGAGGCTCGCCCCCCCCCCCCCCCCTAGTAGCACTGAAACAGAAGTGGGAAGAGGACTTGGGTAGTGAGATCTCGGAGAAAGTGTGGGCGGAAGTGGTTGAGCATCCCTGGAAATGCAAAAGGAATGGTAGATTCCCAACTGGTCCAATTTTTCATACTCCATAGAGCCTACCTAACCCCGGCAAAAATTAACATATTTTAATGTGGCCACGGCGCTGTGCCCAAGATGTGGCAAGGAGGGGGCCGATTTCAGACATATGATCTGGGATTGTCCCAATATATTGACGTATTGGGAGGAGGTACTGGATCTGCTCTGCGATATAACAGACGCATTGACCTGGAGCTGGGCCCTTGTGTCCTTCACTGGTTCCCTCATACATCCAAAAATAAGATCACTAGCAATTTCCTAGATCTAGGGCTGGTACTAGCTAAGAGTGAGATTACAGCACATTGGAAGGCTAAAGGAGGTCCGAGTTATCGAAGATGGAGGAATGCATTTCTTAGATGGACTGAATGTGAGGGTACTGCAAGATTGCAGGCAGCAAGCAGAGCAAATAGTGAAAAGGCACTAGAGACTGCAAGGGCTTGGGAAGAGCTCACATTATTGTTGAAAACATCAGAATCGGACTCAGATGGGGACTCTGCAGTGAATGAACTGAATGATCAGAGTATCCCTGCTTGATGTCTGCTGGGGCGTCATAGATGCGAGGGAGCCAGGGCGATACCTGTAATTGATCTTGGACTTACTAAAGACCCTACTGATATCCATAGAAATGTATAAGCATGTTGTAACTGATTGTCTTGCTGTATCTAGTTACTACTTCCATTCGATTTTCATACAAAATGCCACGTCTGCTGGGGAGGGGGGGGGGGGGAAGAGGAAGGGGGGCAGTCGGGGGGGGGGGGGGGTCATTTTGGGTTGGTTTTATTAAGTATTTGTCCTTTGTAAGCTGCTGACTGGAACTTTATTGCATTGGCACAAATATGATGGTCCTGCACTAATGTCGGAGCTGCTTTGTGTTCTTCTGGGTAATTGACTTGCATTGAACTTTATTGCAGCAGACTGGAACTATGTTAGGATAGGAATGGGGACCTCTTCAGAGACCAGATTGATGATGTGGGAACATGATTTCCTGTGTATGGTGAACGATCCCTTTGTTAAAATGAATAAACACATGAAAAAAAAAAAAGGGAGGGGTATGTTGGGAGGTGGAACATAAAATATCTTGCTTAAACAATCAAGAGTCGATGTGAAAAAATTCATCTTTTAGCTTTAACATGTGTAATATCAATCCACGTTCAAAGATCCATTTGCTTTAACACCTACTGTTCACAAATAAGTTGCTAAATAATCTCTGGTGTAACTTTTCCTAATAAGCAGATATGCACTATGGTATCAACATAACACTTCCCAATGAACCAATCAGGCCTACAGCCTTTGTCAATGGCATTTCAAAATAACCAACTGAGGCCTACTTTAAAGAGTATAATCTTTCCCACAGGTCAACTGCTCATACTGTCCTCCCCAGAGGGGCAGCAAGACACCCAGGATTTTTGTTTTCAGAAAATAGGATGGGGGAGGGGGGGGGGGGGGGGGGGAGATAGGCCATCCCGACACTGGCCATACCTCCACTCTCAAAGTACACATCCTTCTGACCCCTCCTCTCACAAACTAAGAATGGGTAGAAACCACAAAAATAGAAATATTGACCACCACAGTTTTTTTCCTGAAAGTTGAGAACTGGAGAGAGATCTTAGGTAACCAATCCTTCTGCTCATTTTGCGCATTGTACTTTAAAAATATATATATATATATATATATATATATATATATATATATATATATATATATATATATATATATATATATATTCGCTGGGAAAAAAAACAAAAGGTTAAAGTGAGATTATAGTTATGCAATATCCAACTTTGCATTGAAGAAAAATAAATGCCCCATCAGCATACCTTGCAATTTTGTGATCAATTATATAATTCCAGATGTTGCTGTCATGTTATCAAAGATCATAGAACAGGTCACAAGTCATGTAATATGGAAGGTAATTAGCAGTGCATGGTGAGTGAGAGAGTTAAAGTTACTTTAGGGCTCGAGTTACAGTTGAGATAACTATATTTGTGAATTTCAGTGGTGTTAGTTTAAAATTGTATGTTTTGATTGACATTTTCAGTTAACTAGAACTTCTCTTTAGCCTTTTTCCCTAGTGAAGTAGGATTTTAATACCATACGTAAAAACTAACCCTACACTGTGCATGACCGCCAACCAGGCACTGCGTCCAACCCTTCGCAAGCAGCCAACCCCCCCACGTCACATTTGTGCATGGCCCTGCAGTTAACCCACCTCGGGAAGACAGCCCCACACAGGGCACAGCATTCTGCTCCCAACCCCCGCAGGTATTCAATCACACCCCGCCGCATATGAGCTATGGGTTGGGAGCATGGCCTTAAGTCAAAACCCCCACAGGTAAGCATGGCTAAATATAGGAAGATGGGGCATTTTACGTAATGCATAGCTATTGACTTTGTAAAAAGGTCAAAATACCAAAATAAAAAAGCATTTGCAATAGGTCTTGCATTACTGATAGTTTGAGGTATTGCCGTTGCAAATAATAATGCAACACCAATAGCTCATACTTTCAGTAATTCAAGACCTAGTGCAGTGCACAGGCTTGCTTAGTGAGGCAGGAAACAGCATTGTATGTATCAGTGCGGTACCGCAAGCTGCTCCTAGAGATCCCTAGTGAGCAAGGTACCAGAACTGCATGTCTAGGTGCGGTACCGCAAGCTGCTCCTAGAGATCCCTAGTGAGCAAGCCACCAGCAATGCATGTCTAGGTGCAGTACCACAAGCTGCTCCTATAGGTCCCTAGTGAGCAAGCCACCAGCACTGCAGGTCTAAGTGCAGTACCGTAAGCTGATCCTAGAGGTCCCTAGTGAGCAAGGCACCAGCACTGCATGTCTCACTGCAGTACTGCAAGCTGCTCCTACAGGTCATTAGAGAGCAAAGCACCAGCACTGCATGTCTACAAAGTTGGAGTTATTGGCATTCTAAATGACAATGTTCTTTACCTATTATTAAAGGGTGTTGATTACGCACTCCTCTTTGAAAATGCTCAACCAAATATTTCAGTCTAACTCGATCAGTGGGCATACCCAAAGAATTATTGCCTAGGATAGATCTAGTAAATCAATTAATGTGGGCCAGGTCACGAAAGTGATCTGGACAAGGTGTGCACCACTCTGATGCAATATTCTGTTACACAATCAATCATTATACTACATACATTAAATACCAATTCAAATCAAAACAAGAAGCATTTATCAAAAATTCATATAATCAGATAACACAATGAGCCTAATTTGTAGGCATGTAACTTAGAAAAAAGAATCCGTCCATTTTACGTTTCGAATACCCAATACATTTCGGGACATTTTTGTCCCTTCGTCAGGGGCCTAAGAAAGATAGCATAAAAAATTGCAATGTACAGTTGTAAAAAGATACTTAATTGTGTTCATGAATACAATAATAAAAGACCCATCCATGTGTGTAAACTCGTGTTAAGTGAACAGTTTAGCATCCCAGATGTTACGGACAATTCATTTGTTAAAACTTAACGTTCAAATTGAGATTCTGTTGTGAAGTTACACACTGCTTCAATTTGTGTTCTAGAATCTGTATGATATTGTACAAAACGGATTTTGTGCATAATACGCACCATTTAATCTAGTATCATTCTCCAGGAGATTAAGGTGTACCTTCAATCTGTTTTATTTCGCACTCTAGAATCTGCATGACAGTCAGGTTAACATGTATTAAGTAACAAATATATACTGTACTAGATAAACTAGTATTATCTGCACTCTAGAATCTGTATGACATTAGTCAGGCGTAATACTCATTATGTGAAAAATATGTACCATCTGATATTGTACTATTGTTCAAGAAACTTCAACATGAACTTGCACACACTCTCCTATTTCGCATTCCAGAATTTGTGGGACACTGGGTAGGCGTTAGGCATCTCGTGTAAAACATGCACTATCCCATCCAGCAATACTTCCAAGAGACTCTGAACTTACACACGGTTATATTTCACATTGGAGTATCTGCATGCCACTAAACAGGGTTATCTTGTGAAAAACATGCATTTGCTCCATCAACATGAATGTCATGGAGGATATTAGATCTGCATGATTAATGGTTAATCACGGCTAATACATGGTATATTGGTTTCCATGACCTTAGCTCAGGTTAATGGTCATACTATTGGTATATATATACACACACACACACGTATTTTTTGGCACTCACAAGACCTGCTTTTTTTATTACAGTTTCATTAATTGTTGATGCGGATTCCTACAGTTATCGAATTTTTTTCAACACCCACAAGATTTACTTCTCATGGTGCACCTCGTAAATTATTGAGGAGTAATACAATGGCACATGCAGGGTATTTCCAACCCGCGTAAATACATGGGAACACTCGGTGATAACAGCATTATATAGAAGATTATCAAGGTTTTGGTGCAGCAATTCTCTTTTATATTCGGTTACTTGTATTTCTGGCACTTTAAGTATCGTTCATTACGTTGCTCGAGATTATCAAGTCGAGTTCCTAGTAAAGGACTCCATTCCAATATCGCGTTTATGTTTTAGCACCTTTAGTCCGTCATCACAACGTCACCTCCGGGTTTTCAAATGAGAACGCACCGAGACATGTTTTTTACACGCCAGCATAACGATCAGCGATACACGGTGACCGGGGCTATCCTTAAATTTACGAAGTGGCAGCGGGGATTGTATTGCAATTACTCCTTTGAACTATGGCTGTACGAAATGTGTCATCTTGCATATGTTTTCTTTAGAAAACCTGAAACATTGGGGATTTTTTTACGTCCACTAAGATGCTGAAAATTGATGGCGGTTGATTGAATGACTTTTGAAGTAAAGGTGGAGTCTCTACTACTGTTAAGTAAGCAGATTCTATTATCACATTTACCAGTAACTCAAATTACAACACAGATGGGCAATATTCGTTGATTATTTTTACAGAGATTGAAAGAGTGACCCCCGGTTTTCCACTGCATACCCATTGGATTTATGTGGGTTTGATGATTGGCAACCCCTTTCACAGTGTAGAGGTATGAACAACATGAACTCTGCAGTATTAATCACCAGAGGTTAACTCAAGCAATGTTGCACAATAAGCAAGTCTCCCATTTTTTTAGGTCGAGCCTAGTGGCAGCGCGCGTGACCTGCTGGCTCTGTGAGGCATGCTGTGGTAGAGTATGCTGTGGAAGCCTCGTCCCTTCTCCGCCCATATTGGTTATTGGCTTTGTGTCATTGTCCTTCTTAAATGCTGGCTTCCGATTGGTAAATAGGCTTTTTAGTCCCTTCCTGATACCACCTTGTCTCCATTTGTTACCGCCCACAAGAACTGGACCTTTTACTGGTCATGCTGCAAGTCTGCTTTTTTCGTAGCCAAGAGCACTATTTTGTTTATTTTTTCTTTTATTTGCTGCACAGTCCACTTTAAAGTTTGCGGTCGTGCTTGTTTATTTAATTAGTTTGCCGCGTGGTTCGCTCACATTAGCGGCGTGCTTGTTTAGTTAATTAATTTCTTGTTTTCTTCTGCGTGCACTTCATTTTAACTCCTTCACTTCAAAATGGCCTATTTTATGTTTTTCGGTCTTACTCGCTCTCTGCCTCAAAAACACACACTCCTATAAAATCCTAAATAAAACCCACACATAAGTGACCGTCGCTCTGTGGTCTGGAGAGAGGCCAGGGACTAGATGTGCATGCAATAGGTCTCGAATTGACACGAGTTTCCTCTATTGACATTATAAATGACAATGCCTTTTATTTAGGTTTTTAAAATAAATATAAAAAGACAACGCCTTTTTTTTTGTTTTCATTTTTAAAACATGAAAAAAGGCAGTGTCATTTACAATACCAATAGCTTAAACTCATGTAAAAGCGAGACCTATTGCATTGCAAATGCTTGTTCTTGAGTCGCAATGAAGAAAGAACAAAGATTCACCTCATTTGAGGTATATAGGCGTTCTGTATACTTTTTAAGTTGGCAGTTTTATGCTCCTGCATATTTTTTTAAGTAGATTGCACAATCATATCGCATTGCATGCGCACCTAGATCCGCATTGAAGTCTGCACATTCGGGGAGCACTCTGCCGGGAAATGACCGGACTGATCACCATGGAATCGAGTGAATCTTCCCACGAATGTCGAGAGCACTTAATAATTGAATGTTGTTAAGTTTTAACAAATTAATTCTCCATAACATCTGGGATGCTAAACTGTTCACGTTACGCATGAGTTTACACACGTGGATGTGTCTTAATGTATTCATAAACACAATTAAGTCTATTTTTAAATCTGTACATTGCAATTTTTTTATGCTTTTTTTCTTAGGCCCCTGGCGAAGGGACAAAACTGTCCGGCAATGCATTGGGCATTCAACACGTGAAATGGACGGATTTTTGTTTAAGGTACATGCCTACAATTACGCTCATCGGGTTTCGTGATGTTATGAATTTTTGATGAACAGATAATTCAAATCCAAACAAGAAGCATTTATTTTGATTTATCATTAAATTTATGTAGTATAACGATTAATCGTGTAACAGAATATTGCATTATGGTGGTGTACACCTTGTCCAGATCACTTTCGTGGACTGGCCCACATGGTTTAAATGTTTTTACCTTGCCATGTTGCAGAGTGCAGTACCATATGTGGCCAAAAGGGTCACATATGGTACTGCATCCTGCATTAGATATGGTAAATCCACCCTACACATAATGCATTGCATGCAAGCCAGTACTAGGTGTACATTCAAGTAGCTATGTCCATATCTACAATTAGTGGCTTTGAAATGTGACAACAAAAAAAAAAAGTATCCCATTAATTGCGGATTAGGTTGTATCGGTGTGGAGCTGATGAAGGGAAATGTATAGACTATCTCATAAATGTGAGATGTTCTAGTGAGTAAAGTAACCACTGCCAGCCTAGCTTAGGACCAAATGTGTGTCCTGGCTGAAGCCTTTTAAGAAAATAGTGCCTTTAGGCTGTAATTTAAACCTAGGGAGTAACAACACATGTACCTCATGGGAGGTTACAAGAAGAGACAAGGCGGTACTATTAAGCCTATTGACCAATGAAGAGCCACCATTTACAAATGACAGGAGCCAATACATTTTTTAAAAAAATACAAAAATAGATGAGTGGAAAGTGGGCAGAGCTTTATGCCCATATCCGGAATACAAACAAGCATTTGCAATGCAATAGGTCTCGCATTTGCAAGAGTTTGAGCTACTGGCATTGCAAATGACAACGCCTTTTATTTAGGTGTTGGTTTTCACAACAGATAAATGAAAGCCATTATCATGGTCATTTACAATACTAATAGCTTAAACTCTCGCAAATACGAAACCTATTGCATTGCAAATGCTAGTTTGCAAAAGCAAGCCATACCACGCTTTCACTTTAATGGCGGCCACGCCCCTTTCTTTAGAAGCAGCTCATGTAAAGAAAGGTAAAATGAAAGCAGGCTAGGGCCGCTTTTACAAAAAAAAAATATATATATATAGTTTATCAAGCCGACAATTTCTTTTTTTTTGTAAAAGCGCCCCATTCCGCACTTTCACTTTAATAGCGGCTGCACACCTTTCTTTAATAAGCCACGCCAGAAAGGGGCGCAGTCGCCATTAAAATGGAAGTGTGGAATGGAGCGCTTGATGACAAAAAAGTTAAGCATGCAGACGCCAAACACTGGCACATCGTCACAGCAGCAGCGTGCGAGGCCAAGCAGGAGAGCTCGTATTGGGCGTGTGGTCACAAATTAATTGAAAAATATCAAGTGGGGTGGCCGGCAGTGAAGTAGCACAGAGCGCGCAGAAGTGCTGCGCTTTGCAAAAGTAAAGAAAGGCATCTTTCAAATATAAGTCCAACCGTCCATGATCAGGCACCACACTGTCAGGAAAACAAGGCGGATTAGGGAGAGCCTGTTGTGCCGGCAACAGCAGCTAGAAGACAGACATTAAAGAAAATGGTGCTCACATACTGTAGGTAAAACAGACCATCCAACAACACAAGTAAAAAGCCCAGTCCTCATGGGAGGTTACAAATGCCGACAAGGCGGTACTAAGGTGGGATTTCTAGGCCTATTCATAAATCAAAAGCAACCATTTAGAAAGGACAGTAACAGGAGCAAATTGAAAAGATGGGCGGAAAATGGACGGAGCTTCAAGTCCATACCTGAATACAGCATGCCTTGCAGAGCAGCACATGCGATGCCCAGGATCGACCTAAAAAGAAAGCAAATGGCAGACTAAGAAAGTGCCAAGCTAAATCTGAACACCTACAGCATGACTAGCTATCAACAAGGCAACAAACTGTAGGAGCAAAGAAAGGCAGACTAAGTAAAATGCCATAGCAAGAGCTTGTTTTGACAGCAGTGCCCAAAGAAACGTGGGCCTGCAGCAACGGATACCACGAACAGCACCACAAAATGGTACCATGGATGAGACTAAGCAAAACAGAGAACTCATCCCAACCTTGAATTACCAGAGATCAGTTTCTGCAATAGCTTATGGAAGAAAGCGGAGACAGGCAAGCCTGTTGTAATCAGGCCAGAAGAATTATTTGGATTTGCAAGCAAACTTTGGTTGGCAGGGGTGAACTTTGGCTAGTTATTGAATGGTAGCTGGGGGCAAACAGGAAAGGTCAAACTCTTGAAATAAGGCAGCTGAGTGCATAGGATTTAAGAGAAACATATGAGATCCATGTATGGATAAGTCTGATCTTTAGAAGCTTAAAACATGCAGCAATTGAGTTAGAGTTATAGATTTTGGATCACGATCTTAGTTTAAAGGGGTGACACAGAAGACCCGATGTAATCCCTTACTTCAAACTGGTTAGGTATCGCTTGAATATGGGAGAAGGAGAACCCACTGACCCACAGTACACAGCTTAGATATAAATCAAGTTTCAGGAGGGGGGTGGGGGGGGGGGGGGGGGGTGGGGGTGTCAGGTAGATGGTCAGACAGGTCTTGTGTAGCTTATGTGCTAAAATACAAACTTCTTTGGGCCATCTACTATTCCAAAGTCCTTTTCCAGAGAAGCAATCCACAGTACCAATAGACTAGGCCGTCATGGTGCAAGGATTCCTCTGCTGACAGTGTAATGGCTTTCACTTGAGACTTGTTCCATTGGTAGACAAAGGAATCCACCACATATGAGCTGCAAAAACGTATACACATGAGGCTGCAGGTCAAAGATGCCCCTCTCTCCATTTATTTGGTTTTACCAATGAAAATATGTTTGTATGTTTTTATATGATTCTCCCAGATGCCAGACTGCCCCAGTGATAAGTCTACAAACTAGACAGCACAGCTCTAGATTCTTACTGGGGGTGCGGTAGGGGAGGTGGAAGGGGTAGGGTTGGAGGGGGGGCAAGGCACTTAAACTACTACCCCCTCTGAAAACCAAGGAACAATAGAGTAATCTCCCATACTTCTTTATGGTAAGATTACCTGGTTGGTGGCGTTTTAAAGCAAGAGCACAGAGATAAAATTCAGGCAGACCCCCGTGCCTGAACATTTCTACCCATTGCATAAGTTTGAATTTATGCACGGCATCTGTACTCCATTAACCAACCTTTGTAATAAAGACTCCCAGCAAAATAGCCAGCCCTATGCAAGTACCTCGGTTTCCACACTGAGTTACTTCTAACATCTACTTTAATTACTATATATAAAAGATGTGACATCTTGACATGCGTGTTCATTTGTAAAATGGATTCCATCTACAAAGGACCGTGGTGTTCCAAAGGAACCCTTCATCCCTCCATTTCTATTCAGTGCTTATCCAGCCCCCCTCGAGGACCTCATCAAATATTTCAATATGGCATGCTACGGTTTTGTGGGCGACACAGACATCATCCTAAACACATACAATCTGGCATACCACCAATAAATACTTGAGGACTGTCTCTACTCCATATATCCATGGATGATGGACAACTATCTAAAAATCTAAAGCACAAAATCTGAGCTCCTGACCTGCAGCAGTGGCACAAGCACAAACAGACAACCATATAGCTCAAACAACTGGATGTCCTGCCAGTCACGTCAAGAGAAGTGGGGGACCTGGGGGTAACTGAACTCAGACTGTCCCCGATCCCGCGTGAGCAGAATCACTATCAAAATGATAAAGCACTTATTCCCTTACTTTGAGAAACAAACAGCTTCAAAGCTATTCTCACCCTCCTGATCTTCAAGGTGAACTATGCCAATAGCCTATAAATAGAGGCCCCTTGTTTCCTTGTACACAAACTCCTATGAATCCAGTAGGTCACACAATTACTTCTCCTGTGCCTAAACCCCAAGGAACACATGGCACTAGTCATACAAGAGATTCACTGGGTGGTTAGTGTTCAAGGCACTATGCACTGTTCACACAGCCTCCCAGGCAAAAGGACCAATAAACCTGAAGGTAAAGTTTAAACATCACTCACAAAACATGCCACTACATTCCAGATTAGCACCGCAGATCCCTACAAACAGAAATGTAAAGGAGGCACCACATTTTTAGTTCAAGCAGTTTAAACTGTGGAAAAGGGTTGTATAGTAAAATACGTAGTATCCAGGAGCACATGCATTACAGAAAGATATGGCTACCTGGCTTTTTGAGGTACCCCTAAACTACTGGCCTTGGCAAAACGTCCGAACTTAAATTCCCACCTACATATGTTTCACACCAACTAACATTGGCTGACGATGTGATGAGCTACAGGTAAGCAATCTGGTCTGGCCCGAGGCATCTTGTCCCCAGTCACACCTACTTTCAAGTAGCAAAACAGCTCCCCACTTCCTACTATGCAATCTCAAAATCACCCATATGATTGGAAAGATCCAGCCAGTCCACTATAACTATCCACCCGATAGTAAGACAGGAAATCTCCAGCTAGAAAGATCTGCCATATGCAGATTGCACATTGGTGGACAATGGAGGACTCCAATATAGTTCACATCACCAGGTCCAAACTTCCTACACATTCTGACCATTAATTTGTATCTTGTAGTTGAGAATCTACCATAGCATCCACCTCGGATGACTAAGTCAGTCCATTCTTGAAGGACCTCTTTCACTTGCATCGTTCCCTGTACTTCTACTTCCCCCAGATCCTTAAGATTTCAGCCTGGGTGACCTCTTGCCACATTCACCATGTAAAAATGGACTACCTTCTAATCAAACATGTCTACAGGAACAGCAGCTGACAGCTTCTGGGACAGGACAATGAAATACTTTCCTACCGCCATGGCTATTACCATAACAGACCAGTAATGTATCTCACATAATGCAGACAGTCTCTGCAGACAGCTGCAGAGCATATCTTGCTGATAAGAGTCAAACAGTAACAAATGCTTCACTCCCTCACAGCACATTTTTCACTGTACAGAATAACAAAAACGTTAAAGGCACGACAAAAGAAGACAGGCAGCTCCAGAAAGGGTTTCAAACCTTATGCCAGAATGACAATGGTAAGGTACCAAAATGAGCAGCTGAAACGTTATGCCTCATTGATCTGAGGAAAATCATGTTTGCAGAAATCATGCAGCCCAACAGATGTTTGCGTTCTCCGCACATCTGGAAGAACGGCCGTAAATAGGCCCTTTTATAAAAACATGACTTTGTGGTCATTAGGAGGCTTACAATAAAAGTCCTGCGCCGAAATCAGCATTTTTAACAAAAATAGTCAAACACGTCAGCACGTGTTTAAGCTCATACAGCGCTTGAGGCAGGAGGCTCTAAACTGGGTTGGTAATGATGTAACACATACTTTCCCAGGTCCAACATTGGGGTCCATCAGACCTGACCACGCATAGTGCAGTAAGGTCAGTGTTTGAACACGGACATGGAGTCGCGCGCCAGCTGTTACTGTGAAGTGGCCGCTCTTCAAAGGTCTCATGCCGAGCTGTAACTGAGGAAACCATTCCACAGAGCGGCCCCAGCTCTACCCGGCTCCCTCCTCCAATGAGCGGCCGCATCAGAGCTGCCGACTCCGGACCGGAGATCAGTGTTCAAGCCTCAGGATCGGATGAACATCCTGTGAATCTGGGCAAACCATGTAATGGCCCTGTGCCTACACTATATAATTGTACAAATTTACATTAAAAAAGCAGCGATCTCTGAGGGGTGGGGGCGGGCAAGCAGCGTTGTGGGAGGGGTGGGGAGAGACAGCACATGGACATTACTTGTGAGATGCGGTAATGTAAATTGAAGGTAAACGAAACAAAAGAACAAGCCAAAACCAACAAAGCAATACCTTGATCTGGAACCAACGGGGGGAGGGAAAGTGAAAACGTGCCATGCGCGCGTTGCCGTACGCATGCACATCTGCTGTCCGGGCAAGGGCACGTCACCTGTCCCCTCTTCGGACGCAAAACCCACAACAATAGATCTCGCCAAGGCGAGCAACGCATGCGCTTGGTCGCTAGGCGAGACCGAAAAAAACAACTGATGGACAGAATGCAGAAAAATGTCATACATTCACCCCAGTACAGAGATCTGGGACTAAATCCATCGTTTTTTGCTTACCATGCCATTGCAGTTTGGACCCAGGCATATGTAAATCAGTCTTGACCCTGCGCCCAATGGGAACAGTCCAGCCTGAACTGCCAGGCCAGGTCCTCCCTGGACTAGAAACAAGCATCCTAGGATCGGTTTTGGGCTTTCAGCCATCATCAGCCAGGGTAGCTTGACTCCAGTGGCATGGAATGCATGGGACCCACGTCTGGGTATGTGGGCATACCGGTCCCACTCGTGGTAACAAATGCAAAACGTCGGGCTGGACTGTTCCCATAAGGTACAGGGTCAAGAATGATTTGCAAATAGCTGGGTCTGAACTGAGGTGGCGAAGTGAGCAATGAACGATGATGGATTCAACCCAGATCTGTGACTGGGGCTGAGTGTTTGAATAGTTTCAGCTCTCCGTCCATCATCTTTGTGTTGGCTTTGTTCGCACTAAGTTGGCAGGGTATGCCCAGACGTGGGTCCCTTGCTCACTTTGCCACTGAATTCAAACTAGCCTGGCTGATGAGGGGTGCTACCCCGAAACCGTTCCCAGGATGCTCGTTTCCGGTTCAGGGAAGACCTGGCTTGGCAGTTCAGGTTGGACTGTTCCCATGAAGCACAGGGTCAAGACTGATTTGCATATAGCTGGGTCTTAACGGAGGTAGCAAAGTGAGCTAAATAACGATGATAGATTCAACCCAGATCCATGACTGGGGGAGAGTGTCTGAAAGTTTTAAGCGCTCCGTTCATCTCCTTGTGTCTGCCCTATCCTGAATACAGCATTGCTCGAAGAGACAGCGGAAGCGCTGCCTAGGCGAGACCTAAAAAGTGGTCTTATTTGCTTTAAGAAGGGAGGGGGACCCCTATTAACATATATAAAAGCACTTTCACTCTGTCAAAAAAAGTACAGTAATTAGATTAATCCTTGGCGTGGTTTCCCCTGACTTTTTGCCTCCACCTCCTGTATTTTTGACACTGTGCTGGATTTCGTTTTTGCTGGTTTAGATGCTTTGGGCACTTTGCCACTGCTGATCAGTGCCAAAGTGCAAGTGCTCCCTGGTTAAATTAGTATTATGATTGGCTGTCCATGATTGGCATATTTGTTTTACCAGTAGGTCCCTAGTAAAGTGCACTGATGTGCCAGGGCTGGTGATTCAAATGCTACTGGTGGGCCTGCAGCACCGATTGTGCCACCCACAGGAGTAGCCCTAAAATGGTGTCTAAGGCCTGCCATCGCTGAGCCTGCAGGCAGTTGCTAACTGCCATGTTGTCCTGGCCAGTGTACACACTTGCCAGGCCTGACCCTTCCCTTACACATTGGACACCCCTATGGTAGGCCCAAGGTACCCCCCTGGTCAGGGTGCAATGTATGTGAAAGGTAGGACATGTACTAGTGAGGGTGACATGTCCTGATAGTGAAATACTGCCAATTTCGTTTTTCACTATTGAGAGGCTATCTTGCCCATAGGTTGGAAGGGGGAATGCTGGGTATCATTTACCTGCATATCTTCCCATAGCGGCAAGATAGACATATGAAGTCTGGTATCCCTGATCTCAGAATTTGATAACATCTTTTAGGAAAGATGGTTTTTAAATTCCGTGTTGGCTATTTTCCTGTTCAACCTTTCTGTGTGCCTCTGCCTGTTTGTGTATTGACTGTCTGGTTTGCAAGTGAGAGGGGCTGGGGGTGGCTGCAGGGGGCTGGGTGAGTCAGCACTCGGCTGAATAGACCTATCTGCACTTAGAGTGGTGGGAGGAGTTGCACCTGGGCCTGAATAGGGCTGGCCTGCCTTCCACAATGCTGGCTCCACCTCCTGCAGTGTGTCTGATGGCCCTGGCCTCCTCTCACAAAGAAATAAGACATGCCCTGGCAGAGGGTACCGAGAATTGGTTTGGACTGGATCCTGGGCCCCTCACACATGTGAGAACAAAGACTTTTGGGGTATAAGTAGCTGTGCTGAAACCCCAGTAAAATTAGACTACTTTTGCCAACAAGAGGAATCCCTGCCAAAGAAGATCAACTGAAGAGACTGGAAAGGAAGACTGCCCTTGCTGTGTGTTCTGGGGCTGACCTACAGTTTGCTGTTACCATTAGGAAAGGGGACAGGGGACTTTGCTGTGTTCCACCCACCTGCTTGAAGGAAGGACTTTGCTGTGTGCTGTGTCCAGGAATAAGTCTCCAAGGGCCGGAGAAGAGCTGGCCTCCTGTTAAAACTCAGGAACACAAACGTTTACCAGAAGAAACCATTTTGATCAACGTTGAGTGTGTGTCTCTGCACCCAGACTGTGGCCTCCTGAGCCTGTGCCTTCGTGAAGCTCCCTGTGTGCTCATCGGCACACAGCTGGGGGCCTGTCGTGAGGACTGCGTGGTCTCGAGCGTGATCTGCCCAGGATCATGACTAAGCGTGCTTTGCAGACTAGCGCGCAGCTGATGGTCTGCGGGGGGGGCGGGGGGGGGGGGCCGGTGCCTTCCCCTAGAGCATTGTGCCACGAAGGAATCACCACTGCCGGCCCGGGGGCTTCATTGAGAGTGCTGTGCCATAAGAGAATCACCACCGCCGGCCCGGGAGCGTAATCAGCCTCGAATCCCTGTGCCCGCCTACGTCACAACAAGCCGCGCTGGCATTGGATTGGCTCCAGCGCCGCGGTTTGTCTAGCAACGAGAGGCTCGTCTGTTGCGAGTGCCGCGTCGAGAACCAGGAAGCGGAGTGCCCCGGCAATCAGCTGTTTGCCTAAGGAGGAGGACGCGGACACAGGTAACGGCTCCGGTCAGCTAATAGAGATGAGCTGTATCGCTGCTGGGGGCAGGGAGTGCGAGTCTCCGAGACAGTACTCTCGGCCTCCCGGTGAGAGTGAGGGGCAACATTCAACAACCATGCCCTTCGTTGGTATTGGCACGCACTCGTGCGAGTGAAAGCAGCGTGGGGAGCCTATTCCGAACCGCGGCAGCAACCTTGTAGAGCTTGAAGGAGTATTCTAATAGAATAGGGACCCCTTTGATTCAAAGTAGAGCGGGGGCACCTTTGTTAGTAAGAGCTCCACCGGCTAAAGGTGACTTTCACTACGTGAAGAGCAGGAGCCCGATAGTTATAAGAACTCAACCACATCTACAACTCTGACAAGTACTCTTTCTATAAAGGACCATTGATAAAGTGAACTGCTTGCACAAGGATTTCCAAGAACACTACAAAGGAATCTTTTCTTTTAAAAGAACGTTTAATGGTGTATGTTGGTGTCATGTCATTTTGATTTGCCTAAATAGATATAAAGATAACTTTATTTTTATAAGTGACCCAAGTGGTGTCCATTTGTGGTGTTTCACTATATTACTGTGAGTGTTGGTGCAAATACTTTACACATTGCCTTGGAGGATAAGCCTGTCTGCTCGAGCCAAGCTACCAAGAGGGCGAGCAGGTGTTATCAACAGTGCGTACCCCCTTACCCGGACTAAAAGTAAGGGTCCGTATTTGGACAAAGGTACTTACCTCTGCCAACTAGAGACCCCAGATCTAACATTGTAATAAACGTATATTTCAATAATTCACACTTCAACGAGTAATAAAAGGGATTGTCCTTAAAAATGTTAATACAGCTTGTTTTCATTTTTAAATCCATCAAGTTTGAGGTTTTTCAAAGTGCAGCCATAGAACCAATCACCAAGGGACTCTGCACTCCAGCTCAAGAGCATAGAGCTTCAGCTAGGAATACTAAACAAGCGTTTGCAATACTATAGGTCTCGCACTCATGCAAGTTTGAGCTATTGGCATTGTAAAGGACAAGGCCTTTTATTTAGGTTTTGGGTTTTAAAAACATAAATAAAAGGCATCGTCATTTACAATACTAATATCTTAAACTCTCGCGATTGCGAGACCCATCGCATTGCAATAAAGGGCCTTCTCGACCACTTGTTAGACTGAATATCAGAGGAAGAGACCTGCCTGCGACATCTTGAAAGTAGTGATAAATAGGGCAGTGAAGAAGATGTGTAAGTGTTCTAAATTACTTTGGAAAACAACGGGCCCCTGTAAACAAGATATACTTGCCAATAACAAGGTAAATAACAATTGAAAAAGAGAGCCTAGGCGAGGTGATAAACAATACAAGTGTGCGCAGGAAAACCTAGTACATAAATATAGTGAATACCAAATGGAGAAACATTAAATGAAGCCGATATTAAATATATTTTTTCTCTTTAAAACGCATTAATTTTCAATAAATATAAACAGTTTAATGAAAAACATTACATATATATCCCCCCAAAAAAATTGCAAATATACACCAAATTTTGCTCCTGTTGTCACAGAATTTCAGAGAATACAAATGTTATACATCAATCGTAGATTTGTTCTAGTGGTTTGTTGTTATCCGTAAAGATTAGACAACCATTTCTGATGCAATATACTTTCAAGATGACATGATACAATAGAACAACTGGCAGTATGTTGACACTACACGCATTTCAAAAAAGCCTTCGTCAGGGTTCCATCACAGTATACACGATCTAATGATGGATCCTCTGAAATAGACTCTTGTTGTAATACTAGGGATGCCATCACACGAAGAAACCTTATCCTTAAGGTAATGATTGGTACAAATAAAAATCAACAAGTATTGGATTTAACCAATTTGATATTCATTGGATGCCAACCTGTGTGGGATCCAAATGGACGAAAATGCGGCCAGAGAAAGTTCTAATAAGCATCCATAGATGAAAAACTGGTAAGGTAAACAGTTGAAATGCCCTAATAAGGCAAGATGTTGGCAGTCATTTTCATAGCCTGATCCTAATAATGTCAGGATGTAGGGAGTCGTTACCTGTAGGTTGACACGAGTACCGGATGCCGCATGATCGCGTTCATCTACTTCTCAGACAGGACGCTCCATTGGCATCCCGAATGGAGAATCAGCTCCAAGTCCCGAATGGAGGATCAGCTCCAAGTTATCTCCACACTATATAACACCTATTGGAATATAACCATTGGTTGCCCTACATTATTATGATCTGGCTATAGTGTTGTGAATTACACAGACACAAAGTGTGAAGTGAGAGTTATATATGATCCGAGCTATAAACATTAACAAAGCGCGCCAACACTTTTTGCTCTGCGATTACACCGACGCGGCTCCAGAGGAATGGGGGGGGGGGGGGGGGGGAGAAGAGGAGGGGAGGTTTAACGCCCTCTCCGTGATTCGAGTGTGCAGTGGGGCATTGCTTAATGTCATGGCTATCTTTGGCCTAATGAAAACACTTCAACTGTAGTATGGCCCTGGCTTCACATCCTGGTGCAGGGCGGGCTGTGCTTAATGGCAGGCATGGAGGGAGGGAATCGTTTGTAGCTCTAGCCTCTTACAATGCCCCTGCTATTACTAGTGAGCGAGAGGCGCTGAGGTGGCGACATTGCTGGTGGAGGCAGCATTGCGGGTGCTGGCAGAGGCGGCATTGCGGGTGCTGGCGGAGGTGGCCGTATTGCGGGCGGCGGACGTATTGCGGGCGGCGGACGTATTGCGGGCGGCGGACGTATTGCGGGCGGCGGACGTATTGCGGGTGGCGGACGTATTGCGGGTGGCGGCCGTAGTGGCCGTATTGCTGGTGGTGGCCGTATAGCTCGTAGTGGCCGTATTGCTCGTGGTGGCCGTATTGCTCGTGGTGGCGGCAGTATTGGTGGTATTCCTGGTACCAGCCTTTCAGGGTCTAACTACAAGCTAGTGCTACTGCCAACCAGAGACATGATTCTGCCCTCCTGCTGCTGAGCCAGGCTCGAGTAGGGGTAGGCAGGACAAAAGGTTTCCTGTCACAGGGAGATATGCCCACCTCTCAGACAGGACTTACGTATTGGTCTGGAGTGGGAGGCGCTTGCCAACGCCACTAGACTGCATTTGAAGAGCACATTTGGTGGCCTCCTTGCATAATCCAGTTGGAACCAGTTCAGAGAGCCATTGTATTAAATTTAGACATGCAGTATTGCTCCCTCTTCTTCCTTTTTGCTGTTAAAGCTTCTCCTCTTATATTCATTACATTTAAAATGTTATATATTCATCATATTTTTAAATATAAAAAAAAGGTAAACAATATGTGCAATAAATACATGAACAACAACTCTCGATGCGACGTTTCGGTGCCAAGGTAGATCGGAGAGACCTCCAGGGAAAAAAAGATTGAGGCTAAAAGAGCATAAATCAGCGATTCGAACCAAACGCTAGAATACCCCTTTAGTAGAACACTGGAATGAAAGGGCTCATAAAATTGAAGAACTCAGGTGGTGCATTATTGAGGTAGTACAAATGAATATAAGGAGGAGGAGATTTAACAGCAAAAAGGAAGAAGAGGGAACAATACTACATGTCTAAATTTAATACATATAGATGTGGATTGAATAGTAGGGAAGAATGGAAAAGAATTTAAGATCATATATAGTATACTCCCATGCCCCTCAGTTACAATCTCCATAGGGGCCGAGTTTCCGATGTAAAGAGCCATTTGATTACTGAATTAAACAAATTTCTAGAAATAATTACCACCATATCTACAGGGTCTTAATCCCCATGATATTGCAGAACTGATTATCTGCATTATTATGTACCACCATTTATATGGTGCAACTATTTATGTAAAAAATAATAATAATTAAAAAATGGGTATACCTATAGTGGCGACAGCATCTGACAACACGTCAATATGTTTTATAGGTAAAAAGCATTGATGTGTCTAAGACAAATAGGACATTGCACCAAGATGGCCGCCATAGTGAAGGACGAGTGAAACATTACGGCACAAGTTCACACAAAACACATGGGGTACCATAAGGGACAGGCACCTGTGTTGATTTTCAGTTCGCCTGGGATGAACCTAGAGTCCGTGAAGATATAAAATGCAACAGTATATTGTAGGTATTATTACCGTGCGATTAACACAACATGGAGGTACAATTATAATTAAACTCATTACCACGATCCGAATGATTTAGCAATATGACAATTTTAGGGCATAATAAAGAGTAACTAATATTATCATTATTACAAACCAGCGAATAGGTGCTTCATAAATAAATAAGATTTGCAGGTAGGTATAACTGAGCGGTATTAGACCACAGTATATTACAATATGGCCGCCGTAGTCGAGCCTTAAAACAGGGCATATTATGGAATATAGTCCGCTCCATGCATGGTTCGCTTAGCGATATTTTAATTATTAAAGAAATGATATGTAGGATTGATACGAACGCGATTCCCGCGTCACGCTCTTAATTAGGATAGCGTTAGTTTACGATTAAAACGGGGTAAATGAAGCGAGACGATCGCACCAAGAGAGCATAATAAGCTGTTGGGAATGGCAGATGCCATCACATCGGCATTTTAGTATAAAATCAAACAAATGGCCAGTTATAATTCATTAACATGAGGCGAGAACACATTTCAAAATGGCCGCCCTGGTTGAGTGGTAATTCAGTGCACTTAACCCTCGGTGATGTCACTCACCGGACAGGTGGGCCTAATTAGGAAATGAAAAGGAGTATATAAGGAGCCTGAAAACAACACTGCTGTCAGACTCAATTTGGCAGGTCAGCAAGACAGATGCTTGTTCTTTGAACTTCATATCTGGTAAGTGGGACCATTGAGGGAATGCTAACTGATCTGTACATCTCTCTAAACAGATTGAAGGTAGACTTTGATGATTATTTTTTAGATATACAAACTTTAATATAAATACATTTTTATACTGCTCTATGTATAGAACTGAGTACTTAACTTTGACCATAAAATAACATTGCCAGTTATAGGTCAAGTTAAAATCTAGAAAGTCTGAACAGTAGCAGAGTATACATTCCTATGTGGTCTCTGTAGAATAAAATCTGGACCAGAACTAAAATTAACTGGAACCAGCACCCCTAAAGAAGAAAGTGGGTGGATCTAGTAAACAAGATTTGAATTAGAGGTGAGAAGTAAAATTTAACTTGCTTATACTGACTAGAATAAATACAGAAATTTGTTGCATTCAATATACTCTGTAATAAGTGATTCTTTATAAAAAATCTTTTCAGATTTATATTTTGAGTTAAGATGGACCTGTCAATATAAAAGTTATTTGTGAATGATCCCATCGAACTGTGACTAATAAAAAGGTAAGCCACAAGATTAAAAAGTGTGTTTATCTTTTAGCAATTTAAAAAGTGAAGTTGGCTCTGTATTTAGAATGTGAAAACCTTGGGGATATATATTTTTTTAAATAATTCCAAATAGCATATTTTTGCATACCCCCGTAGCTATTACATTTACGCCTTGAAGGGATTCATACAAATAGAAGGGTGAGAAAACTAAACAAAGACCCTCCAAAGAAAATTATATGGGTAAGTTGATTCAGGCCGTTCTAGATTTGAAATGAGACAATATTCAGAGGGTCTGATTATAATGGAATTCTTTTCCCTCATAGTATCATCCGGCACCTATGAGACTGTAAAAATCAGGCGAGGAACCCGTCCAAAACTTAATTGGAGGCAAATATAAAAGCTTCCATATAAATCAATAGGTATGTAACAGGTTTACTATCAATAGGAATGAGACCCGGTGTATTAAACTACTATGATTGAGTAATCTTTCTGTGCCTTAAATTAATGAGCAAGCCTATTGGATTCTTGACCTACACTTTTTATCCAGGCAGACTTATTCCTAGGTTGCTAAATATAAATCATAAATAATGTAACAAAGGGATGTTTTAAAAAAAATGTTTTTCTAATAAAGTTTACATTCTATTCAGATTTTTAATATTGAACTATTGTCCTGAAGCGCCGCGTCGACAGTTCATGTATTTATTGCACAGTTTACCTTTTTTTTAAAAAATGAATATATTCATTTTAAAATGTGTTTAACTTTGTCAATATCAATTGTATAGAACATGATCTTTTGAATAAAATATTGATAATACATTCCTTTGAATTCATATGTTTGATTAGAAATTGATTCTATGTATGATTTTATATATTTAGCAACCTGGTAAAATGTGTCTTATTATATCTCAGTGTATGGCCTCACTATAAAATAAGTTAACCAATCCAATTAGAGGATTGAATCCTCATGTTTTGATGATTATGCAGAACCATTTAACATTAGATATTATTCTCGTGAAAGAAGGCGGAGTCTGCCATGTGTTGAGGGTTCAACCATGATACACAATTTTATCCGAGGATAGTAGGCTTATTAATAATTTAAGAAGTTACATCACTACTGTTTGGCATGCAGCAAAGGCTCTAGAGGAGCATGGGTTTTGGGAATTAGTGGGTGTATGGTTAAGTAAGATTGGAAAGGGTTATATAAATGTTGGGGAGTGGTTTGATAATATTGGTGGTGCTGTTCTAAGAAAGATATCAACCCTGTTAATTGTTTTTGTACAGAATGTGTCTCATTCTTTTGTTAAAAATCCTTGAGGCAATCTGCTTCAGGGGGGGTTTAAATGTAGGTGTATGAAGGCATCAGCAACGTCTACAAGGGAAAGAAAGGTGTGATCACTAATTCGGGTTGGAGAACATGGCTCATGTTTATGATAAGATGAGGAATCGGAGATAAAATGCTGAAGAGGATGCAAACTGTTTTGTAAATAAAGATTGTGGGAGGTGGTTAATTGATTAAAATTAACCTCTTCAGTGCCCATGACGAGATAGTCTCGTCATGAACCCCACCCACTAATAAAACGCCCGGCACAGGAGGGGGAAAGGACGTGGCACAGAAGGGGTTATAGGGGGCTGGGAGAGCTAATTTTGATCTAATAAATTTGTGCTTAAACATTATGAACATGTCTGCTCTAAAATGAAAAATCCAATTTGACAGAGCTGTACTGCACGAAACTGGGCCCAAATGAGGCCTCACTTCCATCATGGATTTCAACAGTCATGATGTGTGCTTGCCTTTCTATGTTCACTGTACATAACCAAAATGTGCACAATGTGATGCTCTGTATTGACATGTGGTTCTAAAAGTACTATTGAGGAAGCATTTTACAATATTCAAGGCTTCTCCTGCCAATAACAATGTGAATCCATTCATTTAGCAGACTTCCCTCGTTTTTGTAACCAGATCTGTACTCCCAGATCAGATGACATTAATAAGTATTAATGTTCATTTAGAGGTTAGTGCTGGCATGATGGCAAAAGGTGATGTTGTATCATTTATTACGGAGATTTATTTAACTCTGCTCACCTTATGAGGATCATGCAATTTCCATGGACTTCTAATACGAGTTTTCCTATTAAAGATGGTGCATTTTTGAGGCGAGCCTGCCTTTACTCTAGAGGGACTGAAAGCTTGCTGGTTTGTCTCTTACTTTGGACTGAATATATTTTTGCCAAGACTTCACTGTATTCTCTTGCGGCATTTGCTTGAAATAAATGATTTACTAAGCATTTTAACTATACTTTTTTTGACTTCTATATTGATCTAATACATTTAAAAACAAGCATTTACAATGCAATGGTCTCGGCATTGGTAAAGTTAGAGCTATTGGCATTGCTCATGACAATATTTTTGTATGTTTTTTGTTTATGTTTTTGTTTTTAACCCCTTCAGTGCCCGCCCCTTTCCCCGCCCTGTGCCGGCCGTTTCATTAGCGGGCGGGGTTTGTGACGAGCTGGTCTCGTCATGGGCACAGCGCAACCGCGGCCCATGACGAGACCAGCTCGTCACGGGCATTGAAGAGGTTAAAACATTTAAAGAAACGGCATTGTCATGAGCAATGCCAATAGCTCTAACTTTAACAATGCCGAGACCGTTGCATTGTAAATGCTTGTTCCTTATGGAGTGAGCCCATGGGGTTGAGGTAGTACTCTTTTCACTTTTATGTTCCAAATTTGAATGCATTTAAGAATCCATCTCGCGATTTCTGCCTTTGAGATGGTATTACCCCCTCCTTGGGTTTGATAAAGCATCAATTGTTTTTTTCGAAAGGTTTTGGTTCCTTCCACATAGCACATATGGGCCCTTTTATATCAAGTGTGTGTGGTGCCCTTTTTGAATGGTCTTTGGCTCGAAGAAGAAAACCGGTAGATCTAGAGCGATTCAGGTGAAAAGGTGAGATTACTTTTGGCAGAAACTTTGGGTTGATTTTGTCTTGGAAAACCTGGAAATAAAGTTTCTCAATAGTTAGGGCATGTATTTCATTAACTCTCCTTAAGGATGCAACTGTGAAGAGGTAAGCCACTTTCCATGTTATAAACTGCAACTTGCATTTATGCATAGGCTCAAAAGGTGTGGGCATCAATCTTGTTAACACTGTTAAATCCCATGATGGCAGAGGAGTTATGTGTTGAAATTACTCAAATCCTTCCATGAAAGCTTTCATTACTGGTATGAGAATAAAAAAATGTATGTGTTCTGTTCAGAAGATATGCAGCAATTGCTGCTAAATGAAGTCTTATGGAAGTATATGCTTAATGCGATTTCTGTAGATATAACGAGTAACATACCAGTTGCTGTTCAAATGGAGTGCATGGGTCTATATTGCATCCAGGACAGTGTACAAAAAGTGTTTCCATTTTGCTGCACAACACGCCCTTGTGGTTGGTCTCCTGGCTGCCTTTAGAATGTCCATACATTCTGGTGGTAATTGCAAGTACCCAAACTCTACAACCTCAGGATCCAGATTCCAAGGTTGAGTTGTTGTGCATTTGGGTGCCCGACTCTGCCCTTGCTGCTGAGTTAGAAGATCTAGAACGTTGGGAAGTTTTTTGTGATGTATTAGGGACAGCGCTAGTAATGTAGTGTACCCTGGCTGTTGTGCCCATGTTGGAACTATGGGGATCATTTTGAGTGATTAGTGTCTGAATTTCCTGAGTAGCTATTGAATGAGTGGGAGAAGGAGGAAAAGTGTACACATATATATCGGCACACAACACATGGACAGAGCCCCTCTCTAGTGGTACTCGCATAACTGTCTGGTGACAGCTAAGCTGTCAACCAAGACCATTTAAAAAAATGGTCTTTGCTCCTTTCTTCAAACATAAAGTGCACCCCCTTGCCCCTTACACAATCTGGTGTAGACTCTTAAGATCTGCACAGATTAGTGTTTGGTGCATTTCTAGACTACGGTCCACACAAGACCTCATAGTAAGCTGAAGAGCAATATACTACACAAAATACAACAAACCGGCCTGACAGCCGGATCTTAACACACTTTTGATCGTTGCTTTTAAAATGTTTTTTGGTCAGAGTTGGTGCTTTACAAATAAACTATGTTATATGGGAATACAACAAAGTGTATTTATTTTGGATGAAATGGTAAAACGGCATACATGAGGCAATAAAACCAAGCTACTTCCCACGGCAATCAAGATGATAGGAAAGATGTGGTAGTATATGAATATCATGATTCTGGGTGGGATAATAAAGTAAAAATCTGAAAAAGTAAAAAGAACCAATACATCAGGGAAACGTTGTGGTTGTTTTACATTAAAAACACAAAAAAGGTTGAGGGGAATGCTTGCAAATATTCTAACCACTGTCAACCACTCTGGGCATCATTTTTCGGCCATTCTGCTTCTATTGATTCATCCCTACCTGATGCAAATTGGTACGTACTCTGCTCATCGTGGGGCTAGAACCTCCCAAATTCCCAGGTGAGGCCCACTCCAGAAACCGGTCTCTGGTTGCTAGTCTACTGTCTAGAGGGGAAATTACCTGGCAGTTCAGACTGGACTGTTCTTATTGGAGCAAGACCATGACTCATTTGCATATAGCAGGTACCTTGTAGAGAGTGGCAAAGTGAGAGGAAAACAATGGTCTGGAATATAGCACGAGTGATCACTGGAGGCTGATCAAATTCAAGCATTTATTTATTCCCTTCTTGAAATATTTACACAGCACATAAAAGTTGGATTAATGGGTTTGTATGTGCAACCAATGTGACAGCAAAGTGATTATAAAAATCATTTAACAAAAACATGTAACATGCCATGATGAGACATTGCGAGAGGCGTACACTGAAACTTTCATTTCAGATGTCCAACTGTGTGCAATTTAGCTACAATTCCAGTAAAAGTGGCCGCAGTAAGATTATACGGCGCTCCCCTGCTGACCTGTAGTTCTTAACCCAAGATGCGTGGACACCACAGGTCCTAGATTTCATCTCTGGGAGTCTGTGACAATTATAGAATATTAACAGATTAATAAATAATAAACACATAAAGACAAATTGAAAACGTCAAGAAGCCCTCCAAATATGAAGGAAAGTGAAATTGGAGGCTAAAAATTAAGTTGACATGTTTGCTTGGTTCGTGGGAGAACGACATAGTAAGAAGTATGGAGGATTGGTGGCCTAAATTGGAGCACCAGTATACAAAAATAAAAAGCGAGAATGCATCAGGACGAGTATACAAAAATAAAAAGTGAGAATGCATTAGGAGTAAAAACAAAAAAAAAACACAATAAAATTGTAGAAACCTAGGGCACTGGCTACAACCAACCTAATAAATACAATTTCGTTTTGTGTCATTTTTAGTGTGAATTATAGAAAGCAGTTAATAGCTTGTGTATTTGCTTGATGGATACTTGTGTAGTTTTGTGTATTTGAGGATCAATTCGTAGAAACTGCTGTGGCTGGAGCCCCGGACTTCCAATAGTGAAGTGGGGATCCACAGACAAGTTAAGAAGCACTGCTGTGAACTGTGGGCGGATACTGGTGGCGAGGTGGGCAGGGTGGAGGATTAAGCTTACAACTTAAGATACACGCATGACGAGGGTTCTCTGGGTTAGGATGGGCGACCCAGCAACCAAAACAAGCATTGGTTTTAGGATACATTTTGTACCCTCTGCATTCGTAGTTTACTTCCCGCCCACGCGCCAGTTACCTGTTGAGCTCTTACAGTGTGTGGCGGCGTCATGAAAGTCATGGAGGCGGCCTCGGGGAGCTGGAATCCAAGCCCCGGTGGCCCTCTCTGCTTCCGAGTCGGGGCGTGTCCGGGCCAATGCAAATCTGCACTCGGTTCCCGGTTGTCAGCCATAGACCATGGCCGGGTGGGTCGGCGGGAGGCTGGTGATAGGCCACGGCTTCCGCGGGTCGCTGGAGGTCCGGGGCTTAGAGGTTTTGTGCCGATGGAATCATTAAGTGGCCATGGTTGGCCCGGGTGACTTCTTCGGCCGAGTGCCGTCCTGTGCCCGCCTGCATCGAGTGAGGCAGCGAGAAGCCCAGGCACCCGCTCAGCCCCTTTCGGTTTCCATTCCCAGCTCTGCTCTCGTTTCCTAGTCTAAGGTTGGATACAGGGCGGAGTTATACTGGCCGGCAGCGGGTGCCATCTTGAGAGTGGAGGTTGTCGCGGGGCAGTCTCGGGTTTCGGATAAGGAAGCATCCCTCAACGTAATGTGGAGTTGTGAAACACACGCGGCATTTCATTGCGGGGCGTAACCAGTCACGGTTTACCGGATCCGTACCGCGTGCGGATCGGTGTATCTGCTGGGAGTGATCAACTTCCCAAGCAATTAAAACGGTAAACGGCGCCCGGCAGGACTCCAGCTTGTACATGGCCAGTCAGTGCCAAACAGGACAGCAAAAGCACACCACCGCCTTTCTCCGAGGCAGAGCAGAAATGCCTCGGAGAAACGCAGCCTCCTTTTCGGATTTGGGGGCGTGTTTTGCTGTTGTCTCCTCCCTGAGACTTCTCGCAAAAAACACGCCCCCCGATCCGAAAAGGACGGGGCATAATCGGAGTGACTGGACCTCTTCTCCAGTGGCTGGCCAGCATTTAAGATGCCAGCCAATGGAGAACAGGAGAGAAGAGGGGCGGGTGCAAGCCCCTCTTCTTAAAGTCATTAAATCTCGCGAGCGAGACTGCGCAAGCGCAGCCATCGCTAGCAGAGACCTAAAAACTGTAGGAGAAGCCAATGGCGCCCTCTCTAGCGCTCTCTCTCTGCTTCTTAAAGCTTTTATTTTTCTTCTCGCGTTTATATGACACAAGATGAGCACACGAAAAAAGACAAAGAACTATCGTACTCCCAACACAAATCTGCCAACTCATAGTGCATTTCTATTAACTAGGTAGATTGTTTGGCAACCTCTCCAGCCTGACGACTCGTACATCCACAGCACACTGCATGACATATAATCAAATAGATTTAGAAGTACACTGTATCACACTCACAAACCAAATAAGGCTCTCGTTTGCCCTCAAAACTATTAGCAAAGTCATCTCTGGGCTCCCAAAAGTGCTACGATGCCTACCACAAGCAGACGGGGCATAATATACATACCAATTAAAATACCACCAATTAAGACAGGCATACTAGAAACCAGTATAATTGGAGCTCATCAGGTTGTCAGTAGTCATGTAAAATGTCAAAGGCACTGAAATCTGCTTTGCCAAAAGGAGAAACATGCTGAATAAAGATAGCACTTCCAAGTTCTAAATAAATTGAGGATGCTGTGGCATGTTGAGACCCAAGCCGGTGAGCTCTGCCATCTGAGGGATAACCACATTGTATGATGCCCAAACTTAATCTATACATTGCAAGCCTTTCAACTTTCCATAGTTGAATGCCACTCATATGTTTAACATTCAGGTATGGCTCATCCACCTTGGTTCTAGATCTTCAGATCAGTGCAATCGTCCTTTAGTTACTGCCTGAAGGCTGTGCGGTTATGCAAGTTCTGCTAGCCTGAAGTCTAAGAGCGAATCTTTTTTTATTTCAAGTCCGTATCCAAACTTTTGTGAAACCAGAATAATAGCTCTGCTTTCTATTTGTCTAAGCTTACCGATAATGTTTGGGTCACCTGAGGGATAACTTCACTCTCACAGAGCTATACCAATATCAAAGAGGGCTCTACCAGCCAATGTAGGAGTTGGTTAAAGGTCTCTTTGCTCTCAAACTCTGCAGCGCCTTTCCACTCACTTAAGCTCTTCTACATCTGGAAATCTCTCTGCTGCTTTAGCTCTCCACGTAGGTGAGACAGAAGGGACCACAGCATTCAACTGCAATTGCAGAACTGAATGACACATTCAAACTCGCACCTGGTACAGCTTCAGCAAACAAATGTAAAGGAACACCAATACTAGCGTTAAAGCCTCCTACCAGTCGCCCTTTCCTCAGGGCACACTCAACAGCGCTTTTCACCAATAAGTAGCAGCATTCTGATGTAGCGATCTAGATTTGTAAAGCATGTATTGTACCGTTTGCTTTCAACATTCAACACAAAACTAACTATTTCACTGGCAAAGACCACAGTATAGATAAGCCTTCCAGTTAGCTATCCAAAACTACTCCCTAATATCATAACATACCAAACAGTCAGCCAACACTACATATTACACCAACCTTAGCTGACATATCGAATCCAATTTGGAAAGGTCATAATAACTCACAACAGCACTTCTCAAGCAATGCATATTGTGTAGTCCTGTCCAGACATACTTAATATTCGCTCAACCAAAACTGAACAAGTTAGACCAACCAAATGATAACTAAATGTACTCAACATGGAATCAAAGCCATGTAGTTAACAACTGTTGCCACATGAACAACATACACTTCCCCCCCACGCCCCCCCCCCCCCCACTGCCAGATCTTTGAACCAAGCAAACACAAGGAGATGATGGACGGAGCGTTGAAACTTTTCAGACACTCACCCCCAGTCACAGATCTGGGTTGAATCCATCATCATTCTTTAGCTCACTTCGCCACCCTAGTTCAGACACAGCTATATGCAAATCAGTCTGGACCCTGTGCCTCATGGGAACAATCCAGCCCGAACTGGTAAGCCATATTTTCCCTGGACTGGAAACAAGCATCCTGGTACCGGTTTCGGGCTAACAGCCCTCATCAGCCAGGCTAGCTTGAATTCAGTGGCAAAGTGAGCAAAGATGTCTGAAACCCGAAACCGGTCCTAGGATGCTTGTTTCCAGTCCAGGGAGGACCTGGCATGGCAGTTCAGGCTGGACTGTTCCCATTGGGCACAGGGTCAAGACTGATTTGCATATGGCTGAGTCCAAACTGGAATGGCATGGTGAGCAAAGAAACGATTGATTTAGGCCCAGATCCCTGTATTGGGAGAATGTATGACATTGTTCTGCATTCTGTCCATCAATTGTTCTTTTTGCATATCTTTGAACCATTCATAATAAGTTAGCATAAAGATACTACCACACATCAAATGCACAACATATCCTAAAAGCTAATGCATATACTTTTGATGACAACCTGGTTAACAGGCTGCTCAGGCAAGGCAAAGGACGACAGCTAACCCCAATGGCACAAAATAAATAGCTTAATCCTATAGCCTACAAACCCATACACAAATGCACCAGCAAGTTTCCAAACCTATCGGACTAAAATGTATTTAACCTATTAACCAATAAGAACCATTTTAGTAACATTATGGGCAGAATATATTGGACAAAGCAATTGCCACTAACTACCAGCTACTGAAAATCCCCGGTTTGAAAAGGCACCCCGATGCCAAAAGGAATGTTGTACCCTTCAGATAGTAGAAGTGAACTAGCCAAAGGCAGATAAGATAATGAGAGCTCTAAAAAGAGCATATACTATACATTATTGTACTAAAGCAAAACATGATGGATCCACACAGATTGCATAGAACAGTGGTGCTTAACCTTACAACCTGTGTACCCCCACTTAATCTTTACGGAAACAAGCATTCTAACTACACAAATTAAATATTTCATTTAATCCACAAACTATTTTTATTTAAACTGCAACATTTTACTTTTAGTAGGAAGGTTGGAGCTTTTCTAAATTTTCAATTTAAGCCCCCCATCGCCCATACTGTTTTCCGTTTGATGTACTTGCACAGCTCCCACTAATCAATCTGAGGATACCCAATTAATTTTTAGCCTCCTATTTTTAAATTGCTGCACATTTACAGAACGTTTTTAAATTTTCGGTTTTACATTTTGCTTGTATATTGCTATCCACTTTAGAAATCTATTCATATTTTATTTTCCAAGCAGTCGCGAACCACCTGGGGTCCCCAGACCACATGTTAAGAACCCCTGGCATAGAAGTCTTAGAGTGCCATCCCGGCCATACACCCTTCAGCCCACTTTTAATTTTACCCAGACCAGCCCTTCACTTTATACTGCAAAATTAACAGCCAGCTTTGAGGAGTTAGAGTATAGCGTAAATTGGAGGTCTAAAAGTCCTGGAAATACAAGACTGTACGAGATTCAATGGAGGGCAGGAGTATGTTGAAGGGAGTCCGAGAGAAGAGAGTGGAGAATTTTGACACCTTTACTGAAAGGAAATGTGGGAGGACTTTCCAAGGGGACAAGAAGAGTGCAGCTTTAGCACAACAAGGAGAGACTGGTCACCTGGGATGGAAAATGATAGGGGTGTAAGGAAGTATTCTCCAACCATCCTGCCACTCAGTCACCCCCAGTTGCATCTTGTTTTTCCTCCGCTTGCATAGTCCAAGGAGTGTCAGACTGATCTCATGACAGACTGACCGTGATTGAGTGAATGGAATGCTTCAACCATATTTTAGACAGGACCTGCTATCATGGTTTTATCTAACGAATTAAGAGATTGAGAAAGGGTAGGAGGATGGATGAATCTGTGTGTAATGGACTCCCAGCTGTTAAAATTCAAAGTCTTCTCATAGAAGCCAGAACAGATGCCTTACTTTCTGGTCTTCCCTAAAAAGGCCGCTCACAACTTTGGCAAAAAACAAGCTTCATGCGGGTGGTACGGTGGGGTAGTCTGTGAGAGGGTTAAAAAAAAAGTGTATGTGGGGTAAAGGAAGCAGCTTGGGGTAGATACTGCAGTTGAGGAGGTGTAGGGCCTGAGGAAGGGCTGAGATAGGATGTTTAAAGTGTATTCGAAAGCAACTGCTAGTTGCTAGCCTTAAAAACACAGAAGAAGTGAGCACCTTCTCCACTAAAGGCAGTGAAGTATTGGGAGTTCTGCTGTCTAGACATCATACTAAAAAATATATATATATATATATATATATATATATATATATATATATATATATATATATATATATGACTTCATGTGTCCCCAAGTATACTTTTGAAATTGACTGCAGAATAGAATACTTTGTTTCTGGTCAATCACTACTCAATTCATAGTCAGGCACTATAAAAGTTAGTAAAAAGAGAACCAATAAAAACTAGTGAAAAGCAATATCCTAATCCTGGTATTCGACACCAGGATTGGGCGAGGAGGGCGTTTGACTTTGTGACCATCAACTTGGGGCGAGTGTTTCTGCTGCCATGAAGAGCTCTGAACGGATTTGCACAGTCCTGCTCGAACCTGGCCAAAGGCACCCACTGCACGGATTTGCACAACCCTGCTTCACTTGGTCAAAGGCCCCTGCTGTGATTAGCCACTGCATAAATTCCAGTTGCGGACTACAGGTCCCACAATTCCCTGCACCACCCCACCTGAGGCATGTTTCCTCTGAATGATATTAGGCATGCTGCAGTCCCGTCCATTGGGGGCAGAGTTTGACTTGGAGACCATTGACATGGGTTTAGTCTGTTCTTGCTGCCAGGAAAAGCTCTGCACATATTTGCACAGCCCTGCTCCAACCTGGCCAAAAGGCACACACTTCACGGCTACCTTATCGGAGTATGGACTAATAAGGCACTCATTGGGACGAATTAATTTGTGCTCTTTCAGTAAGTTCCCCATTTACCTGACGGGTATCTTTTCATATTGTCTATTAGCATCTGTTTAGTTTGTATATAGCTTACACCTCCGTTGACCCCTTCATCGCTGGTGTTTTGTACACTTGCTTTAAAGTGATTTAGTTACATCCCATCCAACTATGGGATAGCGCAAGATGTGGTGCATGGTACCGCTACACAACCTAAAAATACAACCACTGTTGGCAATTGCACATTGATAGACTGATAGAGGAAGTGGAGTCCCTCACTGGCCAAGACACGCTGTCTCAAGTACAATTAGGGTCTCCCTTTCGAACAACGCAGATGAAAATCCCAAGACAGCAGCTATCCAAGAAGCTAACGCAACTGCTGGGTCGACTAATAAGTGCATTTGTCTGACCCCCATACATAGATATTTTGATTATGCCAAAGCCAATGATTAACCCTCAAATCAAACATCTTCTGCTTTAGTCACAATGCCTTGAGCGACAAGAATGATGTTGCACACTCTCAGGCAATACGGTGCAATAATAATTTTCTTTCCCTTACTCAACTGACACTGCCCCAAACTCAGCAACACCCTAGTGCAGGTTCTCACTCAGTATATGCCGTCTGTAGCAGCTGACGAACCACTTCATCTAGTCCAACAGACGGCTTAAATAAGAAAGGAGGCGGGGGCTTAAAAAACTATGGTAGCGCAACTCTAGCTCTGACAAAGATTGATGGAAGATAAAAGGAGCGCTACGGGTTGCGAAACTTGCATCTCACGCTGCCTAGGGAAACAGTTTTTAAGTGGAAGCTGTAAAACTTCCAAGGCTGGTAAACTTCCTCACCCAAAAGATTACAGATCTAGGTCTAAATATCCAGAGCAAGCTAATATGGCGGGCACGGGACCCCACCAAGCTGTAACCACCTGCATATGTCCTGTGTATTTTCCAACTGAACACAAGGAAGACTTAGTCAAATAAAGAATAGCCAAGTATTTTCAAAACATGTTACTTGCAAGCAGGGCTCTCTAATTTCACGAATCAGCTCCATTTTCATGGTTAATGTCCCTAAATCTAACCAAACTCAATATAAGGAAGGTGAAGACTCTTTAATAAATAAATCCATCCACTGGATTTGGAAGGAGAGAGGTAGTCGCTCCATTATTAGCATATATTCTTTGTGCCCTCAGGAGTCCTCAAATGGATTCAAATTACGATACTATTGAGCTGATCCTTCTCTCTAAGGATTTAGTGGAGAACTTGGTGGCTTTCGACCTGCAGACACCCACCGTGTCTAACACAAATAGTACTTTTAAATATAGGCTCTATGAGCCGTGCCAATCTAAGGATGGGGGCATTCTCTCTTACTCGTGGCGAATTTACCGATGAGGGTAACTGATTGACAGGCTGCTATAAATCCCTCCTTGTTAGAGAACCCACTGTCGCTGGGCTCATCTGATCAGGGCACAGCTGATTGCTTTCCAACTCCCTGTACCCACCCTTCGGATAATCCTTCTTTAGCTGGAAGCATCCCAATTCCTTACATTAGGGCCCCATTACTCCTGGTAATGTGTTAGAAGAACGAGATCTTGAAAACATGGGGTTCCTTCTCTCTGCCTCCAGACCTCAGGGTTTTACTGATGCAAATGACATTTGTTTGTTACAGAAAGCTGGTCCCTTGATCCGAGCCAGATTACATGAATTTCTTTATGCCAGCTAGACGTGGTCCTGTAGGTAGACCAGTCAGTGGTTTAATAACTTTGATCCGGTTCAATCTGGACTTAAAAATAAAACAGCTTTGTATAGATTTCCTTGACATTCTGGCTGTTCAAATCATGATGGACCACTTCCGTACCACTGAGATTTATAATGTTTGGGTCAGGGGAGGGCTTAGATCACCAACCATGGCAATCCTTGAAGACTCCCTGGGGAAACAGGGTGGCGAATTATTTATAATACTCGCAGGGGACTTCAATTACACCCTAGAACAACTAAGACAGGAATGATGATAGCCAGAAGGTAGAAGAGGACGCGATCTGGGGTATTCTTTCTACACCTTGATTTACCCCCTGATATCCAAGACGACCGAGTCGGCTCTTCAGCTAAAATCTTTATCCCTAGAATTTGGGGTGAGCTCTTTGAACAAAAGATCTAAATACGACAAAGGGGGGGGGGTTGTACTTTTGACAATTTATCACACTCTAGTTGCATTGAATATGTTCTAACTGATCTTCACCTGTGCCTGCATTTCAAAAATATGATTGTTGAGCCCAGTGTCAAAAGTGGCCATAATTCCCTATGCTGGCAGGCAAAAAGACACCCATTCCTTTATTTACGGACAATACTCAACTCATTACTAAAACACCTAGTGACCTTCAGCATTTGGTATTTCGTTTTGAGGAAATGTGCATGGCCCATTGTCTTGGGATTAATTGTGCAAAAAGCAAGTTATTTTCGTCAGTCCTCAATAAACAAAAAACAATCAAGGGAAGACTTGATCTTGGGGGCACGTTACTAGAAAGGGTAAATGTCTTCACCTATCTGGGCATTAACTTTATCTCCAACTCTAGTTTGGAAGCTGCAAATTGATTTAGTGACTAAAGTATAAGCATACTGCTGGTGCCATAATCAACTACGCTAGATCCTCTTTTACTAAACCCCTTGCTCCAGTTTTACAAATTTATGAAGCAAAATCAGTTAACTCTGTTGTATGACTCCCGAGTTGTGGGGATTTGCTAACCTTCTCCCGCTCATAAATGCAGAGAACAAGTTTGAGGAACCTGACCCGCCGCCCTGCTAGCACTCCATTGGTACTACTAACGCTCGCTCTAGGAAGGATAACAGTTGCCAACAAAGCCAAACTTTGCCCTTTGTTGTTTTGACAAAGGTACTGGTCTCAACCTGAATTGGCAAAGTAAAGATCAGCCCTACAGGATATCCTAGAGGCCGATACATTCAATAAAATCTTCTGGCTTTGACCAGTCAAAATGTTATTAATAACTTTTGATCACCAGTCCCTACGGGTAAATCCATCTTCAGCAACAGGGTACTCCTCTTTATCAAAAAAATACTATTGCTTTGGGTCAGGCAAACAAACTGAGGCTCACTCAGCCGCTAGTCTTTCCTTAACTGGGAAATGTTTAGGTTTTAGAAAGCAAACGCTACCTTGGGCCTCATTTGGATGCCATCACCATTCCCTTAGTCTATACTTTCAATTTAGGGTCGACGTCCTCCCCCCCCGCACCCCCCCCCGCTCCCCCCCCAGGAAATTTACCACAATTGAATCAGTTGGCCATTTATTTTTTGCCTATCCAGGCTACACTTTAGCACAGTCAAAATGTATTAAGCCACTTTGTAGGTTAGTGGGTACTCGTAGCAGCTGGTCAGCACTTAGGGTCCTTAGGTTAGACTCCAAACTCACATATGCTTGTGCTACTGTGAAATTCTTGGGGTGGATTTGGGTGCTCAGAGCCAGGGCTCTTAGCGCATCCTAATTTACTAATCCATGCTCACAAATAATGAGATCAAATTAAGGTGGGTTATCCTACCTCCCTTCTCCTACACATCTATATGAATTGTGTTCCCATGGGCATATGGAGACGCAGGTTTGTTTCATCATGTTATAATGCTTCCATGTATGTTGTGATGCTTTGACTCATACTCGAATGCACATGCTTTAATCCGGCTAACCGTTCTTTATGAGTTTTAAAATATTGGTGTAGGCATTAGGTGGAGTCGATTGCCCCGACGAAACCTTCATTCAATCAAACCTGTGTACAATTTCACTAGTATATAGGGATGCGGTTTTAACTTTTATTATATTTTGACGCTTTTGTGTATGCTGCAATGCCTAGGCTCTCATACCTGAATGCTACTATATTTCTGCATTGATGTATTTGCATTCATTTTGTATGATTACTTAATTGTCTAACAAAGCTTATTTCAAGCAGCAGTGAAAACTTGGAGTTCTGCAGTCTCGACATCACACTAAAGAAACATCTAGTTCAAGTGTCCAAGTATACTTTTTAAATTGACTGCAGAATAGAATACTTTGTTAGTCAATCACCACTGAATTGATAGCCAGGCACTATTAAGAGTTCAGTAAAAAAGAGGACCAACAAAATCTAGCCAAACGCAATATCCTAAACCTGGTACTAGGTTCAATAATCACTTTTATACAGAAAGGCAAGTGTGATGGGGGGGAAAAAAAGGAAGCGGATACATGGAGAGAAAAAAAAAATACCACCTCTGCAATAAAAAAATTTATTAAAAAAAAAAACCTTGACAGTAGCAGTCGCTAAGTTTAAGAGGTGGTGTGCTGACAACCATAGACATGCAAATCCGAAAAGGAGAAACACACACACAGCTCCTTCAATCTCAGACCTATATTTGACATTTCAAACAACTGCTCCTACCTAGTCCACAATGTACCCATTACTACTCCCACTGCCATAGCCCAGATAGTCTGCTATTGTACATAGCAGAGTATGCTGTAGTTGGAATGGAGTCAGGACAGTTATCAAGAGGTGCAGAGTTGCAGTTCGATATCCATGTCAGTTGGCAGAGTTGTGACAGTTTATTGCTGCTGTTGGTAAGCAATGATGTTGTGCCTCTTGGGTGAGGTTGCATGTTCTTAAGATAAGGTGCGTCACTAATGAAACATGTGTATCCATGCGAATCAGCTGTTCCAAGTTCGTATACATGATTCAATAAGGTAAAGCCTGTACTACTAAGGCAGGCACTCTAATGAAATGCAAGGATTTGCGACCTCAGGTTGCATTACTAACAATGGTTCCAGTATAAAAATGTACACACAAGCAACACTTACCAATTTAAGGCTATTTATAATGCTGCCACAATGTTTCCTATATTACATGCAAACAAATACATAACTATGCAATTAGGATTCGCGATTGTTGCTTTCAAAACAAAAAAATATGCAAAGAAATGCTGTTTTTTTTTTTTTAACTGGTGCAGCTTTAAAAGCGATTTCTCCAAGGCATAATTTATTAAAATGGGTTTAATTAACGTAAATAACTAAAACAAAGATCAATAATCGAGAAGCAGTGTAAAACCATTATGGGGAACATAACCAGTAACATGAAAATAAATTTATTAACACCTGAAACCTTTAAAAAAAAAAAAAAGAAAAGTCTCAAAAGTGCACCTCCATGTACATGTGATGGCATTAGTGCAGATTTACGACTATCGGGAATTCGCAAGAGTGTATAGAAGTAGGCCTGTACACCGTACTCACAGCAAGTGTACAGATTCAAGTTTTAATCAGCAAATATAAACAAGCATATGTGTGCATGCTGAACGTCCCCCCCCCCCAGAGCATTCTATCACCACCACCACCCCCCCCCCCCCCCCCAACATATTTTGTAGAAGTCTGCGGCCGGAGTAAATTTCCGACCTCTCCCAGGATGAGATTGGAGAGGAGTTGGTGATTTAATGAGGTGTGTGTGTGTCAGACTGGCTTCCAGGCTGTAAGCATTTAGATTTTCATAAAGGGGTAACACACAGAGCCTTCGTAAAATCCAAACTCTCGTATAATGTGCCCTAACATAATCAAAGGGATTATCAGAATTCCACAATGACGAAATCGCGGTTTACCCCAACGGGAAGGAAGCACATCATTTATAAAAATGTTTACACATGTGCCGATAATACCGAAATGCTTGCCCAAATGGACTATACATTTGCCATTGGGCATGTTGTATGCAAAAAAAGGAGAGTGAACTGTAACCAGAGATTTTAATGTTATAACGAGATGCGGTATATCTTGTGCAAGCCAGCTGTTACAGTCCCAGGTGCGTAGGAGTATGCATGGAGAAATACCGGTCACTGCACAGTATTCCTACTCCTCGTGAACCTTGAAGAATAACAGCCCAAACAGTCCATCCCTTTCAAAGCACGAAAACAGTATCCCAAACAACCACTCAAATTAGTGTATACCGTGCTCAGTATTACAGACAATCTTGTGAAATCATCAAGATGGTAATTTTGGACAGGGTTAGCAAAACACATAAACGCGTAACACATCGCCTTGGAGTAGAACCAGGCTAGTTCTCAATGGCAAGGACGACCCAAGACCCAAAACGCACGTTGTTTCACCTTAGGGACCAAATTCATTTTAAAGCTAGAAGATTATGTCACGTGTATTTGAGTTCCAACTAATACATAGGGAATACTAGATCTGAAGTCTGCGGGATACACAACAATTACAACAAATAGGGTACCATGCTATACTATAGAGAGATTTTTTTTTTTTTAAACGGATTATACAATGGCAGCACTTGCACGGAAATGCGTAGTTCTTAGATAAGTGGCGCAGGCCATGAAGCGGGTGCTTGGAGAAAGCGGGACAGAAACAGCACCTTGCAGACAGAGAGGTTGGCCTGTTCCCTATGCTCACAGAAGCGGCGACGCCAGCACAAGGCAAGCCAGCTCCGGAGATGAAGACAACTCGTGACAAAGGTGAGAAGCAGGTGGCTATCGGCAGCGGATCACGCCAAAGAACCAAGTGCGTGGCTGATAGTCCCGTCCGCGTGAGTCTGCCTTAGTGACGAACCTACTTACCAGCGATAATCTCTTCCTCACCAGCCACTGCGGTCTTCTAGATGCCCTCAAGCGTGGGCCCTGACTGACACGGACATACGAGATCACTTGGCGGTGTTCACGCAGGTCTCCCCCAAAGCACAGTCAACCACTAGTAAAGAGTCAGCATCTCTGCACCCCCTTCGCTGGGGCCGGCCCACTGACGGAAGGCGGGGAAGTGCAGCAGCTAACTGCTGTTCCGAGGGCACGTGCAGGCTCTGAGGCCCGATAGCCAATGAATAAATGACAACCGTTACCCCAGCCAACTAAACGTTGCAGTGTAGTATCTTGTGTGCAACAGCTAATAAACAAGTACTGAAAATTTCCCAAGCCAATCGCGAAAACCATGCAGCACCATAGCCAATCAAAAAAAAGAAAACGTCTTAACCAATCCTGATGCAATATTAACTCTGACCAATCACACGTCAGTACAGGATTTCCCGCTGTTAGAGAACATGTTTTTGCACACGTGATTGGATGTGTAGTGGTTTAGGTGTCAGACGCTGATCGCTTAATAGTTGTAAGAAGTCGGTGGAAGGGAAAGCAGGAGTCGACGGATTTCTTTGTTAAATAAAGGACATTTTAGAGACATTCAGGGCGAGTCCTCATCTTATATGGGAAGAAGAATTTTATGGCGTCATTTAAACGGTCTTTACTTTAGTACGTTATATTGACGAGCAAATGTATCTGAATATGAAAGGCTGACAGTAGCCGCTGTTTCCCGGTATCAACATGAAAATAGAGAGCAGGCAGAGCTCCAAAATACGTGTTGATATAGTGAGGTAAGGTTTGTTTTCAGTTGCAACAACCGGGAACTCATTTGTGTAAAGCGAGAAATGAATGAGGAATACATGTAGAGCGGCGTTCGTTTAGCTGGCTATACACACTTTAATGACCTAAAAAATGACGTTTTTACAAAGACGCAACATGGTTACTCCAACTAGAAAGGAAATGCCATGGAAATCGTTTTTGCTCGTGGAAATACTGAAACTAACGTACGTGGTTAGAGAAGAGAAGGTAGCAAGGCTTCGCTTGCGGTACAGTTTAAAACAATAATTGCCAATACATTTGAGAACTATATGTGAATATTTGTGACCATCAATACGGAAGAATGTAATTGACACCAAAGAAAATACATGATGGCTTGGTATTCATTTATTTTTGACATTTAAAAAACTCAGAACGTTTATTTTGGGCTCTTAAAAGACGCAGAGCTTGTTGGCAGGTGGCCCCTTTAGAGAGTGAGCCTTTCAATGTTACTTGATTTATATATCTGGATGCAATGACAGAAGCAACAAAATACCAGTCGGGGGGGCACTCTTATGCCAAGCACAGATTTTTAGGTTACGTGTTTTTAAGCCACGCCCTTAATTACATTTGGTACTCCCCTGTGAGAGGACCACCCCAGTTTTTTTTAATCTCATCTAAAGCCCTGTAAACAACGATTGCTATTGCTCTATAATGAAGGGTCAATTAACCTTCCAGCTGGGTTCCAGAAAATAGTGTATCAGCACAACTTAGTATGCCAGCATGCTTCCATTATGTGCTATGCCTTTTTCTCAAAGATTCCAGGATATCTACAATAATGCCATGTTGCTGCTCAGTACGTAAACGTGTTCCCCGTTAAGGGTGTCTTTAAACATTCCTGGTACTACTCAATTCACAAGCAGTGTTGTTAATGAACGTTATTATATATGTTATAGAAATCCAATACAGCATTATAAGTACATTTGTTTTACACCATTTAAATCAATTTCACTGAAAACCCAGCCTGGTGTTTGGAGAGTAAAAAAATAAAGCATGGCCACAGCCTATTACTATTGTATCATTTTACAGCAACCAAACGTAATCTGTTCTGTTTCCAATCTTTATTTCGGCCATTTGGCCATAAAAGATACACAATAAACATGTACAATCACAGATAAATCATTTCATAAAAAGATAAAACCATTGGAATGCATGTGCTAAAAATGCTATACAAACTATACATAAAAAAAAAAATTTTTAAGAGGGACCCAACGCCTTTAAAATACGGTTACGCGTATGCCAAACATTGGTAAGAAATTTTGTTAATGCGAAGACAGTTGGGCCAGAGACATCAGATTTTAAAATCCTGTACATTGGTGCATATTCCCTGCAGCCCATATTCCTTATCAGCGGGAGGAGCCAGTATTTTCTTGCTACCTTATAGGCTGGGCAGAAGAAAGCCACATGCAAGTCAGTTTCCTCCGTAGCATCACAAACCGGACACTGCTTTGTGGTGGGAGCCGATGACCAGGTGCTTGTAAAAGACCGGAAAGGCAGTGTGCCGTATCTCCATTGGAGAAACAGCTTTCGGGCCAGTACAGGGGAAATAGGATCCAGTACCTTCTCAAACCTATAGAGATCCTTGCTTTGCAGAAACACGGAGGATAAGGACCCTTCTGCCTGGGTAGCTTGGGCCCTGGCTAATTTGTGTTCGTGGTATACATTAGCCAGGGACTTTTTGGAGATATTTGGTGCGGCATTCGCCGGCTCAGTCCATAAATCAGGGAGCCCTAATTCCATGCAAGTGGCTAGGATGTTTTTGACCCAAGGGATATTAAGCACTTTTGGGTGATTCAGAAGTTCGACCAGTTCCGCCCGATATTCTGCAAGATCATTGCTACTCCACAGCCTGCGCCAGAAGGCTATGGGTCTCAGGCTTATTTCATCAGCTAACGGTCGTAAACCCAATTCAAGCCTCAGGGGGAGGAGCGGGGTGCTGGGCGGGAGTGCGGCTATCTGTCTTATAAACTTGTTTTCCGTTAGTGACAGACTCCGGCAAGATGTGTGACCCCATAGTTCCGCCCCATACATTATCGCTCCCCTAGCCTGGGCCTTATATATCTGGATTAGTGCCCCCAGTGGACGGTATGATGAACCAGTCATCATCCGGGCGATGCCCCCAGTGGTTTGTATGAGTTTGAGGTTAGCCCTACTCTGATGAGATCCCCAAGTCATGGTTTCGTTGAGAGTCACACCAAGGTATTCAAAGGTGGCTACTCTCTCGAGCCGTACAGCTCCCAATTGCGGATTTGGCCGCAATTTTTGGCTCGGATTCAAAACCATGAATTTGGTTTTTGCCGCATTAATTTCCAGCCCCCTATCAGTACAGAAGGCCACGAAGGAATCAAGAATCCTCTGTATACCCATAGGGGTTTTGGATAGCAGCAGGGTGTCGTCCGCAAACATAATTGCGGGCACCCTGCTGCCATTTAATTTAGGGGCGTCGGTATAGTCAGTGGCATTCAGATGGGCGATTACCCCGTTGACGAAGAGGCAAAACAGGGTCGGTGCCAACACACAACCCTGTCTTACCCCCCGGCCAACGGGGAATCTATCGGCCAGTTCCCCCGACCTCCCGCACCTCACTCGGGCGTAATTATTGTGGTGCAGCCTCTGTAAGATCAACAGGATGTCCGGGGGAACGCCCATCTCTGCCAGGACGCTCCAAAGTTTCCCCCTGGGCACCAAGTCGAAGGCGGCCCGTAAGTCCACAAAGATTGTGTACAGACTACCGCCCTCGAATTTTACTGTCCTCCAATAGATTAGGTTCAATCTGAAAACCTGGTCCACTGTGGATACCCCCTTCCTAAATCCCGCCTGATAGGGACTAAGGGCGCCCACCTCCTCCATCCAGTCCTGGAGCCTATTCAGCAAAACCCTACCAAACAGTTTCTGTGCCACGTCTATTAAACTGATTGGTCTGTAGTTGGCTGGGAGGAGAGGCGAGCCCTTTTTAAAGATGGGGACCACCTCTGCCCCCAGCCAAGTACTAGGGATTTCCATGCCACCAAGAACTCCATTGAAAAGGGCGGCAAGGTAAGGGGCCCAAACAGTGGGCTCCTGTTTAAACATATCCCCTGGTAATCCATCCAGTCCCGGTGCCTTTCCAGAAGCCAGTCCTGAGATGGCAGCGGTGACCTCGCCCAGCGTTATTGGCTCCCCTTCAAAGTCCGGCCAGCCCACCTCAACAACAGCAGGAGATTCTCCCGGCTCAGAACTGTATAGGGTCTGGAAATGAGCCTGCCACACCCCTGGGGCAATGTTAGGCTCTAGTGCCGATTGTAAATTCCCCGACCCCCCGTTCACTATCCTCCAAAACAGGCGTTGGTTTTGGGTCGCTAGGGCCTTGGTGAGTTCTTCCCACTGATTTTCCTCCCATTCTGCCTTAGCGTGGGCAATGAGTTTCTTGTAAGCTCGCCTGCTTTGTTTAAGGCTATCCCCCCCTAAACCCTCCTTGATTAGTCTAAGGAGTTCTGTTTTTGCCCTTCTGCATACTAGGTTATACCATGATGTTTTGCCTTGCCGCCCCCCTTTTGGTTTTCGTGAACTACAGGTGAAATGAGGTGCCGCAGCTTTTATGAGGTCCTCATGAGCCTTGTACAATTTGCCCTGGGAGTCTTTGTTGTTTGCCTCGGTGTCCAAGCTCCCCACAGTTTCCAAGATGGGAGTTATCCCATCATAGAGAATGGGGAGTTTATTCTTGCTTGTAACCAAGTGCTCCCACCTGATTCTTCTCCTGCTGTTGTCAAGGAGGAGCGCAGGGTTGTTCCCTTCCGCGTTAGTCACGAGAGCTTGGGGGCCAGGGTGGACAAGGTCAAGCTCAAGTGCATTGTGGTCACTATCGGTCCTTTCCATCACCCTGAAATCCTGGATTGTCGGCCACTTCACTATTTGGGCCAAGACATAATCCAGCCGGGACTCTCTTCCGAGTCTGTTGTAGGTGGTTTTACTGGGTATGTCGGATTTCATTCGCCCATTGCAAGCTCTGATTCCGAACTTTAGGGTGAGGGCTGTAATTTGTAGTGCTAGTGGGGTCCAAGCCTTCGGAGGTGGAGCTTCCACTAGAGGCACTGCCCATCTGGCCTCTTCTTCCGATGATAACCCGTCCAGAAGGCCAGGGAGTGGCTCAAAATGAGAATTAAAATCCCCTCCCACTACATAGAATGAATCACTCGGTAGGTCAGATATAAAGTTGGAGAGTTCATCTATGGTCGGTGATTCCTTTGCAATTCCCATTGGCCTAGAATAAATGTTAATAAACACAAGTTTAGCTTGGTTGGGCCATGATAATGAAACCACAAGGATATCTTCAGAGTTAGCCGACAACCGCGTTGCCACACAACCCAGATGAGATGCGACCCAGGTCGTAAGCCCTCCTGACGGACGACCTTTGCCTTCCCACCTCGCTGGAATGAAGAATGACATATAGCCTTGGTGACCATAGTCCTCTCTGGCCCAGGTTTCCTGGAACATACATACGTCTCCAGTCTCGATATAATTTGCCCAGTCCGGATCACCCAGTTTATTAACCAGTCCAGCAACATTCCAGCAAATTAGCCTCAAATGTTCAGGGGTGTTAGTTGCCGTGCCAGAGGGGTTAGAAGAGATGGTTCCAGACTCTACTGCAATCGGGAATTCTGACGCATTACCAACAGTAGGGGCCGATGGTTCGGAAAGTCCACTGGAGCCGTTCTCCACAAGTGTTGGCTCATTCAATATTCCAGAGGCATTGTCAACATTGTGGGCAGATAGATCAGAAAGTCTGCTGGTGCCATCATCCAGGAACACTGGATCGTTCAGTGGACCAAGAGTTTTACCAACAATCGGGGTGGATGGCTTGGAAAGTCTGCAGGAGCCGCAATCTCGGGTCATTGGCGTGTGAGCGGAAAGTCAATCAACCCCATCCAAACCATTCAAACAATTGAAACGGTTGAAATAAAAATAGGGTGTGTCTGGCAATTGGAGATTTGGGCGTTGTACATAGTCCTTGTGTCTGCGTCTATGTTCCACCCTTATCCACTCATCATGCGGTGGAGCATGGTGCATGCGGATAGGGGGGAAAAAGAAGGATACTGGAAGGGTCTGAATAGTGGAATCCAGTGATCTATTTATTCCTTCATAGATATGCAGAACAGTGCCCGGATCTTTAAAAGTTACCAAGATGCAATCCCCTATTATTGTTTTTCTGGTCTTCCCTAACCAAGGGACCCTTCTAACCATAATAATCTCATTATTAAAATGAGATGGTAGGGGTCGGTTCCAATTTAGCCATTTAATGACCTTTTTCTTTAGGGATTGGTAGTCTTCATTTTCCCCTGATCTTAAATGGGGGGCACCTGCTAGGACCACCGTTAGACTATTAGCTTCTGGCGGCAGATCTGGTCTCCGTGGTCTTGGGGCTTGCCGGCCCGGGGAGAGTAGAGGGGCGCAGCCGGCTTCTTGGTGGCCGCCATTAATCCCTGTCTGGGAACTTTGAGGGGCAGAGTCTATTGGATGTGAAGGCCTATTGGTTGAGTTACTGCGCGGTGCCTGGACTGAAATAGCCATTAATGGCTGCAGGGGGGGGGCAGTAGGCACGCTCTGAGGGGGGACTTTATTGGCACCCTGTGGGGCTCCTAATTTAGGAGGGTTTCCTGCGGGGAGATGAGGTCCCATATTTTTGGATTGCTTACTAACTAAGGTGTTCAAGGTAGTAAGAGATGTCTCTAGTAGAGTGAGTCTAATCTCCACTTTTTTCAGGCTATCGCTAATGGGCTGCAGGAGGGAACGAAGTAAGAATTCTATACTCCCTATAGATGTGAGAGGGGGATTTATATTAGATGTATTGGCCACTGGGTCGTTATTAGTAACAGCTATATTGGAGCTGGGGGCCTTGGAGGGAAGAACAATAGGCACAGTCTCGTTGTCCTTCCCAGATTGTAGTGCGTTTATATGTTTTTTGCCAAAATCTAGATGGAATAGTTTGGCTTTCCCCCTCCCCCCCCCCCCATTGACTTCCTACTACGTTTGCTTGGTGGAGGCCTATGCAGCTCCACCACAACACTTTGTTTTGGCTTACTTTTCTTAGTTGCATGCAAAGGGGGAGTTTGGGTTACCAAATTAACGGGGGTAACACAGGTCGTGGAAGGAGTTGTGTCTATGGACTTTCCAGAGACCAACCCAGGGGAACTAGGAATTTCCCGAAGTAAGAGGGGGAAGTCCTCAAGAGTCGGAGGATTTAAGCTATTGGGGGGCGTACCTTCCTCTTGGGAAATAGGATACGGGATGATCTCTGTCAAGGGTCTGCTCTTCATGGATTCAATGGAGCGCCGCCGCTCCGCCCTGCGTCTCTCCAGAGAATTTTCTTTGCCTGCGTCTCCCTTGACAGATTTGAAGTAGTTGTCCAGTGTCCCTGTGTTGCTGCCCCCCTCCCTTAATGGAGTTTCACGTGGTCCTGGCGAGGGCATCACCTTAATCAGATTTGGAAGTAAAAAGTAAGGGATATGGCCCAGCCCGGCCTCCTTTGGCCCCTGACGGCCACAGACGGTCCCGCCCTTGTCCCGGGCTTCTCCCGGCGCCCTCCCGCGCGCTCCCGCGCAGCTGTGCACTCAAGCCGGAAATATGCTGGCAGGGGAGGAAGAGGCGGGGCGGTCAGGGAGAGCGGGCCAGCTGGGACGGCCTGAGCAACCCGGGACTCCTGGGAGACTGAGTCCGGGTTGCAGCTCGCAGCCCTGTCGCACACTCACCGCCCAGCAGGAAGCAGCCTGGATTGTCCTCCTCCTGCGACGCGGGACCCGCGGAGCGGGTACCGCTAGCTGTTAGCAGAGGTCCGTAGGGAAGCAGAGGAACTGGCGTCCTTCAGGGTCCCAGAGCCAACGAGAATCACCAGAGTTTTTAAGGCGGGTTGGGCTGGGCGGGGCGGTCAGGGAGAGCGGGCCAGCTGGGACGGCCTGAGCAACCCGGGACTCCTGGGAGACTGAGTCCGGGTTGCAGCTCGCAGCCCTGTCGCACACTCACCGCCCAGCAGGAAGCAGCCTGGATTGTCCTCCTCCTGCGACGCGGGACCCGCGGAGCGGGTACCGCTAGCTGTTAGCAGAGGTCCGTAGGGAAGCAGAGGAACTGGCGTCCTTCAGGGTCCCAGAGCCAACGAGAATCACCAGAGTTTTTAAGGCGGGTTGGGCTGGGCGGGGCGGTCAGGGAGAGCGGGCCAGCTGGGACGGCCTGAGCAACCCGGGACTCCTGGGAGACTGAGTCCGGGTTGCAGCTCGCAGCCCTGTCGCACACTCACCGCCCAGCAGGAAGCAGCCTGGATTGTCCTCCTCCTGCGACGCGGGACCCGCGGAGCGGGTACCGCTAGCTGTTAGCAGAGGTCCGTAGGGAAGCAGAGGAACTGGCGTCCTTCAGGGTCCCAGAGCCAACGAGAATCACCAGAGTTTTTAAGGCGGGTTGGGCTGGGCGGGGCGGTCAGGTAGAGCGGGCCAGCTGGGACGGCCTGAGCAACCCGGGACTCCTGGGAGACTGAGTCCGGGTTGCAGCTCGCAGCCCTGTCGCACACTCACCGCCCAGCAGGAAGCAGCCTGGATTGTCCTCCTCCTGCGACGCGGGACCCGCGGAGCGGGTACCGCTAGCTGTTAGCAGAGGTCCGTAGGGAAGCAGAGGAACTGGCGTCCTTCAGGGTCCCAGAGCCAACGAGAATCACCAGAGTTTTTAAGGCGGGTTGGGCTGGGCGGGGCGGTCAGGGAGAGCGGGCTAGCTGGGACGGCCTGAGCAACCCGGGACTCCTGGGAGACTGAGTCCGGGTTGCAGCTCGCAGCCCTGTCGCACACTTACCGCCCAGCAGGAAGCAGCCTGGATTGTCCTCCTCCTGCGACGCGGGACCCGCGGAGCGGGTACCGCTAGCTGTTAGCAGAGGTCCGTAGGGAAGCAGAGGAACTGGCGTCCTTCAGGGTCCCAGAGCCAACGAGAATCACCAGAGTTTTTAAGGCGGGTTGGGCTGGGCGGGGCGGTCAGGGAGAGTGGGCCAGCTGGGACGGCCTGAGCAACCCGGGACTCCTGGGAGACTGAGTCCGGGTTGCAGCTCGCAGCCCTGTCGCACACTCACCGCCCAGCAGGAAGCAGCCTGGATTGTCCTCCTCCTGCGACGCGGGACCCGCGGAGCGGGTACCGCTAGCTGTTAGCAGAGGTCCGTAGGGAAGCAGAGGAACTGGCGTCCTTCAGGGTCCCAGAGCCAACGAGAATCACCAGAGTTTTTAAGGCGGGTTGGGCTGGGCGGGGCGGTCAGGGAGAGCGGGCCAGCTGGGACGGCCTGAGCAACCCGGAACTCCTGGGAGACTGAGTCCGGGTTGCAGCTCGCAGCCCTGTCGCACACTCACCGCCCAGCAGGAAGCAGCCTGGATTGTCCTCCTCCTGCGACGCGGGACCCGCGGAGCGGGTACCGCTAGCTGTTAGCAGAGGTCCGTAGGGAAGCAGAGGAACTGGCGTCCTTCAGGGTCCCAGAGCCAACGAGAATCACCAGAGTTTTTAAGGCGGGTTGGGCTGGGCGGGGCGGTCAGGTAGAGCGGGCCAGCTGGGACGGCCTGAGCAACCCGGGACTCCTGGGAGACTGAGTCCGGGTTGCAGCTCGCAGCCCTGTCGCACACTCACCGCCCAGCAGGAAGCAGCCTGGATTGTCCTCCTCCTGCGACGCGGGACCCGCGGAGCGGGTACCGCTAGCTGTTAGCAGAGGTCCGTAGGGAAGCAGAGGAACTGGCGTCCTTCAGGGTCCCAGAGCCAACGAGAATCACCAGAGTTTTTAAGGCGGGTTGGGCTGGGCGGGGCGGTCAGGGAGAGCGGGCTAGCTGGGACGGCCTGAGCAACCCGGGACTCCTGGGAGACTGAGTCCGGGTTGCAGCTCGCAGCCCTGTCGCACACTTACCGCCCAGCAGGAAGCAGCCTGGATTGTCCTCCTCCTGCGACGCGGGACCCGCGGAGCGGGTACCGCTAGCTGTTAGCAGAGGTCCGTAGGGAAGCAGAGGAACTGGCGTCCTTCAGGGTCCCAGAGCCAACGAGAATCACCAGAGTTTTTAAGGCGGGTTGGGCTGGGCGGGGCGGTCAGGGAGAGCGGGCCAGCTGGGACGGCCTGAGCAACCCGGGACTCCTGGGAGACTGAGTCCGGGTTGCAGCTCGCAGCCCTGTCGCACACTCACCGCCCAGCAGGAAGCAGCCTGGATTGTCCTCCTCCTGCGACGCGGGACCCGCGGAGCGGGTACCGCTAGCTGTTAGCAGAGGTCCGTAGGGAAGCAGAGGAACTGGCGTCCTTCAGGGTCCCAGAGCCAACGAGAATCACCAGAGTTTTTAAGGCGGGTTGGGCTGGGCGGGGCGGTCAGGGAGAGCGGGCCAGCTGGGACGGCCTGAGCAACCCGGGACTCCTGGGAGACTGAGTCCGGGTTGCAGCTCGCAGCCCTGTCGCACACTCACCGCCCAGCAGGAAGCAGCCTGGATTGTCCTCCTCCTGCGACGCGGGACCCGCGGAGCGGGTACCGCTAGCTGTTAGCAGAGGTCCGTAGGGAAGCAGAGGAACTGGCGTCCTTCAGGGTCCCAGAGCCAACGAGAATCACCAGAGTTTTTAAGGCGGGTTGGGCTGGGCGGGGCGGTCAGGGAGAGCGGGCCAGCTGGGACGGCCTGAGCAACCCGGGACTCCTGGGAGACTGAGTCCGGGTTGCAGCTCGCAGCCCTGTCGCACACTCACCGCCCAGCAGGAAGCAGCCTGGATTGTCCTCCTCCTGCGACGCGGGACCCGCGGAGCGGGTACCGCTAGCTGTTAGCAGAGGTCCGTAGGGAAGCAGAGGAACTGGCGTCCTTCAGGGTCCCAGAGCCAACGAGAATCACCAGAGTTTTTAAGGCGGGTTGGGCTGGGCGGGGCGGTCAGGGAGAGCGGGCCAGCTGGGACGGCCTGAGCAACCCGGGACTCCTGGGAGACTGAGTCCGGGTTGCAGCTCGCAGCCCTGTCGCACACTCACCGCCCAGCAGGAAGCAGCCTGGATTGTCCTCCTCCTGCGACGCGGGACCCGCGGAGCGGGTACCGCTAGCTGTTAGCAGAGGTCCGTAGGGAAGCAGAGGAACTGGCGTCCTTCAGGGTCCCAGAGCCAACGAGAATCACCAGAGTTTTTAAGGCGGGTTGGGCTGGGCGGGGCGGTCAGGGAGAGCGGGCCAGCTGGGACGGCCTGAGCAACCCGGGACTCCTGGGAGACTGAGTCCGGGTTGCAGCTCGCAGCCCTGTCGCACACTCACCGCCCAGCAGGAAGCAGCCTGGATTGTCCTCCTCCTGCGACGCGGGACCCGCGGAGCGGGTACCGCTAGCTGTTAGCAGAGGTCCGTAGGGAAGCAGAGGAACTGGCGTCCTTCAGGGTCCCAGAGCCAACGAGAATCACCAGAGTTTTTAAGGCGGGTTGGGCTGGGCGGGGCGGTCAGGTAGAGCGGGCCAGCTGGGACGGCCTGAGCAACCCGGGACTCCTGGGAGACTGAGTCCGGGTTGCAGCTCGCAGCCCTGTCGCACACTCACCGCCCAGCAGGAAGCAGCCTGGATTGTCCTCCTCCTGCGACGCGGGACCCGCGGAGCGGGTACCGCTAGCTGTTAGCAGAGGTCCGTAGGGAAGCAGAGGAACTGGCGTCCTTCAGGGTCCCAGAGCCAACGAGAATCACCAGAGTTTTTAAGGCGGGTTGGGCTGGGCGGGGCGGTCAGGGAGAGCGGGCTAGCTGGGACGGCCTGAGCAACCCGGGACTCCTGGGAGACTGAGTCCGGGTTGCAGCTCGCAGCCCTGTCGCACACTTACCGCCCAGCAGGAAGCAGCCTGGATTGTCCTCCTCCTGCGACGCGGGACCCGCGGAGCGGGTACCGCTAGCTGTTAGCAGAGGTCCGTAGGGAAGCAGAGGAACTGGCGTCCTTCAGGGTCCCAGAGCCAACGAGAATCACCAGAGTTTTTAAGGCGGGTTGGGCTGGGCGGGGCGGTCAGGGAGAGTGGGCCAGCTGGGACGGCCTGAGCAACCCGGGACTCCTGGGAGACTGAGTCCGGGTTGCAGCTCGCAGCCCTGTCGCACACTCACCGCCCAGCAGGAAGCAGCCTGGATTGTCCTCCTCCTGCGACGCGGGACCCGCGGAGCGGGTACCGCTAGCTGTTAGCAGAGGTCCGTAGGGAAGCAGAGGAACTGGCGTCCTTCAGGGTCCCAGAGCCAACGAGAATCACCAGAGTTTTTAAGGCGGGTTGGGCTGGGCGGGGCGGTCAGGGAGAGCGGGCCAGCTGGGACGGCCTGAGCAACCCGGAACTCCTGGGAGACTGAGTCCGGGTTGCAGCTCGCAGCCCTGTCGCACACTCACCGCCCAGCAGGAAGCAGCCTGGATTGTCCTCCTCCTGCGACGCGGGACCCGCGGAGCGGGTACCGCTAGCTGTTAGCAGAGGTCCGTAGGGAAGCAGAGGAACTGGCGTCCTTCAGGGTCCCAGAGCCAACGAGAATCACCAGAGTTTTTAAGGCGGGTTGGGCTGGGCGGGGCGGTCAGGTAGAGCGGGCCAGCTGGGACGGCCTGAGCAACCCGGGACTCCTGGGAGACTGAGTCCGGGTTGCAGCTCGCAGCCCTGTCGCACACTCACCGCCCAGCAGGAAGCAGCCTGGATTGTCCTCCTCCTGCGACGCGGGACCCGCGGAGCGGGTACCGCTAGCTGTTAGCAGAGGTCCGTAGGGAAGCAGAGGAACTGGCGTCCTTCAGGGTCCCAGAGCCAACGAGAATCACCAGAGTTTTTAAGGCGGGTTGGGCTGGGCGGGGCGGTCAGGGAGAGCGGGCTAGCTGGGACGGCCTGAGCAACCCGGGACTCCTGGGAGACTGAGTCCGGGTTGCAGCTCGCAGCCCTGTCGCACACTTACCGCCCAGCAGGAAGCAGCCTGGATTGTCCTCCTCCTGCGACGCGGGACCCGCGGAGCGGGTACCGCTAGCTGTTAGCAGAGGTCCGTAGGGAAGCAGAGGAACTGGCGTCCTTCAGGGTCCCAGAGCCAACGAGAATCACCAGAGTTTTTAAGGCGGGTTGGGCTGGGCGGGGCGGTCAGGGAGAGCGGGCCAGCTGGGACGGCCTGAGCAACCCGGGACTCCTGGGAGACTGAGTCCGGGTTGCAGCTCGCAGCCCTGTCGCACACTCACCGCCCAGCAGGAAGCAGCCTGGATTGTCCTCCTCCTGCGACGCGGGACCCGCGGAGCGGGTACCGCTAGCTGTTAGCAGAGGTCCGTAGGGAAGCAGAGGAACTGGCGTCCTTCAGGGTCCCAGAGCCAACGAGAATCACCAGAGTTTTTAAGGCGGGTTGGGCTGGGCGGGGCGGTCAGGGAGAGCGGGCCAGCTGGGACGGCCTGAGCAACCCGGAACTCCTGGGAGACTGAGTCCGGGTTGCAGCTCGCAGCCCTGTCGCACACTCACCGCCCAGCAGGAAGCAGCCTGGATTGTCCTCCTCCTGCGACGCGGGACCCGCGGAGCGGGTACCGCTAGCTGTTAGCAGAGGTCCGTAGGGAAGCAGAGGAACTGGCGTCCTTCAGGGTCCCAGAGCCAACGAGAATCACCAGAGTTTTTAAGGCGGGTTGGGCTGGGCGGGGCGGTCAGGGAGAGCGGGCCAGCTGGGACGGCCTGAGCAACCCGGGACTCCTGGGAGACTGAGTCCGGGTTGCAGCTCGCAGCCCTGTCGCACACTCACCGCCCAGCAGGAAGCAGCCTGGATTGTCCTCCTCCTGCGACGCGGGACCCGCGGAGCGGGTACCGCTAGCTGTTAGCAGAGGTCCGTAGGGAAGCAGAGGAACTGGCGTCCTTCAGGGTCCCAGAGCCAACGAGAATCACCAGAGTTTTTAAGGCGGGTTGGGCTGGGCGGGGCGGTCAGGGAGAGCGGGCCAGCTGGGACGGCCTGAGCAACCCGGGACTCCTGGGAGACTGAGTCCGGGTTGCAGCTCGCAGCCCTGTCGCACACTCACCGCCCAGCAGGAAGCAGCCTGGATTGTCCTCCTCCTGCGACGCGGGACCCGCGGAGCGGGTACCGCTAGCTGTTAGCAGAGGTCCGTAGGGAAGCAGAGGAACTGGCGTCCTTCAGGGTCCCAGAGCCAACGAGAATCACCAGAGTTTTTAAGGCGGGTTGGGCTGGGCGGGGCGGTCAGGGAGAGCGGGCCAGCTGGGACGGCCTGAGCAACCCGGGACTCCTGGGAGACTGAGTCCGGGTTGCAGCTCGCAGCCCTGTCGCACACTCACCGCCCAGCAGGAAGCAGCCTGGATTGTCCTCCTCCTGCGACGCGGGACCCGCGGAGCGGGTACCGCTAGCTGTTAGCAGAGGTCCGTAGGGAAGCAGAGGAACTGGCGTCCTTCAGGGTCCCAGAGCCAACGAGAATCACCAGAGTTTTTAAGGCGGGTTGGGCTGGGCGGGGCGGTCAGGGAGAGCGGGCCAGCTGGGACGGCCTGAGCAACCCGGGACTCCTGGGAGACTGAGTCCGGGTTGCAGCTCGCAGCCCTGTCGCACACTCACCGCCCAGCAGGAAGCAGCCTGGATTGTCCTCCTCCTGCGACGCGGGACCCGCGGAGCGGGTACCGCTAGCTGTTAGCAGAGGTCCGTAGGGAAGCAGAGGAACTGGCGTCCTTCAGGGTCCCAGAGCCAACGAGAATCACCAGAGTTTTTAAGGCGGGTTGGGCTGGGCGGGGCGGTCAGGGAGAGCGGGCCAGCTGGGACGGCCTGAGCAACCCGGGACTCCTGGGAGACTGAGTCCGGGTTGCAGCTCGCAGCCCTGTCGCACACTCACCGCCCAGCAGGAAGCAGCCTGGATTGTCCTCCTCCTGCGACGCGGGACCCGCGGAGCGGGTACCGCTAGCTGTTAGCAGAGGTCCGTAGGGAAGCAGAGGAACTGGCGTCCTTCAGGGTCCCAGAGCCAACGAGAATCACCAGAGTTTTTAAGGCGGGTTGGGCTGGGCGGGGCGGTCAGGGAGAGCGGGCCAGCTGGGACGGCCTGAGCAACCCGGGACTCCTGGGAGACTGAGTCCGGGTTGCAGCTCGCAGCCCTGTCGCACACTCACCGCCCAGCAGGAAGCAGCCTGGATTGACCTCCTCCTGCGACGCGGGACCCGCGGAGCGGGTACCGCTAGCTGTTAGCAGAGGTCCGTAGGGAAGCAGAGGAACTGGCGTCCTTCAGGGTCCCAGAGCCAACGAGAATCACCATAGTTTTTAAGGCGGGTTGGGCGGGGCGGTCAGGGAGAGCGGGCCAGCTGGGACGGCCTGAGCAACCCGGGACTCCTGGGAGACTGAGTCCGGGTTGCAGCTCGCAGCCCTGTCGCACACTCACCGCCCAGCAGGAAGCAGCCTGGATTGTCCTCCTCCTGCGACGCGGGACCCGCGGAGCGGGTACCGCTAGCTGTTAGCAGAGGTCCGTAGGGAAGCAGAGGAACTGGCGTCCTTCAGGGTCCCAGAGCCAACGAGAATCACCAGAGTTTTTAAGGCGGGTTGGGCTGGGCGGGGCGGTCAGGGAGAGCGGGCCAGCTGGGACGGCCTGAGCAACCCGGGACTCCTGGGAGACTGAGTCCGGGTTGCAGCTCGCAGCCCTGTCGCACACTCACCGCCCAGCAGGAAGCAGCCTGGATTGTCCTCCTCCTGCGACACGGGACCCGCGGAGCGGGTACCGCTAGCTGTTAGCAGAGGTCCGTAGGGAAGCAGAGGAACTGGCGTCCTTCAGGGTCCCCAAAACGTAATCATATAAGCCTCCTTACACTGACTGTCAAATCTGAGAACATTGATTATTAAAACAATATTTAGTCACTGCATATCTTTGACAAAAATGACCTCCTCGGTATTGTAATTTATTGTTGATACACCTTTAGGGCCACTCAATTCATATACTTGGGCTATACTAATTATTATATTCGTTTCACCCTTAACAGCGAATCGTCCGAGCACATACCTCATTAAAACAAGCATTGGCATAGCCTGCTGGACTGGCCTTTGACAGCTGGTGCAATATTTTCTGTACAGCTTCAGTGTAACGATCACATAATGTAAAATCCCCTCACTTGCGTAACATGAGGTTTGGATTAGCCAATGACAGTGCAGTGCTCCCTTTAATACTGGAAAACGCAACTTCAACTTTTCTTTGCAGGCACCACTACAGAAACATAATCAAGAAAAACTGCAGACTGAGCAAATGAAAAGGCCAACATTATCCGTAAACTTTGTAGTGGCATGAGAATCCACTTTAACCAGGATTTAATTAGCAGCTAAACGAATCCTCCTCTGCAGACAGCTGCCACAAAGAAAATCCTCCATGCTTATCATGAACTCAGAGAAGGAAAAAATACTAGACGATGTTAGGAGTTTGGTCGGGAGGGTTACTCTTCTCAGGCGTATCTTTTTTTAAATTCAGAAGATTTCCATTTAAATTTTTAATAACGTAGAGAATCAGGTGATTTGACACAGAAAAGTGTATAAATACCAATTACCAGAGAAGGAATACAAGATATGTATGTATACATTGTAACAACATGCAAATAATTATCTTAAAGTATATGTTGAAACATATGTAAGTGTATGAAGTTATTGGTAAAATCAACAGTCGAACCTGATGGAATATTGGTAGAATATGGTTTGGAGAAGAGGATCGAATACTATAGGGTAAGTGTTAAAATAGCTTTTGTAAAAGGAAGGTGAAGCACCAGTGGACGCATTAAAGATGGTAATTGTCAATAGTGCATACAATGGGTATAATATATGTTTGAATCGGCTGTGTCAAGCGATAGAAAGAAAAATAAGTTTGGGGGAGATATGTAATAAAAAACGCCATTAAGATGTGTATACAGACGAAAAGGGGTGCTAAGAGCATAGTTAGTAGACCTATGTGAGAAGTTGGCCTGGCATATGCTGGTCACTAGTTAAATTGGCCACCTTGCACCAGTCCAATTCGACTCTTATAGTAGATAGGTTTAAGACAACCTTTTAAAGAAAGCTATCCTAGTGGTAGCTGTGGAGAGCAGCCTTCAGGCTAAGTCTCAGAGGAATGTAAATCAGCTTGTTTTACCTTATAATCTCTTGAATTACCAAATGAAAGGACACCACACAGGTATATATATATAATATATATGTATTTATTTCTAGACACACTCTACTAATCTCTTTATGAGATCAGAAGTCAGGAACATGTGCACAAATCAATGTTTAACAATAAATTAAGCACTTGTATGGCTGGGGCCCTAGGGGCGTACCAGACCATATACTAAAAAAGAGGTTTAGGAATGTCGACTTGCAAGGGGACAAGGCCTAGGGCCTTTAGAATCGTCGGGGCCTCACTAATCCACCCAAGGCAGGTAAGTAAAGGACCCACGGGAGACGCGTGCAGTGTGAGAACACAGCCGCGGGTTCCCTATTGATTTCAATGGAGCAAGTCGCGGTTGGATTTTTAAAGTTTTAGGGTACTTCGGGAGAGTCTACAAGCAAGCCACTTACAAGGTAAGTACTTCGAGGGCCAACACCCACAGGAGCACCGCAGTGCAGGAGTTACCTCACCCAGGGAAGCCGGGTGCATAGGTGTCTTTTGGTGTCGGGTCAAGCCGTCGTTTTCAATGGAAGCCGAAGAAGATTTTCTGCTCGTGAAGACTGGAGAAGTGTCCGGTGGAATCCAAGGCTGGATTCAGAAGAAGGAAGGCCTGAAAGCAGAAGGGACAGTGTTCGCAGTCACTTGCCAGTGACCCGGGGCCAGGAAGATGGATGCCCACGGTAGTCAGATGATTTCAGGTGATTCACAGGTGTCTTGACTTTTCAGCCTCGAGGTCCAGGAGGCGTCGACGACGACCAGGAGCTGAATTCGGAGTGTCCCACGAAGTCTGCAGCTTACTGAGGTGTCGGCAACCGGATTGGAGCCAACAAGCCTTGGCAACAGCAAGTCTCGTGGAATGTGAAGAAAGTCAGCGGTGCAGACCAGCAAGGTCTGAGGGACTCACCCAGCGAGGGTAAGTCAGGGCAGGCCTGGAGCAACCAGGGGAGCCCTTTGGTTCGATGAGAAAGTCTTCAGGGGACCCACAAGCCAGCCGGCAAGGGATCGCGAAGACGCTGTGTGAGGATTCGCTTCAAAGGGGCCCACGGTCACTCGGGACGAGGTAGGCCTCTGATTTTCGAGGGAAATCCTGCTGGAGGCTTGGACCACACGTGGTCCAATGCACACGTTCGTAGAACGTCGTGAAGGGGTTGCACTTGACAATAGTGCACGGTACCCAGGTATTGCTGTTCCTCGTCACTCGTGAGGTCTACTCGCCTCAGGTTTGCTGGGGACTCACAATGGCCGTCGAGAATTCAGGACATCCACTTCCGGGGCTGCAGGGACTTCGGACTCTGGCGGGAGCGGGAATGTTTGCGTCCGTTGATTCAAAGTTTTGGTGCCTGCCAAGCAGGGGAGTCACTCCTTGACTACAAGGGAGATTCTTCAGTCTTCCAAAGGTAGTGGAACGTCGAAGGTCCAGGATTCTTCTTGTAGAGCGTCGTCCAGGGATATCTAGTTTGCAATGGCAAGGTTTCCCTATCTTATACTAAAGGAAAGGGAGGGACTAGCTCTATGACTACTCCTCTGGGAGGGTCAGGGGAGTGGGTGGTTACACCCACTTCCCTTTGTCCAGTTTCGCGCCACAGCAGGGGCTGGCAGCCCCTGAACCAGTTTGAGCTGGCATATGCACAGAGGAGCCTACTGCTCCCCCAGTGCAGGAGTTCAAAGCACTCTAGGAGTGCACCCACCCAGCCCCAATACACTAAATCCTGTCTGGAAGGTGGTGACACCTCTCTGTGACAGGATGCCTATTGTTGGGCCTCCTGCCCTGCGAGTTTCAGTCAGCAGCAGGAGGGCAGCCCAGTGTCTGTGCTGGTGGCATCCATTTTGTGATGCCAGGCTTTTTCAGATTTCTACTGTGTTTCCACAGTAGGTACATGTCTTCTCCTCTAGAAGGGTGGGATCATACTCCCACACCAGTTACTGGTGTGGGGGTATGATTCCAAGGTGTTTGACACCAAACACAACATGTTTTGATGCAGCCATCCCAAAGTTAGAATTTACCGCTAGGTTATAATGCACTTAAAGAGTATATGGTTTAACCGCATCCACAAAAAGCCACAAAGAATAGACTCTGAGGGCTGCAGAGGGGCCCTGCTCAGGCAGTGCCACCCCCTCACATGGAAAACCAAGCACCCTGCCCTCAGGATTGATAGGGCCTGCCTTAGGGGTGACTGATAGGTTTATATGTGTGTGTGTAAGGTGAGATATAGGGAACCTATACCTCAGTGAGGAGTGCTAACACTACTTCACCCAGGCTGCAGTAGCAGGCCTGTGGTGTCAGATTTACTCTGCTTTCCAGGGGTGGCATAATACATGCTTGTGAGAAAACCTCGGACATAACCGTGACCACACCCCTTCCCCGCTCCTACCAGTGGACCTTACCCGGGGAGACCGTCCTCGAACAATCCCACTGTCGGCCAAAACCAGTACGGAAGCTGGCCCCGCCCCCTGACCCTCAGGCCTGGACAGGTCCTGGCGCCGACGGGAAAGACCCGTAAGGGGGAGGGACTAACCCCGGATGTAATTCTCTGCTACAGGAGAAAAGAAGGATCACAACAGAGGACGGACGCACTTGTGCCGGAGAGAGACGGGAGAAAGGTGAAGTAGCGAAGTCGGAGCAGGAGGAAGAAAGAAGCGAAGCAGAGGAAGAGGAGCAGCGTGACGAGGAACCGGAGCAGAGGAGGACGGAGCCGGAGCAGCGAGGAGTGAGCGCGGCGAGGCGGAGTACAGAAGCGGAGGAAGCAGAGGAGGCCCCGGACAAGACGTGGTGCGAGGACTGGTGGACCCCACAGGAGGAGGCTGGAGAGCGGCCGCAACCAGGAAGTGTTGCGGCGGGGCCGGTGAGTGGCTAAACCACGGGGAAACGGGCCCGGGAAGTGGGTGGTAGAGGAAGGAAAAGGGGAGGAGGGTGGTTACAGGGTTACAGGGTCACAGGGTGTTGCTTTGTATGGTGCCGCATTTTAGAACGTCTCTCTTCCCCTTTCCACCTTCCCGAAGGGACACATCCAGAGTACCCACGACGTCCCTGGTGATCGGGTCTTTCAACTCCCTGCACCAACCTAGACCCTATGTCCAGTGCCCTAACACTTCCATCCCCTAAAAATCTACACGGGTGCGGTGACGGATCTTTTTACTTCAGTATAGCATAGACAGGTCAAAGTCCCTGACGGCCTCTCGTTTGTTTCTTTATCCCTCCCATGAGCCTCCCTGGGGAACCCACCTCGACCATCCCAGAGTCATCAAGTAGAGGAGGAGACCGTCCCGAAGAAGAAGAAGAGATCGTGAGACCACGCCAAAAGCCCCTGAAACCTGGCTCAACTGCCATACCTACTGCTATACCAATAAAAACCTACCCACTGGCTCATTACATCCAGCCTCCGCGTCTGTTTATCCGGCCCGCCCTCCCACAATGCTTCAGCCCCTGGTAGGCCTGTGAAGTACCTATGGTCTTGGTACCTAAGGTACCATATACTAGGGCTCATAAGGTACCACAGTATCCAATCACTAGTGCATCTAATATGCACTCCAAGTTGTTTAGAGAGAACAGAGAGACTGGGGCCCTGATTAGCAGGGACCCAGTCAGACTATAGCCACAAACCAGTGTAAACATCAGAAAAAAAGTGTGGGCAACATAAGTGCAGATCCTACTCTCCTACACAACCCCCGCCCCCCCATACGCAGGGACATTAAACTAACCTTGACCAGTTGAGTCTTCGTGTTCTAAGTGGAAATACCTTGAGAGTCCATCTGCATTGGCATGTTGGGTCCCAGGTCTATGTTCCACTGTATAGTCCATCCCCTGTAGGGAAATGGACCACCTTAGCAGTTTTGGGTTTTCACCTTTCATCTGTTTAAGCCATAGGAGGGGTTTGTGGTCAGTCTGAACTATGAAGTGAGTGCCAAATAAGTATGGCCTCAGCTTCTTCAGGGCCCACACCACAGCAAAGGCCTCCCTCTCTATAGCTGACCAACGTTTCTCTCTAGGGGTCAGCCTTCTGCTTATAAAAGCTCCTGGCTGGTCTTGACCTTCATCATGCAGTTGAGACAGTGCAGCTCCCTCACCCAGCCCAGAAGCATCTGTTTGGACAATGAACTTTTTTGTGTAGTCTGGACTCTGTAAGATGGGGGCAGTGCACATGGCCTGCTTCAGGTCTTCAAATGCCTTTTGACAGCTAGCTGTCCACTGAACCTTTTTTGGCATTTTCTTTGAGGTAAGATCTTTTAAGGGGGTCAGTATAGATCCATATCCCTTAACAAACCTCCTATAGTACCCAGTCAGGCCCAAAAAGGCTCTCACCTGTGTCTGGGTGGTTGGAGCAACCCATTCCATTATGGTCTGGATTTTGCTCTGTGATGGTTGAACCTGGCCTCCACCTACAAGGTTGCCCAGGTACACAACCTGACTCTGCCCTATCTGGCACTTAGTGGCCTTGATAGTGAGGCCTGCTTTTTGCAGGGCCTCCAAAACATTTCTGAGGTGGACCAGGTGATCCTGCCAGGTGGAACTAAAGACAGCAATATCATCTAGATAAGCTGAGCAATAAGTTTCCATACCTGTCAGAACTTTGTTCACCAACCTCTAAAAAGTGGCAGGTGCATTTTTCAAACCAAAAGGCATCACCACCAAGTGGTAGTGCCCACCAGGGGTTGAGAATGCAGTTTTGGCCTTGGCATCCTCAGCTAACCTGATCTGCCAGTAGCCAGCTGTTAGGTCAAATGTACTAAGATACTTGGCTGAGGCCAAAGTATCAATTAGCTCATCTGCCCTTGGTATGGGATAGACATCAGTCCTGGTGACTGCATTGAGGCCTCTGTAGTGTACATAAAACCTCATTTCTTTCTTACCACCCTGGGTATGAGGTTTGGCTACTAGGACTACTGGACTAGCCCAAGGGATATCTGAAGGCTCACTTACACCTAACTCCAACATTTTCTGGACTTCAGTCCGGATACAGTCCCTGACATGGTCAGGTTGCCTGTAGATTTTACTCTTGACAGGCAGACTGTCTCCAGTGTCCACCTCATGGGTGCACCAGGAAGCCTGACTAGGGGTCAGGCTAAACATATGTCTAAACTGTTGCAGAACTTGTCTGCATTCAGTTTGCTGATGATCAGTGAGGCTGCTTGCCAAAGCAACACCATCTACTGACCCATCATCAGGGTTCTGTGAGAGCAGGTCAGGGAGAGGGTCACTCTCCTCCTCCTGTTCCTCATCAGTTGCCATGAGCAAGTCCATGTCAGCCCTGTCAACATATGGTTTCAATCTGTTGACATGGAGCACCCTAAGGGGGCTCCTGGGAGTTCCAAGATTCACCAAGTAGGTGACTTCTCCCTTTTGCTCAACAATTGTATGGGGGCCAATCCATTTGTCTTGGAGAGCTGCTGGGGCCACAGGCTCCAGCACCCACACTTTCTGTCCTGGCTGGTTTACAGTCAGCACAGCCTTTTGGTCATGCCAAGTTTTCTGTAGTTCTTGGCTTGCCTCAAGGTATTTGGTTACCTTCTTCATGTATTCAGCCATCCTGGAGCGGAGACCAAGTACATAGTCCATCACATCCTGTTTGGGAGGTTTGAGAGGTAACTCCCAGCCCTCCTTCACCAACCATAATGGACCTCTTACAGGATGCCCAAACAGAAGTTCAAAAGGGCTGTAGCCAACCCCCTTCTGTGGAACCTCCCTGTATGCAAACAGAAGGCAGGGAAGTAAAAGGTCCCATTTTCGCCTAAGCTTTTCTGGGAGGCCTTTAATCATCCCCTTTAGGGTTTTGTTGAACCTTTCAACTAACCCATTGCATTGTGGGTGATAGGAAGTAGTGCATTTGTAATTTACACCACACTCCTTCCACATTGCTTTTAGATACCCTGACATGAAGTTGGTACCTCTGTCAGATATAACCTCCTTAGGGAAACCCACTCTGGAGAAAACTCCAATGAGGGCTCTTGCCACCACAGGGGCTGTGGTGGCCCTTAGGGGAATTGCTTCTGGGTACCTGGTGGCATGATCCACTACAACCAGGATAAACCTGTGCCCAGATGCTGTTGGAGGGTCAAGGGGCCCAACAATGTCAATCCCTACCCTTTCAAAGGGTACCCCCACCACAGGTAGTGGTATCAGGGAGGCCTTTGTTGTGCCACCTGACTTGCCACTGGCTTGGCAAGTGACACAGGAGCGACAAAACTCCTTGGTGTCCTCTGACATATATGGCCAATGAAAATGCGGAACAAGCCTGTCCCAGGTCTTGTTTTGGCCCAAGTGTCCTGCTAAAGGGATGTCATGTGCTAGGGTCAAGAGGAACCCCCTAAACTTCTGAGGTATTACCAACCTCCTGGTGGCTCCAGGGGTAGGATCTCTAGCCTCAGAATATAGGAGTCCCTCATCCCAATAAATTTTATGGGACCCACTAGCACTCCCAGCAGCCTCAGCAGCAGCCTGCTGTCTGAGGGGTTCACGAGAGGGGCAGCACTGTTGCTCCTTGCTCAGATCTTCCCTAGAAGGTCCCCCTGCCCCCAAGAACTCAACCTGATCAGGTTCAAGTCCCTCGGGGGCAGTTCCTTCTTCAGGATCTGCTTCTTCTCCCTCAGGAGGGGAATCTGTGATCTGAGACAGAGGGGAAGGCACTGCTCCTCCTCTTGGGTAGCATCTGGTCCATAGTTTCAGGATCCAGAGCTGGTTCAGCGTTATGCATTTTGGCCTGTGACCTGGTCACAGCAAATACCTCTGCAGGTATGCCCAACATCTCAGCATGAGTCCATAACTCCACTTCAGACCAGGCTGAAGTCTCTAGATCATTGCCCAATAGACATTTGACAGGGAGGTCTGCACTGTCTACTACTTTATTGAGGCCAGTTACCCCTCCCCAGGAGAAATTCACAACTGCCAGACTATGGTTGGTCCTGACATTGCTTGCATTGGTAACCTGGTACATTTCACCCAGGATGATCTGCCCAGGGTCCACAAGATCCTCTGCCACCATGGTGACACTAGCATCTGTGTCCCTGAATACCAAAGCCTGTTTGCCATATATTACAGGCTGCTGTTTGTATTTTCCCAGATTACTGAGGCTCACTAGGAATGACATATCAATGTCTCCATCACAAATCAGTATTGCCTGAGTGGGTACTCTGACTAGGCCAGAGTCCACTTCAGAACCCAGGGTCAACCCTACTACACCCTTATTCTGATTTCCACCTCCACCAGTAGCTGTACTAGGGGGAACAGTTGCCTTAGGGGCAGGAGTGGTGGTGGTTTGGTCTTTGGACTTGTTACAGTCAGAAGTCCCGTGCCCTTTCTGTTTACAGAATTTGCACTAGTGCTTATTTTGGCCTTTCCCTTTGTTAGACTGCGAATCCCCACCAAATGCAGATTTTTGGGGCCCTTGTGAAGACTTCTGGTCTTTTGACTTATCCCCACCTTTCTCAGAGCCTTTAGGATCCTGCTTCTTAGTGTCACCCCCTTGGTTCTGGGTTTTCTGCCTCACCCTGGTTCTGACCCATTTGTCTGCCTTCTTTCCCAATTCTTGGGGAGAGGTCAGATCAGAGTCCACCAGGTACTGATGCAACAACTGGTTTTGGCAATTATTAAGGATCTGTTCTCTCATCATAAGATTATACAATCCCTTAAAATCATTAACTCTACTACCAACCAGCCAACCCTCCAGAGCCTTGGTTGCACAATCAACAAAGTCAGTCCAGTCCCAAGTCTGTGCCTTCTGGGTATCCCTGAACTTCAACCTGTACTGTTCAGTGGTTAAGCCAAACCCATCTATTAGTGCACTCTTCAGGACTTCATAATCATCAGCATCCTCTTGTCTAACAGTGAGGAGATTGTCTCTACCTTTATCAGAAAAGGAGAGCCACAAGATTGCTGCCCACTGTTTCTGGGGAACCTGTTGTACTTTACAGGCCCTCTCCATAGCAGTTATCCACTTGGGGATATAATCCCCACTCTGGTAGGGAGGAACAACCTTGGACAGGTTCCTATGGTCTGGAATGTCATCTCTGACTCTAGGGATACAGTTGCTGCCACCAGGGGTTTCTAAACCCTCTCTTCTAGAAGCTCTCTGGAGCTCAAAGGCTTCTTTGTCTAATGCCAACTGCTTGGCCTTAAGGGCAACTCTTGCTTCCTCATATTATAGCAGTTTGTACATTCTTTCAGAGGAGGTCTCTCTTCTATTAAAGTATGAGTTCCTCTGCTGGACAGATTCCCTGCCAGAGTGATATGAGTGCTCAGATCCCCTAGAAAGGGATCTAGGCCTCTCCCTACTCTGTCAGTTCTCTTAGGGAGAATTCCTCTGTCCTTTTCAGACCCATGTGGGTCTGGCCCTTCAATTACAGAGTCCAGGTCATCTTGATTTTCATCATCTAACCCAGAGACTATAGCTGACCCACCCCCTGATCCAGATCCATTAGCTCCTAGAGCTAATCTAAGATCATCTGCTGTCAGCAGATCTATCAGGTGTAGTGTGGAGGGACTCTGTCCTAGCTTCAGGTGCCTTGCAACACACATGGCCTTCAAGTCAAAGAAGGTCATGTCCTTATACTGAAGCTGGGTGTACCCACTTGCTCCATCCCTTGAGGACATTCTAGTGTTGTGCAGTGTTGTACTACCTACACTAGTTTGTGACCTACTGATCTTAGCTTGAGCTGTAGCAAGGGAGTGCTATCCCTTCACAAACAGCTCTAAGTTCAGTAGAACTTGTTGATACTAAGCTTGACTTTTATATGTACCTTGAGTACCTTTAGTGGTTTTCAGTTAGTAATTCAAATAGAGATTTTCTGGTAAAACAATGGCAAGCTGGAATCCCACACGCTGCCCACCAATGTGAGAAGTTGGCCTGGCATATGCTGGTCACTAGTTAAAGTGACCACCTCGCACCAGTCCAATTCGACTCTTATGGTAGATAGGTTTAAGACAACCTTTTAAAGAAAGCTATCCTAGTGGTAGCTGTGGAGAGCAGCCTTCAGGCTAAGTCTCATAGGTTTTACCTTATAATCTCTTAATTACCAAATGAAAGGACACCACACAGGTATATATATAAAATATATATGTATTTATTTCTAGACACACTCTACTAATCTCTTTATGAGATTAGATGTCAGGAACATATGTACAAATCAATGTTTCACAACAAATTAAGGACATATATATGGCTGGGGCCCTAGGGGCGTACCAGACCATCTACTAAAAAAGAGGTTTAGGAATGTCGACATGCAAGGGATCAAGGCCTAGGGCCTTTAGAATCGCTGGGGCCTCACTAATCCACCCAAGGCAGGTAAGTAAAGGACCCACGGGAGACGTGTGCAGTGTGAGAACACAGCCGCGGGTTCCCTATTGATTTCAATGGAGGAAGTCGCAGTTGGATTTTTAAAGTTTTAGGGTACTTCGGGAGAGTCTACAAGCGAGCCACTTACACGGTAAGTACTTCGAGGGCCAACACCCACAGGAGCACCGGAGTGCACAAATTACCTCACCCAGGGAAGCCGGGTGCATAGGTGTCTTTTGGTGTCGGGTCGCGGCGTTGTTTTCAATGGAAGCCGAAGAAGATTTGCTGCTTGTGAAGACTGGAGAAGTGTCCGATGGAATCCAAGGCTGGATTCAGAAGAAGGAAGGCCTGAAAGCAGAAGGGACAGTGTTCACACTCACTTGCCAGTGACCCGGGGCCAAGAAGATGGATGCCCACGGTAGTCGGGTGGTTTCAGGTGATTCACAGGTGTCTTGACTCTTCAGCCACGAGGTCCAGGAGGTGTCGACGATGACCAGGAGCTGGATTCGGAGTGTCCCACGAAGTCTGCAGCTTACTGAGGTGTCGGCAACCGGATTGGAGCCAACAAGCCTTGGCAACAGCAAGTCTTGTGGAATGTGAAGAAAGTCAGCGGTGCAGACCAGCAAGGTTTGAGGGACTCACCCAGCGAGGGTAAGTCAGGGCAGGCCTGGAGCAACCAGGCGAGCCCTTTGGTTCGATGAGAAAGTCTTCAGGGGACCCACAAGCCTGCCGGCAAGGGATCGCAAAGACGCCTCGTGAGGATTCGCTTCACAGGGGCCCACGGTCACTCGGGACGAGGTAGGCCTCTGATTTTCGAGGGACATCCTGCTGGAGGCTTGGACCACACGTGGTCCAATGCACAAGTTCATAGAACGTCGTGAAGGGGTTGCACTCGACAATAGTGCACGGGACCCGGGTATTGCTGTTCCTCATCACTCGTGGGGTCCACTCGCCTCAGGTTTGCTGGGGACTTACAATGGCCGTCAAGATTTCAGGAAATCCACTTCCAGGGCTGCAGGAACTTCGGACTCTAGCGGGAGCGGGAAAATTTGCATCCGTTGATTCAAAGTTTTGGTGCCTGCCAAACAGGGGAGTCACTCCTTGACTCCAAGGGAGATTCTTCAGTCTTCCAAAGGTAGTGGAACGTCAAAGGTCGAGGATTCTTCTTGTAGAGCGTCGTCCAGGGATATCTAGTTTGCAATGGCAAGGTTTCCCTATCTTATACTAAAGGAAAGGTAGGGACTAGCTCTATGACCACTCCTCTGGGAGGGTCAGGGGAGTGGGTGGTTACACCCACTTCCCTTTGTCCAGTTTCACGCCAGAGCAGGGGCTGGTAGCCCCTGAACCGGTTTGAGCTGGCATATGCACAGAGGAGCCTACTGCTCCCCCAGTGCAGGACTTCAAAGCACTCTAGGAGTGCACCCACCCATCCCTAATACACTAAATCCTGTCTGGAAGGTGGTGACACCTCCCTGTGACAGGATGCTTATTGTTGGGCCTCCTCCACTGCGAGTTTCAGTCAGCAGCAGGAGGGCAGCCCAGTGTCTGTGCTGGTGGCATCCATTTTGTGATGCCAGGCTCTTTCAGATTTCTACAGTGTTTCCAAAGTAGGTACATGTCTTCCCCTCTAGAAGGGTGGGATAATACTCCCACACCAGTTACTGGTGTGGGGGTATGATTCCAAGGCGTTTGACACCAAACACGACATGTTTTGATGCAGCCATCCCAAAGTTAGCATTTACCGCTAGGTTATAATGTATTTAAGAGTATATGGTTTAACCGCATCCACACACAGCCACAGAGAATAGACTCTGAGGGCTGCAGAGGGGCCCTGCTCAGGCAGAGGCACACCCTCACATGGAAAACCAAGCACCCTGCCCTCAGGATTGATAGGGCCTGCCTTAGGGGTGACTGATAGGTTTATATGTGTGTGTAAGGTGAGATATAGGGAACCTATACCTCAGTGAGGAGTGCTAACACTACCTCACCAAGGCTGCAGTAGCAGGCCTGTGGTGTCAGATTTAGTCTGCTTCCCAGTGGTGGCATAATACATGCTTCAGCCCCTGGTAGGCCTGTGAAGTACCTGTGCCCTTGGTACCTAAGGTACCATATACTAGGGGCTCATAAGGTACCACAGTATCCAATCACTAGTACAGCTAATATGCACTCCATGTTGTTTAGAGAGAACAGAGAGACTGGGGCCCTGATTAGCAGGGACCCAGACAGACTATAGCCAGAAACCAGTGTAAACATCAGAAAAAAAGTGGGGGCAACAGAAGTGCAGATCCTGCTCTCCTACAACCTAGTAATAAAGTACTTTATGGATTTTACTGTATAGGGGGAGAAGGCTACGAATGAAAACATGCCTGGGCTGAAAATGAAAACAAGCTTTGTGCAGCTTTATAGGCTTCCACTTTTGTAGATATATATTGCGCTTGTTCCAAAGCTGTTTGGATGGATTATGTGTCAAATCAAATCAACTTTATTCACATTTTATAAATGCATAAGAGTAAAAATATTTAAAAAACACAGTGCAACATAGCTGTTTTAAATATTAAAAGACAGCATACTGTATCCCAAACAATCTCAAGAAGCAAGGCACATACATGGGACACAGTAGCATATGCGCGAAGACACTGCACTTACAAAACACTAAAAATCATTATTGGTAGTTAAAAATTTAGATAGAACAACCCTTCTAGCGGATGACCTCTTTCTAGTCATTAAAACTGAGTATAAAAAGCTTGCTGTCATAAAACATATGAAAGGAGTTTCCAATGTGTTTAATACTGCGAGAGCTTGAGAATGCGAGTGTAAGCTAAATTTTGTCAACATTAGAATAATGAATTTATTCCGCTCAGTTTTGTAGAATAAACAGAATAAGAAAATGTGAGAAATGGATTTAGTAGACCGCTCGTCGCAAGGGCAAGAAGACAACTAAATAAGAGAGTAAACTTAAGACTGGTAGCCAACCATTAGACGGAAGATATTAAATCTTAACCTAATCAGTAAAAAGCGGTGCATATTATTAGTAACAGAGGAAAGATAGGACGTGTGTCTAGATGCCACCAAAGGCAATGACTGGTAAGGTAGCACCGTAACGGTGGATTGGTTTTGCTGCCATCTATCATGATCACACTTGACAGTAAAAAGGTCTCAGTCTCGATTTGAGAAAAGTCAGACAGTGAGATGGTGAATCGAACAAGTTTGCTAAACCAAGATCATTGAAAGATCGCTTTATTTATGCTAACCAAGGAATACTGGAAGCTTGGTCAAGAGTAACTATATCCCCAAGCACCATTTGATTTAGTTTAACAGAGTTCCTTTTCCAAGTTGTTAGTCATAGTAAAAACAGAGACAATTTGATGGAATCAGTTAAAAAGGGGAGACCTAATTCTTTATAAGCAATAATACTCTGAGCAATAGGAAGCTATGGATGCTGATTTTGCCAGATGAATTCCCACCATTTCCTTACACAGTTTATTTCCTAGATTTGAGGCAAATTTCCACAGCGTTGCTATGCTTTTAAAAAAAAATAAGATTCGCCTTATCTAACACCATTGCAGACTAATTTAATTTGGCATCAAAGAGTATTCCCAAATACATTAGATTCGCCACTCGTTCCAGGGTTCTCCCTTCTATTTGCAGGGTCATTAGTTTTTTCTTTTCGGTACCAACCGCCATAACAAAGGTTATAGATTTATTTACAAAAAGTCCCAACTCTGCCATATAGTCTGAATATATACCAATAGAACGCTGTAGGGTCATTGGGGTTCTGGCCATTAACACCGCATCATCTGCATAAAGCAGGGCGGGCATGGATAGACAACCTACAGCTGGTGCGTCCTTACACTTTGCACTAAGGACTTCGCTTAGTTTGTTGGTGTATGAGAAAAGGAATGGAGCAGAACACAGCCCTCTCACACAAACGATCATAAACGATTTTGTGCATTAGCCCTGTTTTCCATATCTGATTACAGCCCCAGCGTCTCTATAAAGTTCCCTAATAAAATAAATGATGGAGTTATCCACGCCCATTGACTCCATGATGGCCCATATTTTACAGTTGCAAAAACAACAGTTGATGGACAGAATGCAGAACAATGTCATATATTCACCCCAGTACAGAGATCTGGGCCTAAATCCATCGTTTTTTTGCTCATCATGCCGTTCCAGTTTGAACCCAGCCATATGCAAATCAGTCTTGACCCTGTGCCTCATGGGAACAGTCCAGCCCGAACTGCCAAGCCAGGTCTTCCCTGGACTGGAAACCAGCAAACATTTGTCACCCGGAGTGGGAAGGGTATGCCCAGACGTGGGTCCCATGCTCTCCATGCCACTGGAATCAAGCTATCCTGGCTGAAGAGGGGTGAAACCCCGAAACTGGTCCTAGGATGCTTGTTTCCAGTCCAGGGAGGACCTGGCTTAGCAGTCCGGGCTGGACTGTTCCCATGAGGCACAATTTGTAACCCCGAGTGGGACGGGTATGCACAGACTTGGGTCCCGTGCTCTCCATGCCATTGGAATCAAGCTATCCTGGCTGAAGAGGGGTGAAACCCCGAAACCGGTCCTAGGATGCTTGTTTCCAGTCCAGGGAGGACCTGGCTTGGCAGTTCGGGCTGGACTGTTCCCATGAGGCACAGAGTCAAGAATGATTTGCATATGGCTGGGTTCAAACTGGAACGGCATGGTGAGCAAAAAAACTATGGATTTAGGCCCAGATCTCTATACTGGGGTGAATGTATGACATTGTTCTGCATTCTGTCCATCAATTGTTGTTTTTGCATTTGTCACCCCGAGTGGGACGGGTATGCTCAGACGTGAGTCCCGTGCTCTCCATGCCACTGGAATCAAGCTATCCTGTCTGAAGAGGGCATACCCTTCCCACTCGGGGTGGGAAATGCAATTGTTGTTTTTGCATTTGTCACCCCGAGCGGGACGGGTATGCTCAGACGTGAGTCTCGTGCTTTCTATGCCACTGGAATCCAGGTATCCTGGCTGAAGAGGGGTGAAACCCCGAAACCGGTCATAGGATGCTTGTTTCCAGTCCAGGGAGGACCTGGCTTGGCAGTTCGGGCTGGACTGTTCCCATGAGGCACAGGGTCAAGACTGATTTGCATATGGCTGGGTTCAAACTGGAACGGCATGGTGAGCAAAAAGCAATGGATTTAGGCCCATATCTCTGTACTGGGGTGAATGTATGACATTGTTCTGCATTCTGTCCATCAATTGTTGTTTTTCCACATTTTACAGTGGCACACACAGTCAAAGGCTGTGGACAAGTCCATAAAGGCAATATATACTGGCCTTTTTTGGCACCGGCGTATTGTGTTGATATTAGGGCTAGATTTAAGCACTGATACCGTCCCACTTCCCTTTCTAAATCCATATAAGATCTCTGCAGATATGTTGTTCTCAACCACCCAATCCTCCAATCTATTTAATAACAATCTCCCCATTAGCTTAGCTGTACTGTCCAATAGGGAGATTGGGCCATAGTTAGAGGGATTCGATGGATATCCCTTCTTATAAATTGTAATAATCAGAAATTGTTTCCACGATGACAGAGGACCCACTTTGGCTACAGTGTTAAAAACTAAGGTCAAAATAGGAGCCCACGAGGTATTTTTTACAAACAAATTATTATACGGGACACCGTCTGGTCCCGCTGCCTTCAAGGCGGGTGTTTGGGATAGGGCGAGCTTTATTTCCAAATATGAGAACCCCAGCGCCAGGGAAGCAATAGAGGATCCCCCAGTGTCCATTACATTACTTTCCGACTGGGCATGAAATATATTCTGGAAATGAGTTAGCCAAGTGATTTCATCTACGTAAAGGTCGAGGGATGGGTCACCCTCCCCATGCAAAAAGAGGGCATTAGCCACTTTCCAGAAAGCTTTACTGTCTTAACTCTGTGAGGCTTGTCTCAGATTTTTCCACGCTTCCTCACGTAGCTGCCTCTTCCTCTCCTCCCTTGCCGATTTATATATAGCCCTCAAATTTCTTAACAGTGTTTATTTCTAGGGTGCATTTTAAGGGCTTGCAGAAGTTTACTAAAAGCCTGGGAGCAATTTTCTTCAAACCACCCGGTAAGCTATGCAGTGTTTTGCATTGCTGGTCGAAAAAAATGAGTTCTAATGGAGGTTAAAATCTAACTATAAGCTACCACAACTTGAGAACTATTTGTTTGTGAATCTAGACCAGATTGAATCTCCTGTAACGTTTCCAATACAACCTTTGGTAGTAAAGAGTTGGAATACATTTTCTTCCATTTTAGAATATACCCATGATTCTAGATAGGAGTGGTTTAGGGACAATGAGTACTTGATTTGTTAGAAAGGGCCATAAAAAGTAAACAGAATTAAAGCATGGTCACTAAATTCAGTCAACTGCACCATTAGGTCCTTAACACATCTCTTAAAATTTACAGAGATAATTATAAAATTAGTTGTCGAAGTAAATCCAGCCTGTCGTAAAGTTGGGAGCATTTGACCGTAGAGGGATGCAATGGATTTTTTATAACTAAGTTCCAGGTCAACAGAAGGCTGTTTAAAGTATTACCATAACTTTGACGATCAAAATAGATGATCAAAGACTCACTTGAGTCGGTTACCCTACATATATGCTGATCATTTCTACTGCATATATGCATATTGAAATCTCCAGCCCATACAATGAAAATTGTTCTTCGGTGGTGATATAGCAATCCTTCCAATATTGTCCCCAACTCTTCAGCCACTAGAGTATGATTAGAAAAGTTATTGTAAAAATGTATCAACATTAGGTTGGTCTTCCTTCGCCCAATAGCTAATATGATATGAAAGTATAACAAACTTCATAACCTTTTCAAATGAGATGGTGTTAGTCATAAGTGTAAGTAAGTAGACCCCTTTTGATCTACCTGAAGGTGAGGGAACTGCTGGGGTGAAAAAAGAGTGATAGCTATTGACAAATATAGGTTGCTTTACCCAGGTTTCCTGGAAACAAATATCTGAATTCCGAAACTCCTTATACCAATTTAAATTATCTTTCTTATTGTCATAGCCTGCTATGTTCCATGAAAGGAACGTGATACCTGGATGAGAGTCTTGAGAGGAAGCCTCTCCCAGCGGAGTTAGAGATGATACATGTTAGAAATCGTGGTCTCTAGTTGCCAGATGTAGGTACCTTTGTCCAAGTAGGGACCTTTCTTCATAGTAAGGGGGATATACTTCTAAAATACCCCCTGCTCACTCCCTTGGTAGCTTGGCATGAGCAGACAGGATTATCTCAGAGGCAGTGTGTAAAGCATTTATGCATGCATACAGTAACACAGTGAAAACACTACAAATGGACACCACACCAGTTTAGAAAATAAGCAAAATTGTATCTAAACCAACAAGACCAGAAACAATAAAAATCCAACGTACAATACTGTAAAAATAGTTACCGTGCGAAATAACCTTTAAATTGCAGGAATAATGTGAAACCACAGTTCCTCTGATTCAGTAGCTCCTTTTGGGGCTACCGCGATACTGAACATTACAGAATCTAACAATTCAAGCCAACCACGTCGGTACGGGGGCGCTAGCGAGCCCGGAGCAAAATGGCCGCACTCTAGTGCAGCTCTGCTGGCCGAGATAATAATCCATCTAATATCCGAGTTACCTGGCGCCATCCATGGCTGAACCGGGACAGCAACTGGCTGCATAATGCTGAGGAACCTGTTGGTAGCTTTCCTGGGGGCCCCGGCTGCCTCTGCCAGCCGACAGCTCACATCGTCTTGCCGGGCCTTGCCTGAGGTAAAATGGCGGCTCCCCGGGGCATGGACTGATCGTCTCGTTCCTGGCCGGCGCTGCGGAGTGGCTACTGCGGCCCGGTGGAGGGTCATTGCTGTTTGGGACGCCTGCCTGGCCCTTGGTGCTTGGTGTGGACGTTGAGGCCGCCCCCGCTGTTGGTGTCACCGGCTGCTGCTTTGCGGATTCGGAGGACGGAGGGGCGAGGGGACGCCATCTGCCGGCCGGGGACTTGCAGGCGGTGGGCCGGAGCCCGAGGTGAGGCAGCGCGGAGAGAAGTGTGGGACAGTGCGGGGGCCCTGAAGGATATTCTGGTGAGCTCTTGGGACCCCCGTGGGTCTGTCTTTGGCGGCGGTGTGTGCGGACGTGGACGCTGACTGAGGCCGCGTCTGGGCTCGCGGCGCGGCGGCTGTTATCTGGCTGGCAGCGGGGGACTCCCTTTGCATGCGATCTAGACCCCGCGCGGCTGAGGTGGTGGTTCTATCTTTGCTGCGGCTCGCCCCTGCATCTGCCTCGCGCCTGAGAGTGCGCTGTGTAAGCTTGGCACTGGCTACTGCATGTTCTTGGTAGCATTCGGGCTTCTGCAGTGCCTGGGATTTCTCCATTGGCTGGGAACTGTTGGCCCTACAGTGCACAGTGTACACCGCCTGCCTGCCATCAACACTGAGGGGTGTGTCGTAGGGTTGGCTCTGTCCCCTGCGGTCATATCGGTGCCCATTGAGTGATATGTGGGGTCCTGGCGCTACATACAGACCCTCCACTGCAGCATATGTGGTACGGGGCTGATAGCCGCTGCTGGCGTATTTAGAGGTATCGGGGACGACCCTATGCTGACTGGTTGAACGCCTGCTTGCCTTGCATGTACTGTACTGGGCCATGGTTTACAATCTTCATGTGGCAATCTAATTCATAAGTTGTGGCCGCGCCTCCTGCTGGCGTGAAGAGCGGCTCGCCTCCCTGGTTTCCCTGCTCAAGACTGCGCCTGTCTTATTACCTCTGCACGGTGGTGGCCTTTCATGAACGATAATCTGCTGTGCAGTGTGCCTTGCCCTACCACTGTCGGGCGGGCTGGGGACTGTGTCACTCACCACTGGTTTCATCTCTGTAGCGCTGTGGCTATCTGGAGCTGGACTGTTACTACTTGAATTGAACTGGTCACGTCCTGAGGTGAGCTGGTTTATTGTTTCTGACACTTCAGGTGGCGCCCCAGCTCGCAAGACTGATAGATAGCAGTCTGTCAGAATGGGCAAGGCTGACCAGCAATAAACCAAATTGCAGTTTGAGGCTAAAAAGCATACTAAAGCCACAACATCCGTCGCCTCCGACACGGAACCTGACCTGGAGGCGGGTGCAGCTACGAAACTGGAGCGTATGATGCTCAGTATGCAACAAAGTCTGCACACTATTGACGCCAAGATCGACCACATTAACATGCGTATGGATACCGTGGCCTCGAAGATTACGAAGCATTACTCGCAGAGGCTGAGCAGCGCATTTCGACAGCGGAAGATCGAGTGGAGGTGGTTAGTGCAACATTTGCTAGCATGGAAAAAATACTGGAGGTAATCAGGGCCAAGAATGAGGACATTGAAGCCCGCTCCCGCAGGAATAATCTTCGCATAACCGGGGTTGCGAAGAGCACCAACACTGGCCCCATGTAATCGTATGTCGAAATGATGCTCACAACATTGCTGGGGGCGGAGCACTTCTCAAAGGTGCTCATAGTCGAGCGAGCCCACCGCTCTCTGGCTGCTCGGCCGGTCCCAGGTGCTCCTCCGCGCCCTATAATCGCCAGACTACTGAATTATAGGGACAGGGACACTGCACTCCGGCTGGCTAGGGAAAAGGGATGACTGGAGTATCAGGGGATGAAGATAGAGCTTTTCCCTGATTTCACGGTCGCAGTACAGCAAGCTCGTCGAGAATTTCAAGCGGTCAAGAAAAAGCTGCAAACCCTCAAGATTCAGTATGCCATGCTCTACCCTGCTCGTTTACGCATCCAACACAACGGAAAGGCGCGTATTTTCATGGCGCCGAAAGAAGCTCTTCAATATATTCGGCGACTTGACCGACAGGAGATGCGGCGTGAGAGGGGTGGGAACTCTGATCCAGAAGACTGAGCCCGGGCGGCTATATTGGAGTTCCTTATAACTGTTCTGCTAGTCCTATGATGACAATCTTTTATGTGCGAAGTGTTTGGTTGATCTCTGTTTTTGGGATAACATCTGAATTAAGTTAGACATCCATAGGCTACTGTCTTCTGCTAGAGGGAGTCTGCTCATAGATCGGCGTTAGGTCGGCAGAAGTCCCGGTTCCGGGGAGTGCGCAGCACTAGTTGCTGTCTCATTGATTGGTTGGGGTTAGCAGCCACTGACAATTGAGGGGACGTCATGTATTGGTTAGCCTGATTCTACCTATCTCGGCACACCCTGTTTATGCAGGGGGCCGAAGGGCTACTAGCGACCCACTATATGGGAATACCCCAAAAGGTTCTGTTTGTTGATGGGGTTTCTTTGGGCGACCTTACGGGCGCTGTTTTTCTTCATTTCTTGCACAAAGTGGGTTGTGAGAGAAAGATTGTTTTGTTTATGTTATGTTTATGGGGGGTTTTGCTTGCAGTGTGTGTTTCCTGATGCTGTGGGTGGGAGGGGCGGTTGGGGTTCAATATGGTATGGTATTGGCATTGGCTGGTCTGGTATAACGGGGATGGTGTGGTGTGACTCATGTTTTCTACATTGTGTGATGAGCTCAGTGACTAGGGAGTGTGAGCCTGATGGATATGCAACAGTCTAATATTTCCTGGATTAGCTGGAATATGCAGGGTCTTAATAATGCCAAAAAAGTGAGACCGGTGTTGGCTTATTTAGATCGGCATCGTATCCACATTGCCCTGTTGCAAGAGACGCATCTTACTAAACAGAATAGCTCTCAGACTGGCAGTAGATGGGCGGGGGTGCGACTGGCTGCATCATACTCTCCGTATGCGCGGGGAGTGATGATCCTTGTTAAAAGGGGTGTTCCGTTTGTACCAACACATGTGGATGAGGATGTTGAGGGACGCTTTATAATAGTGCAAGTTCTGCTGTACAGCACGAAACTGACCATTGTGAATTTGTATGGTCCTAATGTGGACGATCCCGCCTTTTTTGATAAAATATGGTGTAAACTCTGCCAACTACCGCCTGTGGCGGTTATCTGTGGGGGTGACCTTAATGTGGTTTTAGATCCTGCACTGGATCGGATGTCTGCGACAGCTCTGCCCCCTGACGAGCTGCTAGGGCTGTGCAGGATGGGATGCAGTCACTGAATCTTACGGACATCTGGCGCCTCAGGCACCCGCACAATAGAGAGGGTACGTGTCACTCATATGCGCGACAGTCTTGGTCCCGCTTGGACTACTTGCTGGGTACGCCGGAGGTCTGCACCTGGGCCACGCTGGTGAGGCATCTACCTCAGACGCTGTCGGATCACTCGCCGGTAGCGCTGGACATAACTTTGCAGTCTCACATTCCTCCTCCCTTTCAGTGGTGTTTACAATCGTCCTCATTACTAGATCAGGTTTTTAAGGAGGGGATCCGGGAGGCTATCTCTGATTATTTCACACTCAATACAGGGTCCGTTCCGACTATGGAATTACTGTGGGAAGTATTTAAAGAAACCATACGGGGGGAATGTATTAGTCTTCAGGCCGGGTTATTAAAGTCACTACGTCGCTCCATGACTATGCTGGAAAAGGAACTCGGTGCTTTAGAACGCAAATATGAGGACGAGCAGACCCCAGTACGTTGGCGCTTATTAAGGGGAAAATAGTGGAATACAATGCGATAGCTGATCAAGAAATAAACCATATGTCACGTCGGTGTAAGGCACGCTACTATGGGGAGGGGGGCCGGCCGGGCCGGGTGTTAGCTAGCCGTATACTGGAACCCCAGAATAGGGCGCATATGATTCAATCAATCAACACTGATGTGGGTACATACTATGATAGGCCGAATATTCTACGTGCCTTTACGGACTATTATGCCTGAATATATGCCCATAAACCCGCAGCTGATGTGGCCGAGCTCGAGCACTATCTTGAGGATATTGCTTTGGTATGGCTGTCACGCAGGCAGCAAGATTTCCTAATGCACCCGATTACACTGGGTGAAGTGCGCGATGCTATAGCAGCTTTGCCAAATGGAAAAGCTGCAGGCACTGATGGATTACCGGCCGAATTCTATAAAGAATATGTAGACCAGTTGGCCCCATGTCTCCTGCAATTATATGACGAGGCATATGAGGCTCAGTGCTTGCCGCCCACCATGCAAGAGGCGCTAATGATTGCACTCTTAAAGCCAGAGAAGGCCCCGGATAGCTGCGAGTCTTACCGTCCCTTATCTCTTATCAACACCGATGTTAAAATTTTGGCAAAAGTGTTAGCCACCCGACTGCAATTACTCCTTCCTGATATGGTCCTTCCGGATCAGTCAGAATTTGTTCCCACTCGTTCCACATCGCATAATTTGCGTACGATCTTTGCAGTTATGCATGTTCTGGAACCCAAACTGCCGGCGATAGCAGTCCTCCTTGACGCTGCGAAAGTGTTCGATTCAATATCCTGGTCGTATATGATCACGGTCCTACATCGCATGGGGGTCCCATTTGCTTTCGCAAATTGGATTAAATTATTATATACCAATCCGGTGGCCCAAGTTAGGATTAATGGGCAGTTATCCGAAGCAATCCCTATCCAGCGGGGTACACGGCAGGGGTGCCCATTATCACCGCTGTTATTTGCTCTGGTATTGGAGCCCCTGGCTTGTATCATGGTGTTGTATGTCCGGGAGCCGGCGAGGTTCCTTGCGCAGCTTATCCGGGAATATGTTCGGTTCGAGCGCTACTCGGGCCTGGGCATCAACTGGTCCAAGTCAACAATATTGCCATTCACTGAGAGCATGCGGCAATTTGACGTAGACTATCCCCTAACATGGTGCTCGGATACTGTAAAATATTTAGGAATTTGGCTGTGTAGGGACCCGCAGGCCGTCATACAGGCTAACTTCGGTACTGCCATCACGCAATTTGAGGGGCAGGTAAACAGGTGGATTAAATTGCTGCTATCATTCGCGGATCGGATAGCGCTGATGAAAATGGTGGTTCTCCCACGCTTTCTGTATCTTTTTCTGAATATCCCGATGCCTCTGACGCGACACTTTTTTAACAGGCTTCACTTCCTCATGATCACGCTAGCCTAGGGAGGTAAAAAGCCTCGTCTTAGGTGGGAGATTCTGACTCTTCCATATGATCAAGGTGGCTTCTCAGCGCCTGACTTTCACCTATACTACCTTTGTGCACAGGCGCACTATGCTTATTATTGGCAACAAGATCCAGCTTATATTCCGCATGTAGCAGTAGAGGCTGGTGCTGTGTGCCCTATACCTCTCAGGGCGATGTTAGTGAATAACTATACGGTATTTGAAAAGGGGGAAGTTGATACTGTGCAAACTATGGCGAGGGCCTGGGGCGAACTAGGTCAGCGAGCGCATAAATTGCCGTTATATGCACCTGGAATGCCGCTTCTCCACCACTCAGATCTTTCGGTCACTAGTGAGGCTGGCATGCGGCAAACCCTTAAAGATATGGAGTTGGCCACAATGGCGGATGTGTTCCTGAGTGGCCGGTTCATCACATCGGCACACATAAGTGCCCAAGGCAGCGTTTCCACTATGCATATCTTTGTCTACACTAGATTGCGCTCTGCGATGCGGGACCTTTACCCCACTTTCCCTATGGAGCCTCTGACTTTGGAAGCACTGCAATTGCTATACACTACTAAGTCTAGAGCCAAATTGGTCACCCAGCTCTATAACGCTTCCCAGAAGGATGTGCCACTGGGAGAGTCAGCTGCGCTGGCCAGATGGAATGCTGTACTGCCGGAGCCCCTCTCTAAGAATGACTGGTTGGATTGCTGCCATCTGACAGGTCGCCTGACACCCAATGGTAATCTGCGATTAGTACACTATAAATACTTGCATCAGCTCTTTTACACGCCGGCGCAGCTTCATCGTTACGGGCTGCAGCCAGCGGACACTTGTAAGTGCTGTGGAGCCCCGGGGGCTGACTTTTATCATCTAGCGTGGGCGTGTCCCAAAATGAATGAATACTGGAGCCCAGTTAGGAGAGTTCTTGGTCTAATGGTTGATGAAGCGGTAGAATGGGGCCCTAAAGTGTGTGTGCTGGGTATTGGTGCTAAGGTGAAACTGTCCAATAAGAAATTTGTCTCTATAGCGTTGCTATTGGCTAAGCGCAGGATCTCCCTGTTCTGGGGAAGTAGGGCAGTACCCACCACCAAGCTATGGTTGCAGGATCTTACCTACTGCCGGGATCAGTTCACATGTTATGCAGAGGAGCTACCCGCCAAGTCCAAGCCGCGGGATATTTGGGAACCGCTCACGTCCTATCTGTTTACAATTCCTGATATTTGAGGCCCCAAAGCTGGTTGTTTGCTCGCTTGCCTGTCTTAGCTCTGCACTGTATTCTGTGAATGTTGTGTCTGTGGCTCCGCATGCCCTATGCCAATGCCGCATTTCGAGAGATTGTATAATGTTGCTGCTGTATTTTGTATGGAAAACGGAAAAGCAAAAATAAAAAAAAATTTAAAAAAACACGTCGGTACAGGTTAGCTAAAGCGTCGACAGACTCAGAGACAGTACCTTTCTTGTTGCTGCCAACACGATGGTACAAGCCGGTCAGGGGCAACCGTCGCGGTTGCGATGTGAGATGGAAACATTGCAGCGTGCGTTGCCCTCACGGTTCGGTGCAGGCAGCCGCTCATTGACGGAATTAATGAGACCAAGGCTTGCGTTGCAGGGTGAGACGGTACTCTATGTGGCGCTGGCAGGTCACGATGCAGCGACGGAACCGGTTGATGTATGAGTCGGGCAGCGACGGAGTCGGTGACATCTATGTAGCGGTGCCCACAGGACGCGGTGCAAGCAGCGGCTCATTGACGGAGTCGGTAAGACCAGGGTTGCGTTAATGTTAATGTTAACAATAATATGTAAAGCGTACGTACACCAGTAGGTTTCATGGCGCTGTGATATGGTACCGTCCATTACCTGCGGAGGAGTCAGTCGTAGGCTTGTGCAAATAGCCACGTTTTGGGTGACCTTCTGAATTGCAGAAGGTCAGTGCAAGAGCGGATCTCCAGGGGGAAGGAGTTCCACAGAGTGGGGGCAAGAGCCGCGAATCTGCAGCCTCCCAGCTGTTTCCGTTTGAACTTGGGGGTGGAAAGGAGCCAGAGGTGAGCTGATCGGAGGCTGCGGGAAGGGGTGTGCTTAAGTATCAGGTTATTTATGAATAAGGGATTTTGACTGTGCAAGGATTTAAAAATTAAGCATCCAGTTTTAAAAGTGCAGCATTGGAGGATGGGGAGCCAGTGCAGTTTCCTCAGGAGTGTAGTCGTCGGTTGCCACCTGGGTTGTTGGAGGATCAGTCTGGCGGCCTGATTCTGGCCCATCTGTAGCCGTTTAAACAGGTACAGTGGCATGCCCAGGTAGACAGAGTTTGCGTAGTGGCTATTACAACCTGGGTCAAGGCATCCTGTGTGAGTAAACGGCGGATCTTCCTGATCTTTCACAGCTGAAAGAAGCATTTAGATATAACTGACCCGACCTGAGTTTTAAGTGAGAGGTCACTGTTTAGGGTGAGTCCGAGTGTTTTAGCTGAGGAGGAGGGAATGGGCGAGGGCCAGAGCTCTGTCGGCCAGTAGTGTGGTCCCCAGAACTTATGGCTGTCTCCAGTGAGGACTAGCTCCGTCTTGCCCGGATTTAGCTTAAGGTGGTTGCGATCCATCCACTGTTGGATGTGCAGCATGGTAGCCTGAAATTCGTTGACAGAGCTGTGGGAGTTGTCAACCGTGAAAACCAGCTGCAGGTCTGCCACGTAGTTGAAGACAGTCACCTTTCTGTCTTTGAGGGACTGAATCAGGGGAAGGATGTAGAGGTTGAACAGGTGAGGGGAGAGTGAGGAGCCTTGCGGAACACCACACGTAGTTCTTTGTTTGGGGGCAGTGAAGTGGCCTGAGCAAACGGCCTGGTACCGGTCCTCCAGGAACGAACTAAGCCAACTAGCCGCAACACCCTGAATGCCTGCTTGCCTGACACGGTCTGCCAATATAGTGTGGTCAACCGTGTCAAAGGCGGCGGATAGATTAAGCAGTACTAGTGCCTGAGGGGAGCTTCTGTCAGCGTTATTGCGGAGTGTGTCCAAGACGGCTAGTATAACGGTTTCAGTGGAGTGTGCAGGGCGGAAGCCCGCCTGATGAGGGTCAAGGTATTTTGAATCTTCCAAGAAGTTGGACAGATATTTTGCTACATGGGCCTCCAGTAGTTTCGCCAAGAATGGGAGCAAGGAGATGGGGCGGTAGTAAGACAAAATTGTAGGGTCCGCTCCAGGTTTTTTCAGGAGAGGAACAACTATGGCTTCTTTAAATGCAGTAGGAACGCAACCAGCTGAAAGTGAGACATTCAGCAGGGTGAGGGCAGGGCCTGGGAATGTTGAAAGGGAGTCTTTTAGTATGTGAGGAGGGCAACAGTCCATGGGGGCTCCTGATTTGACTTTGGCCAAGAGGTCCTGGAAGGTCTTGGTGCTGATGGTTGGGAAACAGTTGAGCGTGCGGTTGTTGTTCTGCGTGACAAAAGGGGTCATGGTAGGGGGGTGTTTAGGAATGCTGCCTTTGATGGCAGTGATCTTATCAATAAAATAGTAATTCAGTGAGTCGCACAGAGCTTGGGTAGGTGTGGTGTTGCAGGGATTCTGCTTATATACAGAACTATGCGTAGAACCCCAGGACCTCAGTGAATTGTGGTGTACCAGAAACTCACCTCAGAACCCAGAACCCAGTATCCGGCTAGCATAAGTGTCCCATTCGTTATCCGAGATTTAGCTCGGCGATCCCAATGAAAAGACAACCCAGAACAAGCGACTCAGTATACTCTCAGGAATGGTGGGAATCAGAAATACCTGTTCGTATATTATTCTCACATCAGTCCACAACAAGAATCAACAGAGACACGGTGTAAATAAAAAGAGTTTATTTTTATAGACCACGTGTCCTAAGATGCAGTACTTTGGCTAATACAAGCAGACAAATGATTAAAATCAAAACCATCAGCATCGTTACAATACCATAGAATATAAAAGGGGTGATCATGTTATAATGACAGTGGATACTACCACCTTCCCTTTACTAAGAAGCTAATATTATTATTATGCTAATAGAAGGTCTCTTAGGCTTGAATGGGGGACCCCATACCTCAAAGATCAGCTTAGTGAAATCACATCACAGGAGCATCAGGAGTCTTCTCGCAGGAAGTCTCGTCTTCGGTCTGAATACTAAACATGAGGGCTGCCATATTAAAAGCACCAACTTTCAGGTATTTTGCAGCTGCCTGTGTGTTATGGCTAAATAGTGGGTCGATCAACCTAGAGTGGAAAACATGCATTGTCTAACAACCCAGACTGTTTGTCACATCATGTACAGACCAAGGTCGCTGCGCAGAGCTCTGGATGGTAACAACAGATTGCTCTCGTGTGAGGCAAAGCTCGAGTCAGCAGTTTGTTTAAGCAATAACATGTGAACGTAGTGTCGTGCGCAAAAGCAGCAAGATGGCTTTCTAACATCTAACGTGGTTATGCTAACTTAACAATGTATGTACGTATTAAGGGAGTCCTTACTACATGCCCCCTTGATCGAAGCACTACTTAGTATGCAAGAAAAAGAGAGAACGCAGAGTTCAAGTGCGACAGAGCAGAACAAGGCGTATTCAATTCAAAAAATAAGTTTCAGGTCAGGCAAAGTCCGAGGATGACCAAACCAAAAGTGGAAAGAAAAAACAAAAAAACCGCAAACGTGCAGTGGGGGGTGAAAAAAATGAAAAAACGCCTCACCGGGCAGAAGTGCAGACGCACAGGGACTGTTCAAGACACGTGAGGAAAACACAGTGGACGACAGTTCACTCAATCCATGTACGTATATGCAGCATACGTGGCCACTGCTTCCAGCAGAAAATCGTTGGCCCGGCCACTGAAGGTTTCAGCCATCCAGTTAATCAAAGAAAAGGAACATACATGTTCTTCCATTAGCGGAGCCTCTAGCACCATCAGAGGGCAACCAGCGTGTACTTCCAAATAACTCATATCCAAGAAGTCATATGCCGCCCTTGCGATGTCCCAATTACCCAGGATACCATGCGCCGCACCGCAGGCCATAATCCGAACACCAGAACAGGCGAACTCGTGAGACACTAAGGGCCTCATCAGTCGATCATAATCCGGGTCCGGAGACACCATGTTGGTTAAGCACAAATCCAGAGGCCATTCAAAGGGACAATCTAGGCAGTGAAAGACAGGTTGCACGCAGGTGAAGTAGGAATACCGGAAGGATAATCCATATGCCAGGCTCAAAGTCGCCAATGGCAGGACACCATAGTATTCAAGCATCCTGTCACGAAGAAGCTGCAGACGGGACAGGCTGTCGTGTGGCACAGAAAGAGCAGCCATTCCGTAGTATGAAAAGTAAAAGTAGCACACCTGCCACTAGCGCCAGAATCAACGGGACACCTCCAAAGACGCTCGAGAATAGCGAATGAAAAAATGCCGGAATCACACCAAAAATAGTTTGGAAAGAGGTCACGAGGCCCGAGCCCACAAGTTTAAAAAAATGAGCCAGGCCGGTTGTGGACGAGGCATTGAAAATTGTTTGGATCAAAGCACCAAAATGCAGGGGGAGGTCAGTATTCAAAAGCGCCTGTACCTCAGTGCGCGTATTTGCTACGTGAAGGACAAATGTTTCTCGGGAGGAAGTCAATGGCACCTCCTTTTGGGACAAAAGAGCTCTTATTCTGCTCATCTTGTTGAACTCTGCTTTCAAGGTTGGAATCGAAGGCCAGATGGAAACATCCAGCCGCCCATGCGGGGGAGGAAACCGAACATTATTGCAGCAGACAACTCTCTGTGATACAGTTACTATATATGGGATTCCCACTAACATCCCGCAGCAAGCTTCATTATTCAAAATCAAATAACTACCGTTTGCAAGCAGCATGAAAGATGGTGTAATCACTGGTACCGGGATACCTTTGAGGACGCAGGCCAAATTCGGGGCGTGTACATTACAAGCACCGTGCAACTGAATGTGCCTACATACTACAGAATGATCAGGTGTCGTCGTACACTCCTCACCTTTCAGATAAACCTCAGTACCGTCTCTCGTACATCTATACATAAATGGGAGGGACCAGACCTCATGTATGAAAGCGGTACCCAGCTGTTCATATCTACCCAGAGCATAGTGTTTCATACAAGATGTAAACTTAAAAAGGGCGAACGGTAGAGTTATCAACCCATGTAATAACCACACCGCAGAATCCAATTCCGCCACAGAGAAAGGTAACGGCTCCAACTTTTCAATATGTAACAAGGAATATGAAGCATCTTTCATAGACATGAACTGCTGTTTGTCAGTAAGGTTAAAGGGAAGAAATAATGATGTTGTATTCAGATAGTCCCAGGGGACCATCCCTGCCTTTAACGTTTGTAATGTCCATGCAAACTGCATAACAGAACGCAACTGGTTTTGACCATGATACAATACTGACATATCATCATGCACAATATCAACAATTGAAGAAACAATATTATCTAATGTATAAATTCGAGAAGAAAGAGTGCTAATGCCGTTATCAATAACTGCTAATACTTTTTCCATATTAGCCTGATCAATAGCTCTCAATCGTGAAGCTGCCTCAATTTGCGACAATTTCCATACTTCGTTGTAAATAGCATACGCCCACCTTTTGGATCTGCCACCCACAGGACCTTTAACAAAATCATTCAAATCTATTTTGTCATGTAATTTTGGTAAATGAACTTTGACAGATGCCAAGGTGGAATGTCGCAGCCAGGACTGACATAATTTCCCTACAGAGTATGTAGTTACTGTATGTGACGACTCAAACCGAGGGTCTACGCGTTCCTGAGTATACCCTGGTTTCAGCCCTAGAAAACGACGTTGACAGGTATCAGAACTGCTTTGCCAAATTAACCATCCTTCACTACTAAATTTCGAAATATTGAAAGATGTATTAGAAACTAATGACTGCAAAGCAGGAAGGGACAGATCTGTGCGGTTATCCCAATTGGGGTAAGCGCCCAGATCCGGCACAGAAGGCGAATTTAGTTTTTTAGAAGTGGCCAATCCGAAACAGGTGGTTTGGAAGATGGTTGAATTTAAAAACAACATATGATTTGGTATAAGACAGGCACGGTGTAAAGCTTCAGTTCCCTGAACCTGCCACGGTTTGGAACCCCAAACCGACTTAAGATCAATAGTAGCCTTCCATAGGTCATAACCTTTGATTGACAACTCATCCATAAAGGACTTAGAATAAAGCAATTTAGTGTGTGTCAGTCTAACCTTTGAGGCAGACTCAGGCATAACTTTAAAATAAAAGGATGCCGGGTCGGAGACACTGAAATCAGTAAAATAAGTATACTTATCAACTAATGTAGGTGAACTGCCAAAAGAGGGGGTGGGACAGTGTTCCCATTGGGTAAAATTTACAAAATTTCTAAATGTATTCGCTTTATGCAGGAAGTGATTGCCATAATGCTGAAAACAATACTGTTCCGCATAATTAGCCGCATTTTCATACAAATCTTCAGCATCAAAAGCGGCATAATATTTCAAATCCGAAAACAGTGCTTCAATGGCGTGAACATCCCAATCATCAGAACGTATGTTCTGCTTAACCACATCACCCATAGAAACACGAAATACATTAGGCACATTAATGACCTCTGTGGGTCCATGAATTTGGAATTTAACAGCATCCCACGCGATTCCATCCAAAACTGGCCAGGCAGTAATATTCACAAAAGTCTGGTCTCTTTTCATGACGTGGGATGAGGAGTGGGGGGCCAAAGTTCCATTGATAAGTCTAATTGTTGATCTCTCTTTGAGATAGTGACCATCCACCAGACGGAAAAACACTATTACAAATCCAATGGACATAAACAAAAAAATACTGAAAAGCATTAGCCAGATGTATGTCCAAGGGGCAACCAAAAAATGTCTTTTAAACCAACTAGCAAAAACAGCAATGTTCGAAGGGGGAGTGGAGGGCAATGAGTTAGTGTCAAAGGAGAAACGGGACTGGTCCAGCGCCGTAGATTGTAAAACAGGCGAGTGACCATTTGTAGGATAAGCATACTCAGTCTCGTCGGGCAGACCACCAGCCGGTGGTATTAACAGGAGATCAGTAACTGACTGCATCTCGATGGCAACATCAGACAAGGTGGTAGAAGCAGGAACCAACATTGAATTTCTTTGCATCGTCTGGCATGAAACTGCTGGAGTCAGGCTAAGAAGTATCGGCCACTCGCTGAAGTTTGACATTGTCAATAGAGATGTACCTGTTGTCCTTTCGACCAGGAAGTGGAGGTAAAATGACTGTTCTTGTACCCTGCACTCCAAGCACTGGAACTGGTGCACGATAAGAGGGGCCGAACTCCTTCTTGTTCTCCACTTTCTCACGGACCAGGTCTCCAACTCGGGGTAGCCAGCCGACTACCGGAATCTGAACCTCAGCTTCAGACGTGGAGGGCAAGTGTTCCTTCGAAAGAGTGTCTCTGGCTTCTTGTAGAGTCTGCAAAACAGCACAGTGATCATCTACGTCAAAGGGTGCGGTCGACGCCGCCATGTCTAGACCATCAAGGTCCGGAACAAACATTCTGATTCCCGAAGAGCATCATGTATGGGGTCCGCCCACCCAGAGACCTTCTAGGGAGATTATTAAGTGCACGTTGGACGTTATACAAATGGGCTAGCCAGTTCCGGCCTGTGCCTAAAACACGTGCTGTCAATGATTGCTTTAAGTCACGGTTCATTCGCTCCACCACACTATTACCCTCAGGTCGGTAGGGGGACGAAAATTTGACTAGGACCCCCAAATTTCTCATAGCCTCCTTGTAAGCCTTAGAGGCGAACGCAGGGCCCTGATCAGAATGGAAGGTACCACACGCAAAAGTTCCCACAAAGACACGCAAATCCCTGATGACAGTCCGTGAGTCAGCACTCCTTTGTGGCCATACCCAGAGAAAACGTGTGCACGAATCCACTGCAACCAAGATATACTTGTACGCAGTATCAGAAGAAAAAGGACCGCAGTGATCTAAATAAACACAACCAAATGGCTTATTAGATATATACAACTGTGTTTGTGGTGGACGCGCAACAGTAGAAGGTTTAATCTGTTGGCAAATGTCACAATCAAGAACATAAGCGCGCGCTTGTTTATATAAACCAAACCACCAGTAACGTTGTTGTAACAGAGATATAGTAGCGGACACACCGGCGTGGGCTGACGCCAACCCCTCGTGTGCAGCTAGAATCAGTGCTGGTCTGCAGTCCGCGTTGGGAATAATTCTGTCACCAACGTCGTTAATCCTCACTAACGGGACGTTATCAGGACTTAAGTGATAAAAATAACGAGAAGGAAAACCCTTCGGGTAATCACTTCCCTTCTCTGTAGCAGCAATAGCTGCCAAGATGTCATCATCAATCTTACTTTTGGATCTTGTAACTGCTGCCACTAAGTACGTAGCCACTGCGGTTTTTGCCGCCTCGTCAGCCAAGCTGTTACCGACGGCATGGACACCAAGTCGTTGGTGACCAAGAGTGTGAATAACATTCACGAGAGGGAGACGGTCTTTAAAGTCTGCCACTCGAACCCAAAGCAGTTTATGCTTAATTGTGCTACCTTTGGTGTCTCGATAATCATTTTGAGACCAGAAGTGTAAGTTGTCATTGTATGACTGGACACAATAAAAAGAGTCACTAACTATTAAAGTCGTGACACTGGGATCAGCAAACTCCAGTGCAAGCACCAGAGCCCGAAGCTCCGCCAATTGCGTGGTACAATCACCCAATGACTGCGTATGCACTGCATCAGATTGGAATTCACCATTTACGAATGTACCTACGACAATTGCGCAAGCCGCAGAATAAGCGTGCTTTGATCCAATCGCGGGCTGCGCCGAGCCGTCAGTGTATATGACACAATGGTATTCTTCGAGCGGGCGCAAAGACAGAGGAGCCGGATGAACGAATTCATACTGCAAGTACTCCTGAGTCTGTAATGAGGCGTTAAAGATATAAGTGACATCTGGTGATGTCAGAGTTGTGGCCCATTGTATCCACCGTGGATGCAAAGCTTTAGAGTTTGGTACACTTGCTTTAGTCACTGCCTCTAGGGCAGGATACGGTGTTACAACCAGAATCTGTTTCCCATGCGACAGTGCGCGTTCTTTAAGGATCGCCATCTGTACAGCAGTCAGAACTTTCTCGACCGTGGAAAAACGTAATTCAGCAGAGGTGTACAAGTGTGATTTATACGCAATGGGGACTGTATCGCACTCATTAAACGTTAAATACGTGAAACCCACGGCGCCTGGTACTATTCTTATTACCAGGTTAGTGCGGTTATCACGCGTCAGCAAGTATTGTGAAGCAAGAAGATCAGCCTGTAACGACTGTAGAATAGCAGAGTGTTCTAGCTGCCAGCTAGACTTCGAAAAGGAAGGTTGTACCAAGGCATAAAGCGGTTTGATACGCTGGGCATAATCAGGAATATACGTACGTCCGAAATTCAGAAAGCCCAGAAGAGATTGTAATTTTTTCAGCGTCGTAGGAGCGCGCAAGCATGCGCACTTCTCCAGAAAGTGAGGAGCTAATCCCTTACCCTCATTGTTGAGCTCGTAGCCCAAAAACAACACTGTATATTCCGCGATGTGAGACTTCGCAAAATTGAATTTGTAGCCATAGTCAGCAAAACTCACTATAATATTGTCGACTCGAGACAGATGTGGCAACAGCTCATCATCCGTGAGGTAGATATCGTCAACATAGGAGTACGCGTCGGGGTCTATTCTTTCTAAGAGAGAAACCACGCGAGCGGAGAAGACGCCAGGGCTATTTTTGTAGCCCATGGCCAATCTCGTAAACTGTTTTTGTTTGCCGCCCGAAGTAAACGCCGTCCACTGGCTACTTAGTGTGGACAGGTTGTGGCTAAAAAAGCCATTGGAAATGTCAAGTGTCGTTTTAAATCTTTTACGCACGAGACTGTCGACAAGAGCCGAGCTATGTGTATTTTGTACCGCGCAGGTCCGGCAATGGGAATTTAGGTGCCGGTAATCCAAAACTAAACGGTACGAGCCGTCAGGCTTCGTTACAGTGAATAAAGGGTTATTCATAGGGGACACACAAGTTTCAATAACACCCTGATATTCCAATTGTTCAAGGATCGCCGCGACGTGTGGCCTAGCTTCACGACGCATGGGATATTGGGGTTGAGGCTGGGGCATAGACCGCAATGGAATCTCATGGCAGGTGGACAACGGGTCCCATCCCACCTGAGTACGATATACCGCCGGCGCAAGCGCCAACGCCCACTCCTCAGCGTACACTTCAGCCTGGTCCTTAGGCACTGTGTGCGCAAAGGACGGGAGGATTACCTCCTCCCCTCTAGGAGCTTCTAAAATGAAAGCTGGGGGCCAATCTGCCTCCGGTAGGAGGATATCATAGGTGGTAGTCAGATTATCCCAAAAAATCCCCTTAATTGTACGTTGTATGTCACCCTCAAAAAGTAAGACTATTTCATAAAGTCTGTCAGGGGGAGCCACTCTGGTGTCAGCTGTTTCAACAGTAACCATTATATCAGTTGCTGTCGCCGCCAGAAATGGACGCAGAGCTTGACGGACTATGGTAATTTCTGCTGCGCTGTCCAGTAGCGTCAGCGCCCATGTCCGGTTCCGAAGCTGTGTCCGCACTATCTGAGGCATACCTTGCCGTCAGAGCCGCCACTTTCTTCTTCTGAAACGGGGGTCTTTGTCGTGCAAATTCATCCTGCTTGCCTTTACCCTCAGTCTGTCGGGGCTGGTCACGTGTTTGTGGTGCACCCCGACCTTTGCCACCGCCTCCGCCACCGGACTGTGAAGCCGATGTTTCCTGTGAAGAACGAGGAGAACGTTGTTCAGAAACCTGAAATCTATCAGGAGACTTAATAGTAGCACGATCTCGCAGATCATAAGTGCGTTCACTACTTGACTGAACGGGAGAGGCAGGCCGAGAGCCCTGTTTCTGCTGCTGCTTTCCCTGTTGTTTAGACCGCCAATTTTGTTTTGGAAAGCTTGGCCGGTCATCCTTACCAGAGGCTTCTGCCTTACCCTGCTGCTTAAAATCGGGAGTTTTGATCACAGGCTTAACTCCTAAAGAGCTACGACCTAAATCTCTGTATGCACCTGAGATTATTTTCGCAAATTCCCGCGGCTTATCCTCCTCAGCAACTTTCTTCAGTTCATTACGAACCTGGAATTGCAAAGCATCACCCTTAAGGTTACCCATTATCATGGTAGCCACCAGGTCAAACTCTCCGAGGAGCCGCATCCCTAATTCTATCGCAGACTCCGCTCCGTGGTTCTCTTGAACACGTTTAATAACGGAGGGCAGCTGCAACATAGACGGAGTGCCAAAGCACTGCGCGTACATCGCTGCAAAGACCTTACCCCAGGTAACACAATCATCTATGTGGGGGACCAAGTCTTTAGGCAGACTAATGGTGAGGATCCTGTGTTTCTCCACAGGAGATGTATTCGGGTATACCGCTTCTATTTGGTCAAATTTTTCAGCAAGCCAAAAGGGGAAATCATCCCTAGTTTGGGGGCGCTTGCCCATAACAGAATTAACCATAACAGGACTAATGACCACCGCGTGGTGGTCAGTAGGCTGCCCCGCAACAGCTGGTGCCCCCCCCTGCATATTGCGCGACACGTACTGCACTAACGCCCTATATACCGTAATAAGGGCAGTGTGTAGCACACGCAACTCAGCCACCGTCACCGTGAGGTAACGGGGATGAGGCGTAAATCCGGCTAGTACCGGCCAAGTGGCCCCTGCAATTGATAAAGGGCCCATTCTTGGCGGTATAACCACATGGGGAAGGGCGCCATTAAACCAAATAAGATGCTGCCAAGCAGATATTGGTATTTCTTGTGTCCTATACGGTGTATAGTTCGCTGGCACGGCAGTGGCAGTGTAAGAATGAAAGGTATTATCATCCTCACTCACCGCCGGAATCGTCACCCAAGAGTAGAACAACTCATAGGGATGAGCCGCATCGGCTCCCACCACAAAGATGACGTTCATACCAGTGTCCGGCACCCCATACTGCGTCAAATGACGTTTCAGAGCTGCACGGCTATGCGCCGCAATATCTACCGCCATAAGGACAAGCTACACTTGAAGTATTCAGTAGCACAAGGGTTCAATAACCTTTTTAATGATCAAGCTTGAAGAAACCTATATCAACAGAAATAGGTAGGTTTAAATCCGTCAGACTTGTAATCCGGAAACAAGAATGAGGGTGTTGTGGACTAATATAAGCACTACTAAGGCATTTCAACTCATAGACCAAACGTTAGGTGCGCCATGTTGCAGGGATTCTGCTTATATACAGAACTATGCGTAGAACCCCAGGACCTCAGTGAATTGTGGTGTACCAGAAACTCACCTCAGAACCCAGAACCCAGTATCCGGCTAGCATAAGTGTCCCATTCGTTATCCGAGATTTAGCTCGGCGATCCCAATGAAAAGACAACCCAGAACAAGCGACTCAGTATACTCTCAGGAATGGTGGGAATCAGAAATACCTGTTCGTATATTATTCTCACATCAGTCCACAACAAGAATCAACAGAGACACGGTGAAAATAAAGAGTTTATTTTTATAGACCACGTGTCCTAAGATGCAGTACTTTGGCTAATACAAGCAGACAAATGATTAAAATCAAAACCATCAGCATCGTTACAATACCATAGAATATAAAAGGGGTGATCATGTTATAATGACAGTGGATACTACCACCTTCCCTTTACTAAGAAGCTAATATTATTATTATGCTAATAGAAGGTCTCTTAGGCTTGAATGGGGGACCCCATACCTCAAAGATCAGCTTAGTGAAATCACATCACAGGAGCATCAGGAGTCTTCTCGCAGGAAGTCTCGTCTTCGGTCTGAATACTAAACATGAGGGCTGCCATATTAAAAGCACCAACTTTCAGGTATTTTGCAGCTGCCTGTGTGTTATGGCTAAATAGTGGGTCGATCAACCTAGAGTGGAAAACATGCATTGTCTAACAACCCAGACTGTTTGTCACATCATGTACAGACCAAGGTCGCTGCGCAGAGCTCTGGATGGTAACAACAGATTGCTCTCGTGTGAGGCAAAGCTCGAGTCAGCAGTTTGTTTAAGCAATAACATGTGAACGCAGTGTCATGCGCAAAAGCAGCAAGATGGCTTTCTAACATCTAACGTGGTTATGCTAACTTAACAATGTATGTACGTATTAAGGGAGTCCTTACTACAGTGGCCTTGGGTAAGATTCTGTCCGGGTTGGACAATTCGTTCATGTTAGACCTGTCAGCCCTTTGGGTGGTCCCTCCTCATCATTATTTATTTTGTCCCACTTTTGCCTCAAACCCTGTTATAATTTTTCCTTTTTGGGAACCACCAGACTTTTTAGTGTTGATGCAGGGTCAGGGAGCCATTTTCCCTACCCCTGGAACTTCTGTCTGAGGGCCTGAGACACAAAATGGTGGCCACCCATTGTCACCTGTGACATCACCAGAACCCACTGGAGGTTTCCAGAACATTCTAGAACCCTGTGACAGAGGGAGGCAGTTTAGAATGTTGGGAGGCCATCTCAGAGTGGCAGTTGGCATCTGACTAGAGAGGAGAGAGGACCAGTTCAGAAGGAGGTCGGAGTGAGGCAGCAGGGGTGGAAACCAGTGCTTGGAGTGGGGTCCAGAAACCCACCCTTGATGCTAGTCCCTACTGACCAAGCCCAGCCTAGAGCCCTGTGTGGGACCAAGACCAGAAAAACCATCTTAAGGACCTAAATATTGTGAAGAGGCCTTAAAGAAGAAGACCAGCAAGCTCCTGACCTGTTTAGCGGTGTCCTCCTGGAGTCCTGACGTCGAGAAGCCTGGAGATCTGAGGCCTGAGGTGGAGAAGCGACGCTGACAGAAAGCAGACGTCGTACCCGGAGCCGTCAGAGGTCGAGAGAGGGCGCCGACGGAGGTCGTGGAGAGGCACCGGAGGTCGAGTAAGGAGTCACCTGAGGTCGAGGTGAAGCGCGCCGGAGGTCGGGAGTGGAGATCGCACTCCGGAGTCGCCTGAGATCGGGGTGAAGCGCGCCGGAGGTCGGGAGTGGAGATCGCACTCCGGAGACGCCGGAATCTGAGGTGAAGCGCGCCGGAGGTCGGGAGTGGAGGTCGCACTCCGGAGACACCCGGAAGCGGGGAGACCGTGACCCTGCGACGCCGGAAGGCGACATCGAGCCGGAGCAGCCCAGCGACATCGAGCCGAGGCCGCCCAGCGACATCGATCCGGAACAGCCCAGCGACATCGATCCGAAGCCGCCCAGCGACACCGAACCGGAGCCGCCCAGCGACATCGAGCCGGAGCAGCCTCACGACATCGACACGGCGCCGAGCGGAGCCGATCATCGTGAAAAGGGCAGTAAGTGGTAGAAAAGGGCATCTGAGGCCCTGTGGAGCCCTAAAAGACCATTCTAGGGGCTAGAGGGGTGTTAGAACCGGCCTGGGAGTGCCAGGGGTGAACTGAGACTGGTGCAGTGACCTCTGTGAGGGGTTGTGTATTTTAGGAGAACCAGATCCTTAGGTTACCCTTATTCTACCTCAGTTCAGGCCCAGCCTGGACCAATCTAGGTGGGACACCCCCCCCCCCCATGTCATCCAAATGACCACAAGCTGTACTTGGGCATAGTAAAACCAAACTACCTCAGGAAAGTGATGTGAACTGTAATTGTCATTAATTGTGTTATTTAAGTTATTGAAGGTGCTTTATTTATTGACTGTATTTATTGTCTGACTGTATTTATTCCTGCATTGTATTTATTGTCTGACAGTATTTATTAGCCATTTGTATTTATTGCACCCCTATTTATTCCTTGCTTATTTATGACCTGATCCTATTTATTGAAACCCCACTGTGGTATTATTTATTTGACCTGCCCTTTTAAAGGAGAATCTCATTGTCTTGTATTTATTTTATGAACCCTGCAACTAAGAGAAAATAAGATAAAGACAAATTACTTTCTTTCATAATTTTTACGGTGTAGTGTCGTTTTTGGAACGGATGAACGCATGGTTATTGTGAGGGTGTGACGTACGCTTAACACGGTGCCTGTACCCCAACCGCTCGAGCCAAGCTACCGTTGTGCTGGGAACCTGGTGACTGCTAACCCGGTTGCCCAGTTTCCAACATAAAATTGGTGTTCAGCGGTGGGATTGAGCTGTGCTTGCGTCCACTTGACAATAACTTTGGGTAGTCCATAGGCCTACACCGGGAGTTTTCTCCAAGCGGACTTCCTAATTTTGAGTTTTGTTTTTTCCAAATTTACTTCTGGTGGTGGGAGGAGGTATTACAAAAGGTACCCCCCTGCATAGCTTCTGTAAGCAACTGTCTTCTATCCTGAGTGGGCAAAATGGAGTTTGTATTGGAAGATGTGGAAACTTACACTGTGGCCCAACTCAGAGAGTTTTGTGAGCGAGAGGGGGTGTTTTGTCCCCAAGGTGCAAAGAAGGGTGAGCTCCAGACCAGCTTAAGGGCTTGGGGGGAGGCACAACGAGAAAGTAAGGTTGAGAAGGAGGACAGGGATGGAGAGCCTGACAGCGAGGGGGCTGGTCTGTACCAACCTGAGGTGGGGAACCTAGTAGCGGGGCCCAGAACACTTTCAAGGAAGGGCAGCAGTGTCTCTAGCAACGGCTTATTAGAAGCAGAATTCACTGACCGGAGGGAGAAAAGACAGCTCACATGGGATTTGGCGAAGCTGGAGAACGAAAAGGAGGAACGGAGGATGGCTCACGAGTTGAGGCTCAGGGAGATAGATCTCTAGATCCTACGGGTCGGGGCACACCCTGTTCCTAGTGGTGGCAGCGAAGAAAGAGAAATCACCAGGGAATCCAAACCCTATTTGCCAAAAGACATAGTAGCTAGCTATAGTGCGGGTGATGATATCGCCAAGTGGCTAGCGGCCTATGAGATCTCATTAAGAGTCCATGGGGTTCCAGAGAAATATTGGGGAGGGGGATTGTATAAATACATGCCTCCAGCTGGCAGGGATACATTATTGGCCCTGGAGCAGGATGAGCAGACCCACTACCCCGCCATGAAAGTGGCGCTCGTAAGGAAGTTTGGACTAACACCCGAGAAGTACAGACAGAAGTTCCGGGGTAGCCACAAACTGGGCACACAGAATTGGGTGGATTTCCTGGACTATGCAAAGAAGGCACTAGAGGGTTGGATACAGGGCAGTGAGGTGAGGGACTACGAGGGGTTGTTTGATTTGATGTTGAAGGAACACCTGCTCGAAAAATGTTTCCCTGAACTGCGTCAACACCTGGTGGATAGCAAGCTGACCAATCCCCGGAAGCTTGCTGAGGAGGCGGACATTTGGGCTAGTACCCGGGTGTCCACAAGGGGGACTGGAGGGGACTCTCAAAAGACCGGACAGGGCGCCCCCCAGAAGAAAGAGGGAGGGGAAAAGAAAACAGAGTTCTCTAAAGGCCCCCAAAATAGTTCCCAAGAGAAGGGAACAGGATTCACCCCTAGGGCTAACCCACCCAGAAACCCTAATCCTGGCCAGAGTCAGCAGCCAAGGGTTGTCCATTGCTACGAGTGCGGTGGTGTCGGACACTATAAGGGAGATGTGAAGTGCCCGAAAAGACCACCCCCTCCCATTGGAGGAAAGGCCCCCGGAGTAGCTAGTGTAGTGCTCGGGGAGGAGATGCCCTTAGATAAGGGAAGGGAGTGGGCATGTGTCACTTTAGTGTCCCTGGGAGAACGGGAGATGGTTCCTAAGATCCAGGTGCCCGCAAATACCACGAAGTATGGGCAATGGGTCACCATCAATGGCCAAAGAGGGGAGGCTCTGAGAGACACAGGAGCCAGTATGACTATGGTACGTAGCCAACTGGTGTCTCCAGAGCAGGTGATTCCCCATGTGCTCCACCCTGCCGCGATGGCTGACGGCAGAATGGGCCACTATCCGGTTGTCGAGGTTCCACTTGAATGGGAAGGGGTTGCAGGTTCACTTCGAGTTGCCGTAAGCCCTGCCGTGCCAGTCGATTGTCTGCTGGGGAATGACATGGAGCATAATGCTTGGAAGGAGGTGGAATACCGGACTCATGCTGAGATGCTGGGTACACCTGACTGGGCCTGTGTCAGCACAAGGTCTGCGACTACCCGGAGGGGGAGTTCGTTTAGGCGGGAGCCTGGAACAAAGGCACCGCCGGCTGCCAATCAAGGGAAGAACCGAGGACAGGAGGAGCCTGCCTCGGCATCCGCGCCCCGTGTGACGGATAGGCCACCGGAGGTGGTGGACCAGGAGTCCGCGGAGGGGGATGTTACTGAACTGGAGGACCTACCCATCCCGGCCGAGTGGCACGTGGAGGGAGGGCCGACCAGGGAGGAATTCTGCAAGGGCCAGAAGGAGTGTCCTACCCTTGAGGGACTGAGGCGACAGGCCGAAGCCCAGGCAGCAGGTAACGTTGAGGGGAACTACCACATTTACTGGGAGGATGCCCTCCTCTACAGTGAACCCAAGGCGCCCATGCACGGATCGTCACGGGCCTTGGTTGTCCCTCAAAGTTACCGAGCCTTCCTTCTGGAATTGGCTCATGAAATCCCCTTGGCAGGACACCTGGGGCAAGACAAGACCTTTGCCCGGCTTGTCCCACACTTTTATTGGCCTCAGATGAAAGTGTCGTCCGACACCTACTGCCGGACGTGTGTGTCTTGCCAAGCCAGTGGGAAAACAGGGGTGAAGCTGAAAGCTCCCCTGGAACCACTTCCTGTCGTTAGCACCCCCTTTGAAAGGGTGGGCATCGACATTGTGGGTCCGTTAGATCCGCCTACTACAGCTGGTCACAGGTTTATCCTGGTTTTGGTGGATCATGCCACACGGTACCCAGAGGCTATACCTCTGAGGACCATTACTGCACCTGTTGTGGCTAGGGCCCTGATGGGAATCTTTACCCGAGTGGGTTTTCCCAAGGAAGTTGAGTCCGACAGGGGGACCAACTTCATGTCAGCATACATGCGGGCGATGTGGAAGGAGTGTGGAGTGACCTACCGGTTCACCACTCCTTACCACCCCCAGACCAATGGTCTGGTGGAGAGGTTCAATAAAACCTTGAAAGGCATGATCAGAAGTCTGCCTGAGAGCCTGCGGAGGAAATGGGACGTCCTCCTACCCTGTCTATTGTTTTCCTACAGGGAAGTGCCACAGAAGGGAGTGGGCTTCAGCCCCTTCGAGCTTTTGTATGGGCACCCTGTGCGTGGACCTCTCAGCCTGGTGAGAGACGGATGGGAAAGAACTCCCAGAAAGCTTCCCCAGGACGTGGTGAGCTACATGCTGGCCTTCCGGAGCCAAATGGCTAAGTTGTGGAAGCAAGCTTCTGACAACTTGGAAGCCAGCCAAGCAGTGATGAAGGCGTGGTACGACCACAATGCTCACCCGGTGGAGTTGGAGCCTGGCCAGAAGGTGTGGGTGATCGAACCAGGAGAGCTTAGCGCCCTCCAGGATCGCTGGTCAGGACCCTTTGAGGTGTTGGAGAAGAAGGGTAAGGCTACCTACTTGGTGGATCTGAAGACCCCTCGCCAGCCCCTACGGGTGCTGCATGCCAACCGCCTCAAACCACACCATGAGAGGCCCGAAGTCATATTGCTGATGGTGACTGACGGAGAAGAGGACGTGGAAAGCGAGCCTCTCCCAGACTTATTTGCGTCTCAAGAGAAGGATGGGTCGGTGGAGGGAGTGATTCTCTCCCCATCTCTAACTCCTGAACAGCAGGAGGACTGCCGCCAGGTCCTGGGGCAGTACTCTTCGTTGTTCTCCCTTGTTCCGGGTAGGACTCACCTGTGCGTCCATGACGTGGACACAGGAGACAGCCCACCTGTGAAGTCAAAGATCTACCGGATGACAGACAAGGTGAAGGCCAGCATTCACAGTGAAGTCACTAAGATGCTGGAGCTAGGAGTGATCGAACCTTCCAGCAGCCCCATGTCCAGTCCGGTGGTATTAGTACCAAAAGCTGTACCACCGGGTGCCCAACCGGAACTGAGGTTCTGTGTGGACTACCGGGGACTGAATTCAGTAACCAAGACTGATGCTCATCCGATCCCGAGGGCGGATGAACTGATTGACCGGCTGGGAGCTGCCCAATATTTGAGTACCTTTGACCTTACATCCGGGTACTGGCAGATCTCTCTGACTGATGGAGCTAAGGAAAGGTCAGCCTTCTCCACGCCCAAGGGCCACTACCAGTTCTGTGTGATGCCCTTTGGGCTCAAGAACGCACCTGCCACGTTTCAGCGTCTGGTGAACCAGATCCTCGCCGGAATGGAGAGTTTCTCTGCTGCTTATCTGGACGACATTGCCGTCTTCAGTAACAGCTGGGAGGATCACTTGTGTCACCTGCAAACTGTTCTCCAGGCCCTGAAGCAAGCTGGTTTAACGATCAAGGCCAGTAAATGCCAGATCGGGCAGGGGTCGGTAGTGTACCTTGGACACTTGGTGGGTAGGGGAGCGGTGCAACCCCTCCAGGCGAAAATCGAGGCTATCATGGCCTGGGAACCCCCCAAGACTCAGACTGAGGTCCGAGCTTTTCTGGGCCTCACAGGATATTACCGCCGCTTCGTGAAGGGGTATGGTACCATTGTGGCCCCCCTCACGGAGCTTACGTCCAAGAAGCAACCTCGACGGGTAGTCTGGACGGAGGCTTGTCAGCAGGCCTTTGTGAAACTGAAGCAAGCCATGTGCGAGGCCCCGGTCTTAAGGGCCCCAGATTTTTCCAAGGAGTTCATTGTCCAGACGGATGCATCGGAACATGGCATTGGGGCAGTGTTATCGCAGCTCAATGAAGAGGGTCTGGATCAACCCGTGGTCTTCCTATCCCGGAGACTACTTCCCAGGGAACAGAAGTGGAGTGCAATAGAGCGTGAAGCCTTTGCAGTGGTATGGGCTCTGAAGAAGTTGCGGCCATACCTGTTTGGCTCGCACTTCCTAGTTCAGACCGACCACAGACCCCTTCGTTGGCTGATGCAGATGAAGGGGGAGAATCCCAAGTTGCTAAGGTGGTCTATCTCCCTACAGGGAATGGACTTTCAGGTGGAACATCGGCCTGGAGTGGACCACGCCAATGCAGACGGTCTCTCAAGGTATTTCCGCCTTAGTGATGAGAACTCCCAAGGGGTTGGGTAGCTCTCCCCACTTTCAGCTGGGGGGGACGCGTGTTAGACCTGTCAGCCCTTTGGGTGGTCCCTCCTCATCATTATTTATTTTGTCCCACTTTTGCCTCAAACCCTGTTATAATTTTTCCTTTTTGGGAACCACCAGACTTTTTAGTGTTGATGCAGGGTCAGGGAGCCATTTTCCCTACCCCTGGAACTTCTGTCTGAGGGCCTAAGACACAAAATGGTGGCCACCCATTGTCACCTGTGACATCACCAGAACCCACTGGAGGTTTCCAGAACATTCTAGAACCCTGTGACAGAGGGAGGCAGTTTAGAATGTTGGGAGGCCATCTCAGAGTGGCAGTTGGCATCTGACTAGAGAGGAGAGAGGACCAGTTCAGAAGGAGGTCGGAGTGAGGCAGCAGGGGTGGAAACCAGTGCTTGGAGTGGGGTCCAGAAACCCACCCTTGATGCTAGTCCCTACTGACCAAGCCCAGCCTAGAGCCCTGTGTGGGACCAAGACCAGAAAAACCATCTTAAGGACCTAAATATTGTGAAGAGGCCTTAAAGAAGAAGACCAGCAAGCTCCTGACCTGTTTAGCGGTGTCCTCCTGGAGTCCTGACGTCGAGAAGCCTGGAGATCTGAGGCCTGAGGTGGAGAAGCGACGCTGACAGAAAGCAGACGTCGTACCCGGAGCCGTCAGAGGTCGAGAGAGGGCGCCGACGGAGGTCGTGGAGAGGCACCGGAGGTCGAGTAAGGAGTCACCTGAGGTCGAGGTGAAGCGCGCCGGAGGTCGGGAGTGGAGATCGCACTCCGGAGTCGCCGGAGATCGAGGTGAAGCGCGCCGGAGGTCGGGAGTGGAGATCGCACTCCGGAGACGCCGGAATCTGAGGTGAAGCGCGCCGGAGGTCGGGAGTGGAGGTCGCACTCCGGAGACACCCGGAAGCGGGGAGACCGTGACCCTGCGACGCCGGAAGGCGACATCGAGCCGAAGCAGCCCAGCGACATCGAGCCGAGGCCGCCCAGCGACATCGATCCGGAACAGCCCAGCGACATCGATCCGAAGCCGCCCAGCGACACCGAACCGGAGCCGCCCAGCGACATCGAGCCGGAGCCGCCTCACGACATCGACACGGCGCCGAGCGGAGCCGATCATCGTGAAAAGGGCAGTAAGTGGTAGAAAAGGGCATCTGAGGCCCTGTGGAGCCCTAAAAGACCATTCTAGGGGCTAGAGGGGTGTTAGAACCGGCCTGGGAGTGCCAGGGGTGAACTGAGACTGGTGCAGTGACCTCTGTGAGGGGTTGTGTATTTTAGGAGAACCAGATCCTTAGGTTACCCTTATTCTACCTCAGTTCAGGCCCAGCCTGGACCAATCTAGGTGGGACACCCCCCCATGTCATCCAAATGACCACAAGCTGTACTTGGGCATAGTAAAACCAAACTACCTCAGGAAAGTGATGTGAACTGTAATTGTCATTAATTGTGTTATTTAAGTTATTGAAGGTGCTTTATTTATTGACTGTATTTATTGTCTGACTGTATTTATTCCTGCATTGTATTTATTGTCTGACAGTATTTATTAGCCATTTGTATTTATTGCACCCCTATTTATTCCTTGCTTATTTATGACCTGATCCTATTTATTGAAACCCCACTGTGGTATTATTTATTTGACCTGCCCTTTTAAAGGAGAATCTCATTGTCTTGTATTTATTTTATGAACCCTGCAACTAAGAGAAAATAAGATAAAGACAAATTACTTTCTTTCATAATTTTTACGGTGTAGTGTCGTTTTTGGAACGGATGAACGCATGGTTATTGTGAGGGTGTGACGTACGCTTAACACGGTGCCTGTACCCCAACCGCTCGAGCCAAGCTACCGTTGTGCTGGGAACCTGGTGACTGCTAACCCGGTTGCCCGGTTTCCAACAGTTCAGGATAGAGAAAATTTCTTTGGAACTTTTGTTAGAAGTGAGGATTCATGGGGAGAAGTGAGCGGCTTTGGCCGAGAGAATAGCCTTCATGTATTCTTTCCGTGCTATAGTGTACAGGAGTTCTTTGTCAGAGGAGTACTTTTGTCGCCACTGCCTTTCTAGATGGCGCAGAGCTAGTTTATGGGATTTGAGTTCCGGAGAGAACCATCTCTGGGCATCAGCGCGGCGGGCCAGTTTAACTTTTTTTAGGGGCGCATGCTTATCGCTAGCCGCGAGTAGCCAGCCTGCTAGATTCGCTTCAGCTGTATTGATGTCTGGGTCAATTGTCGGGGCAGTACTGACCAGCGTGTCGAGGAATTCCTTTTTGTTGGTGGAGTTCCATTTCCTAGCCAGCCCGCCAGCGACTGTGGGGGTCTTCTCAGTGACGATGTTGCCAAGGGTGAATTTTAATAGATGGTGATCGGACCAGATGCAGGGGAGAGTGGAGGGAGCAGAAGTTGACGGCCAGTTGGTCCAGACTTGGTCCAGAATGTGCCCTTTAAGGTGTGTGGGTGAAGAGACCTGTTGAGTGAAGTTTATATTAGTAAGGAGATCAGTCAATTCAGCCGACTGTGGTCCTTCGTGAGGGTCATTATACCAATAGTTGAAGTCGCCCACAATGAGGGTTTTGGCATGGTTGACGACAAGGTTAGCGATCGGTGCGGGGGCCTATAGATTAGCACACAATTGAAAGTGTTGGAGGCAGAATCTTGTTTAATTACTATATTCTCCGCCTCCGGGAGGAAAAGACAGGTCAGAGCGCTGAATTTGAGTTTCGTGCTAATGATGGCTGCAACCCCGCCCCCTGATTTACCGGGCAGGCGGTTGGCATGGATAATATAGTAATCAGAGGCCAGCATGTCAGGGGAGGAATCAAGTGTCAGCCATGTTTCAGTCAGCAGAAGGATGTCAGGTTTGTCATTGGCCAAGAGGAGAAAGATGTCGAGCTGATGTTTGACGAGGAAGCGAGTGTTGAGGTAGTAGATCAAAAGGGGCAAGGGCTTCAGTTTGCCGGATTCCTGAGGGAGAGGAGTGGGGGTGGTTAATGTCAGGATTTCAGGGTACGAACTCCGTTCTGAAAAGAATTCCTTTCCAGTCAATATGGAGAGCGTTTCAGGGGGAAGAGCCAGGTGGGTGGAGTGCATCCTTTTCAGGGTCTGACGAGAATGTGGTGATACAGGCATGGTGCCTGGCCCCTGGGGCCGGATGGGTGTGGACGGGCGTTGCAAAGTAAGGCGTGCTCTCTGCGGTGCCTTCAGGATACGGAATCCTGCGACGGACTCGGTGGCAGAGTCGGTTGACTTTTTCTTCTGCGGCGACTAAAACCAGCGGTTCCAGAGACGGTGCCCAGAAGGACGGTGAGGTCTTTGCTTTTCCTGAGACCTCTTGAACAGGGGGCAAGCTCCACTTCAAGTCCTTGGAGATACTTTCTCAAGCAGGATGCACACAGAGTTCCTCTCCTTGGCAGAAACAGTCACTACAGGCCAACCCCAGACAACACACAGCAAAGGGCAGTACTCCTCCTCGGCAGAGGTTCCTCTTGAAGTCCAAAAGTGATCTAAAGGTCTGGGGTCTGGGCCCCTCTTTTTAGACAGTAAAAACAATCCTTTGTTCTCTGTGGCAGAGAAGCTCTTTGCTCAGCCAAAACCAGTTCTGTCCTCTCTCGTGCAGATTTCTGGCAGGAGGTGGAGACAGCATTGTGGAAGGCAGGCCAGGCCCATTCAGGTGAAAGGAAACCTTCTCCCCCTACTCTAAATACAGCCCAGATATATTCAGCCCAGCCCTGACTGATCCAGACTCTCTGGAGCCACTGCACATCCAGCCCCTGTCACTCCAGACAGTCAATACACATCCTGGAAGAGGCACACTAGATGGCTAAGCAAGAAAATACCTACTTTCTAAAAGTGTTATTTTAAAACACCGAATGTAACAATCACCCTCACTAAAAGATGTATATTAACATTCTGAGTTCAGGCATACTAAACCTTATTTTCCTATCTTGTTCTCAGGGGTAGTTATGTGTATAAGATGTTATAAGCCGGGGGTCAAGAGGCGTGGCAATCTTTATCCGACGCACTCTTCCTTTTGTGCTTACCGAAGCAACTAGCGACCCCCAGGAATGCTTTGTGGCCCTGAGGGGTACCATAGGAAGTAATGCCCTTAACTTAGTTTCTATATACTCCCCTCCATCGCTGCTTACTTCCACCCTAAAGTGCACCGCAGACCTCATCGCCTATTTTTCCCACGGGATGACAATAATCGGAGGCGACTTTAATGCAGTTATGCACTTGGACCTTGATACTGCACATGCCCCATCTGCCACAAGATCTACCCACGCTAAGCTTTTAACAAACTGGGCAAGCACCCTAGGTCTCTGCGACACCTGGAGAGTCTGGCACCCCCAGTGCAAACAATTCACACATACATCAGCAGCACACCATACACATGCACGACTTGACTATTTCGACATGCCTGCCCTTGATTGTCAGAAAACCACGGATGTTCCCATCCTTCCCAGAGGTATATCTGACCACTCACCCATGTTTCTGAGAGTGGGAGACACCCCCGACACACTGCGCCCGATATGGAGGATGAACGCATGGTTCCTTCAAGACAAGGACTTTAGGAAAATAGTAGGGGAAGAGTTCAATACTTCCTTAACAATCAAGACTCCGTCTCCTCCCCGGGCACTCTGTGGGAAGCAGGTAAGGCCACCATTCGTGGCTTTGCCAAGGGCCAACTTAAGCTCAAACGACTAACCCAGAACTCCCAAATCACTCTCTTGGAGGCCCAGGCAACCCTCCTCGAGAGCCGAACACCAGAGCAGAGAGATGACCCACAAGACAGACGGCTTGCATTTCTAAGGGATGAGATCAGGCAGATCTCCATGGAGGCCGCTAGGCTATTGTGGAGATCCTCTGTAGCCAGGGTGTATGGGTGTATGGGTGGGGGGACAAAAACGGGTAGATTCAACACCGACTGGCCACATACCCCATGGATAATCGCATAATCCCAGAGTTTAAAGACTTAGACGGTACTGTCCATTACTCACCTGAGCAGCACCCTAGACTCTCACTCCCAGAGCTAATCCATCAAGAACGCATCTACCTCCCTCGCCTCAGAGAAACTGAAATGGCTGACCTTGATCTTCCCATTACGCAGGAAGAAATCAACAAAGCCATATCGCATACCGAATCAGGCAAACCTCCAGGCCCTGATGGGCTCCCCCTGGAGCACTATGCGGCCTATAGGGAAACACTTGTTCCACATCTCTTAGATGTGTACACAGAAGCTATTGAAAATGGCTCATTCCTACCAGAAACAGATGCCGCCACCATCGTGGTGATCCCTTAAACACAACCCCCCTCAGTGCACTGCTCAGAATATCTCCCTAGCTCTCTCATTAATGCGGAAGTTAAAATATTTGCATCGATCCTAGTTAACCGACTGAGGCCCTATCTTGCTAAACTGGTCCACCCTGACCAATTTGGGTTTATGCCATCCTGGAGCACCCGGCATTGCCTCAGGCACCTCCATCTAGCCTAAGCGAATCGCCAATCGCTGACCCCTTACTTAGCACTTCTCATTGATTTTGAGAAGGCTTTTGACTCCATGGACTGGCGATACCTGGAGGATGTACTGGTTGAGCTGGATCTAGGTCAGCACTTACTCAATTTGGTCAAGGTATTATACACCAGGCCGCAGGCAAGTGTGCTTGTCAACGGGGCACTGTCAGGGCCATTTCCTTTTAGGATGGGGACGAGGCAAGGCTGCCATCTCTCACCGCTCCTATTCACCTTAGCGATGGAGCCTCTGGCATGCCTTATACAGTCTGACAACCGAATTAGGGGATGGAAATGGTCAGGCTCTAATGAGGACAAAATCGCTCTATACGCGGATGACATCCTGCTCTTTCTAGCCGAGCCGGCCCAATCCAGACTCCACTGTCTTCGGGCGTTGCACTCTTTTGGGCAAGCCTACGGCCTGCACTTGAACCCAGCCAAATCTGTCCTAATTCCTCTCCATGTATCGAGAGACTGCTTTGATTGTCAATCCACTATACTTATTAGAAAGCAATCCTTTAAGTAGCTCGGAATCTGGGTGGCCCTGCTTCCTGACCTTGCGTGGTCGCTTAATGTGGCCCCACTGGTGAGGAGAGCCTGAGCCGACCTCCACAGATGGCAGACGCTACCGCTAAACCCTCTGGGAAGAGTCGCCCTCTTCAAAATTATGATACTTCCCAGATTCCTATACATAATTCAAAATTCTCCATTTTATTTCCCACAGACCTGGTTTAAGGAGGTGGACAGCTTGACCACTAAATTCCTTTGGGGCGGTCGGAGACCTCGCATGGCCCTGACCCAATGCCTGATCCCCTAATTTGACGGAGGAATGGTCATGACTAATTTATACGTGTATTATTTGGCTACCCGCTTACTTACGACACACGACTGGTTCAACGGAGGCTGGTCTGACCCTGCGTACAGAGTATAACTGAGTAACTTGGGCCTACCCAGGATCCAGGCGATGATGTACAGGGGTCCTATCTCTAGAACTCGGCCCATGTTAACACGGGGGTTCTCCTGGCCTGGCGCGCCTCCTTGCGCCAAACCCAGTGGTCGAACAAGCTGAACCAATACACGCCGCTCTGGCAGGGCGCTTGGCTCCAGGAGGTCAGCAACTTAAAGGGATTTAGAGCCTGCGACCTTATTGGCATTTCGCAGCTCGAAGAACTATGGGGAGGCGACTACATGTGCATTTTTCAAGATCTACAAACTCGATATTCCTTACATTACTCTCAGTTCTATAGGTATCTGCAACTACCTCACACCCTCCACAGCCACATATCAAGCAGCACTTCACTGCCAGAATACAGTCCATCCGAGGCGCAAACCATTACAGGTGACCTGGGGAAGGGAGGGATCTCCTGTATCTACCGATCCTTGACAAATAACACTCCAAACACGTTGGATCAACTTAGGGACCAGTGGGAGCAATTGACCAGGCCTCTGGAGGAGGAAGACTAGAGAGACGCGCTGATGGCACCCAAAACAGTCACCATTTCAGCTAGACTCCGTCTGGTCCAACGGTATTATCTACATACCTAAAACCAAAACGCCTTCATAGCGCAGGTCTGAGACCAACTGCATCATGTGCGCGTTGCAACCAAGATCAAGCAGATTTCTTTCACATGGTATGGACCTGCCCCGTCATTGTACGATACAGGGATTCCATAGAGAAGGAGCTCACAGAGATTCTGGGCTGGAAGGTTCCACTTAATCCATTAAATGTGCTCCTGGGAATCACGGATGGGTTGGACAGGTCCAGATTCAACAAACTATTTCTGAACACAGCCATGATGGTGGCCAAAAGAGACATCGCCGCCAAGTGGATAACCCCTGCCCCACCTACTATAACGAAATGGCGCAGAGGGGTGGATTGGTTTGCAGCACAAGAGAGACCTATGTACGAGGCCAGGGGGTGCCTGGCGAAGTACCACAAAGTTTGGGGCAAATGGTTGGAGTTATTAGAATGACAGTACCCTACTCTAGGGACTGTGAGCTATGTGTGAGGATTTCTCATTTTGTTTTCCTCCCTGACATTGTGAATCTCAGGTGTCTTTTCTGTATGGGTAACATGATGACGTTCTACATTTGTTGTAACATACCACATCTGATTACTGCTGGGTTTCCCTGTTTTAAAAAACCAATAAAATTGATTATCACAAAAAAAGATGTTATAAGCAAACTCCCCATTCTATCCCATGGGAACAGGCAGCCTTGCAATAGTGAAAAAACGAAATTGGCAGTATCTCACTATCAGGACATGCCACACACACCACGGCATGTCCTACCTTTCACACACACTACACCCTACCCACAGGGTTACCTTGGACATACCTTAGGGGTGACTAACATTTAAGAAGAGGGAAGGTGAGGGCTAGGTAAGTGGGTGCACTTGCCAGGTCGGCATGGCAGTACCAGAGTGCACACAGATTCTGCAGTGGCAGGCCTGGTTTACATTTACAGGTTGCTTATGTGGGTGGCACAATCAGTGCTGCAGCTCACTAGCAGCATTAGATTTACAGGCCATGGGCACACACAGTGCACTGTACTAGGGACTGACTAGTAAATCAAATATGCCAATCAGGGAATCACCAATCCATAACAATAATTTACAATGGGAGCACTTGCACTTTGGCACTAAACAGCAATGACAAAGTGCCCAAGGCATCTAGACAAGCACAATGAAGTTCAACAAACAGCAAAAACACAGGAGGCAAAGGCAAAAACACAAGGGAAACACACGCCATTGATGCCAGGTCTAACAATACACTAAGTGGGTTAAGCGTGGTATCTATACCTTGTGAATCTCAAACTAGTGACTGCCCCCCCACAGTAATTGCAGCAGAAGGTGGATTTAAACTATAACTCTCCAGCTCATTAAGAGGCTAAGAGGAAATAGGAGAGATAGAGAGTCAGTCACAGGAGTCCATGTCCTCCAAGGGGGCAAACCTGTTCGCAATAGGAAAATAACTGTTGGCCTGCTGTCGAGGGATGGTCAGATTTCTATTTATTGGGCGGCGTGAACCATTTATATTTAAGCTATGTATCACAGAGGGTTTATAAAAGAAGCCCAAAGCAACAGTATAAATCTGGGACTGTAGTGAAGGAGGATCCGGTAAGTGCCTTAGCAAATTTTTGACCAGCCATTGATTGTCAAAACTGAGGACGACAAAATCATTTCAATCACTTAATTCTAGCCCAATCCAGGGAGATATTCTGGCCATGATCACAGGATTTTGAATAAGGTGGCCTATATTAGATGCTTGTGACAACCAATGCCGGGCTTTGGCCATTAGTTGGGATGTTGACTCTCTTTGATCAGCTCCGAGTAAAGGAACATTAACTAAAATGAGTATTACAATTACATGCTGCTGGGGGTAAATTCATGAACTAGCGATTATTCCTTGGTAAAGGGAAGGGAGAGGGAGGCTTGGATTTAGACTTATTCAGTGAAATACTATACCTATGTTGTACCCATGTTGTCTGGATGGTTCATCTGGACATACTATATCTTAAAGAAGGATCTATGTGGCCTAAAGTAGCCACCAAAGGATTTACAGTATTTCGTGAAGTGAGGGTGCTTGGAGTGCCTTGACAGGGCAGAATTCCAGCGATCTTACTTTTGCAACCCTGACACACATTATGAATATTAAAAGTACAATATTTACAAAGTAGGGGTGGGCTACCTGTAGCTTGAGGTGCAGGGATGGAATTAACAGGATTACAATTTACACTCTCAAATGAATGTTGCAGTGCTCTGCTAGATAATAACACATCAAGTGCACGATCTATGGCATCTAAACACGCACAAATCTCCTGCAGTAACTGTTTGAATTGTCTTGAAAATCATGGCAGGTTGGAGTTGATGTTGAGGCATCCTGTTGAGAACTGTTACTGTTTTTTAGGTGGGGCAAGCAAGAGCTGTTTTAGCAAGGCCTCTTTTTCTTTTGCCGTTTAATAGGTCTCGGCTACCGAAGGCTGCGCTTGCGCAGTCTCGCTCGTGAGATTTAATGACTTGGAGAAGAGGGGCTTGAACCCGCCTCTCTTCTCTCCTCTTCTGCATTGGCTGGCCTCTTAAATGCTGGTCAGCCATTGGAGAAGAGGTTTGTCGCTCCAAACAAGCCCCGTCTTTTTGTGATTCGGGGGCGTGTTTTTTTTAGTCTTTCTCTTTTTGGTCGGCCGTCCCTTTTTTCGCTGGTGGGCGTGTTTATTATTTTTTTTTGTTTTGGACCCTTTTCAGGTTTATGTCGGTGTCTGTTGCTGTGAGGCGAAGGCTTCCCGAAGCGGTATGGCAAGCGTTTTATTCTTTTCTTATGTTGTATGCTTGCTTCTTATCTTATCTAACTCTTTTTTTTTCTGTTTCTTTACAGGGCTTCCCCGGTCCGTGCCGTTCCCGTGCAGCGTCGTGCATGGAGCGCTTTCCCCGGTATGTATGATGCTGTTTGCGGGTCTTAGGTAAGGCATCTGGTCTGTTTCTTATCGAACTCTTTTTGTTTCTGTTTCTTTACAGGGCTTCCCCGGTCCGTGCCGTTCCCGTGCAGCGTCGTGCATGGAGCGCTTTCCCCGGTATGTATGATGCTGTTTGTGGGTCTTAGGTAAGGCATCTGGTCTGTTTCTTATCTAACTCTTTTTGTTTCTGTTTCTTTACAGGGCTTCCCCGGGCTGTGCCGTTCCCGTGCAGCGTCGTGCATGGAGCGCTTTCCCCGGTATGTATGATGCTGTTTGCGTGTCTTAGGTAAGGCATCTGGTCTGTTTCTTATTTAACTCTTTATTTTTATGTTTCTTTACAGGGCTTCCCCGGGCCGTGCCGTTCCCGTGCAGCGTCGTGCATGGAGCGCTTTCCCCGGTATGTATGATGCTGTTTGCGGTCTTAGGTAAGGCATCTGGTATGTTTATTATCTAACTCTTTTTTTTAATGTTTCTTTGCAGGGCTTCCCTGGGCCGTGCCGTTCCCGTGCAGCGTCGTGCATGGCGCGCTTTCCCCGGTATGTATGATGCTGTTTGCGGGTCTTAGGTAAGGCATCTGGTCTGTTCCTTATCTAAATCTTTTTTTTTTTTTTTTGAAAACCTTTATTTCGAAATTCAGGACACAGCTATTCAGCCGACAGCCCGAAGGTTCGGCAGCATTGCAAGTTAGATACAGTAATGCGTCCCGGATACAGTACGAAGTGTAATGCAAAGGTCCAATTTTAAATAAACACAGAAAAAACACACAACAAACCCCAGCAAGGCAGAACATTGAAATCCCATGGCGAAAGCCCCCAGGGGAGGCAGGACCCCACTCATCTACCAATTATCAGACTGTGTGCGGAGGATGAAGGGGAACAGCAGAGGCCCAGAACGGGTACCTAAACCAAACTGTGCTGGAAGGTAGGTCAGGGGGAAAGCTGTTCCTCGGGAGGTTCCAGATCCGGGGCAAGACATATTCCCCCCCTATATTGGTTCCACCGCCCCCAGATGGCGTGCCACTTCCGGGGGCGACCTCTAGAGCAGTAGACCGTCTTCTCCCTAAACATGCTCCAATCCATGTTCTCCTTCCACGCGGTCAGTGTAGGGGGACCCGAGGAGCCCCATAATCGCGCGATATCCCTCTTAGCCACCATGTTACCCAGAGTCACCCATTGGGTCTGTGCCTCATCGAGATCAGTGGGCCCCCAAACGTTCAGGAGGCAACACCGCGCCTCCGGCTGTACCACAATGCCCGTCACCTCCCCCATAACTGCATGGACTCTCCTCCAGAACTCCACAATGACCCCACACTCCCAAATGATGTGCAGGAAAGTACCCACCATACCACATCCCCTTCTGCACAGGCCATCCTCCGAGAATCCCATGTGGACCAGCCGTGGCCCCGTAACATACACCCGGTGCAGTATTTTGAGCTGCACCAGCCTCAGACGCGACGGGATCGCAACCTCCTTAGGCGAAGAAACCGCTGACTGCCAGTCCTCATTATCCAACTCGAGGCCATCCCTGGTCCACTGTTCTCTCAGCCCCAATAGCAAGTCTGCCCGGACGTTTATCAACTTCTTATATATGAGCGAAATCGTGCTCTCGGGCATATGACCATCAAGGACTCGGTCCTCAAGGGGAGAGGACTCCGGCACCCTCTCACCCTCCACTAGGACTGATCGGAGGGCGTGACGCAGCTGGATATACCTAAAATACTCTGAAGGCCCTAGCTCAAACTCAGTCTGCAACTCCTCGAAAGACTTCACCCTCCCCTTATGCAGCACATCCCCCACCTTGGATATCCCTATCAGATCCCACTTATCAAAGCCCTTCGTATGCCAGAGTCTTCCCAACCGTTCCGATTCAAACAATGGGGTAGCGAGGGTTAGCCTGTCCTTCCAGCCCAGCGAGTCGGTCGCCATCTTCCATACGCGCACCGCCACACCTGTGGGCCCCGTGAGGGACGAGTCTAGGGACCGCGAATACAACGCCCTGTAGTAGTTGCCGCCGCGCAGCAGCCACCTATCCATGGCATACCCAGGGCTGAGGGCAGGGCCGTAAAACCCATGGTTGATCGCGCTCAACTGCGTGGCCCAGTAGTACCGTCGGATGTCTGGGAGCGCAATGCCCCCAACGTACCATGGGAGCGTCAACTTTGAAATAGCTATTCGCGGCCGCCCATCCCACAGCAACGTCCTTTGGAGGCCTTCGACCTCCCGAAAGTATTTAGCCGGTACCCAGTCCAAGGTGTTCTGGAGGGCGTAGAGGAAGCGGGGAAGAGACATCATTTTGAACAGGGCCGCACGCCCAACAAGGGAGAGCGGCAGCCTCCGCCAACCCTCAACATCTCGCCTCAAGCGTGCCAAGGGGGGGAGCAGGTTCCTCTCATAGCGCACAGCAGGATCCATGGATATAAAAATCCCCAAATACACAAAACCTTGCTGGGCAACCTGTATCGAACATGTTCTAGGGATCGGTGGGACCTCGCCACTAAGAACGTACAAGTACGATTTGCCCCAATTAATCACAAGCCCCGAGTTCCTACCGAACGATGCGAGTACGTCACAGACCACTATAAGTGACTTCTTAGGTGAGGCAAGATACAGCAGGATATCATCGGCATAAAGTGAAATACGATCCTCGTGATCAGGCGACCACCGAAGGCCCCGTATATCCGGGTGCCAACGTATCCACGCAGCCAACGGTTCAAGGGCGAACAACAGAGGCGACAGGGGGCAGCCCTGCCGAGTACCCCTTCCAAGCTGAAACGGAGCAGATGCCCGACCATTCACCACAACATTCGCTAGTGGCCCCTCGTACAGCATCCGGACCCAACTCACAAACCCGCGACCGAAACCAAACTTGGCCAGTACGGCCCATAAGTATGCCCACTCCACCGTGTCAAAGGCCATCGTGGCATCGAGAGATGCCACAACAGCCGGTTCACGCAGCGTGCCCGCCCTGGCGATGACGCCATGAAGACGCCTAAGGTTCAATGCTGTGTTGCGGTGCGGGATAAAGCCAGATTGATCCGGGTGGACCAGATCGCCAAGTACTCTAATCAGACGGGTTGCCAGGAGTTTGGCCAGAATTTTCGGCTCAGCGTTGAGGAGTGAAATGGGCCGATAGGAGGCGCATCTATCTCGGGGCTTACCCTCTTTGTGTATGACCACGATCGACGCCAGCCGCTGATCCGACGGAAGGATCCCATCTCCCCGCGCCTCCAAGAACATGGCGCGCAGGTGAGGGGCGACCTTATCCGGGAACAGTTTGTACAGATCGATCGGCAGTCCGTTCGGTCCAGAGGCCTTACCCGAATTCAACGCGCGAATCGCCCCCGCCACCTCGTCAACCGTGATGTCGCCATCCAAATCGTCCCTATCTATGTCAGAGAGGCAGGGCAACTCGATATCACGAAGGAGATCAGACGAGTCCTCGGGCGGCCTGTCCGACACAGAGGAATAAACCCTATGAAAATACTCCGCGAAACACTCCACAATCCCTTCAGGTTCCACAATCACCTCTCCCCCCTCTCCAATCAACTCTGGCACCACTCTATTGACCCGTTCCTTCCTGTCCAGCCATGCCAGGAGTTTCCCTGCCTTATCTCCAACATCATACAGACGGCCCTGTTGTTCCCTGCTGAGGGTCTTGGCGGCGTCCGTCACCAGGTCCCTATACTCCGCCTGCTTCAAGCAAAGCTCATGCAATGAGGACTCTGTGACCTCCTCCTCCATATCCCCTTCAAGGGCCGCAATCTCCTCCTCTACTTGCCGTACTTCGCAATCCCTCCGATTCTTGGCAGTCGCCACCAGGGAGAGGGCCTCCCCCCGAAGCACGGTCTTAAAAGCTTCCCACAGCGAGATCGCCGAGTCCACGGATCCCAGATTGTCCTTAAAGTAATTATCTACCTTCTTTACCAGGGCGCTGCGCATCTTGGGGTCTCGGAAATACCAAGGGGTAATGGGGGCCACCCTCCCTCCTCCCTCCCGACCAAGATCCAGCCGGATCCACACTGGCGAGTGATCAGAGATACCACGTGCCATGTGCCTCGCCTCGGATATCAACGAGGCATGTGCGGCCAAAGTGAGCAGGTAGTCAATCCTGGAGAGGCTACCATGCGCCCCGGAGTGAAACGTGTATTGACTCTGTGTGGGGTGCCGGAGCCTCCAGCAGTCTATCAGGCCAAACGTGTCTAGGAGGTCTGGAAGCCATTTCTGAGCCCCCCCTGTGTCCCTGGGCGGGTATCTATCCAGCAGGCCGGAACCCACAGCGTTGAAATCCCCTCCCACTACCAGCATGCCCCCCGGGAGAGTCAGCAAAGCCCTGCCCAACTCAGCAAATGTGGCAGCCTGCAGGGCCGGCGGGACATAAACCGAAACCAAAACCAAAGTCCTTCCTTCCCACCGCCCCGCCACCGCCACAAACCTCCCCCTATCGTCAACAATGGTGGAGTCCACCTCAAAAGGCAGCGATGCTCTAACGAGGATGCCCACCCCCCTGGACCCAGAAGAGAATCCCGAGTGTGCAATGAATTTATACCCCTTCCTATTCAGGGCATAGCACGTATTGCCTATGAGGTGCGTCTCCTGCAGCAGTACAACGTCTGGCATTGAGCGTTTCAGAAATTGCAAAACAATCCCCCTCTTAATGCGATCACCCAAACCATTAACATTCCAGCTTATAACACTTAGGCCTCTACCCCCCATCCTCAAACGGAAAGAGGCCCACCCCACACCCGAGGCGCCACCATGGAACAGCCCTGAGGATAATCATCATGCCTTGCAGAAATAAACCCCCCAACAACAAACTCAAACTCCCCGTAACTCCCCCCACCCTGCACCCCTGCTGCAGCTTAAAAAGCCCCCCCAACTTGCAGTGTGCCTGTCGCCCTACAAAAACAAAAATCTACAAAAAGTACCCCAAGGGAGGAAAAGAGCACCCCTCGTCCTCCCGCAACCCTCCACAGTTACTGCACTCTATTCAAATCTACAAATATGGTCAAATCAAGTCAGGCCGGCTTTGAGTTATCAGCCCTGTCCATCCCGGCCACTGTCTCCATGCTCAGCTGTGTCATCCCCGGTCCGTCGCCGGGGCAAAGCGTCCAGCCATTCATCGGCCATAACAGGAGAGTCAAAAAAGAATGTCCGATCTTCATGCACCACCCGTAGTCTGGCGGGGAAAAGCATGGCATACTTTAGGTCCCGCTCCCGAAGCCTTCGCTTCACCCCCAGGAAGCTCTGTCGCTGTCTCTGCACCTGCTGGGTAAAGTCCGGGTAAAAATTCACCGACGCATTCTGGAAGGGGACTGGGCCCGTCACCCTCGAAGCTTGCAGGATAGCGTCCCGATCTCGGAAATGAAAGAGCCGGGCGACAATCGGCCGCGGCGGGGCACCCGCCTTGGGCCGTCCGCCTGGCACCCTATGGGCCCTTTCCACCGCAAAAAACTTCCCAAGGCCCTTAGGCTTCAGATGGTTGAGGACCAAATCTTCCACAAGCAGGTCCGCCGAAGCCTCATCCGAGGACTCCGGGACCCCGATTACGCGGACGTTGTTGCGCCTGGACCGGCTCTCGAAGTCCTCCAGCCGGCGGGCGGCGAGGTCACTCTCGGCCCTCAGCTTCCGGACCTCGTTCTGCAGGTCCGCGACCTCATCAGTGAGGCCCGTGGTCTTGTGGTCCAGGTCCTTAACGCGCTCGTTTGTCTTGCCCAGGTCCGAGCGGATCAAGTTGACATCCACCAGGATGGCATCCACCTTATGCGCCAGGGCCTCGAATTGCCTCCCCATCGAGGTCTGCATCCCATCAAGCGCGCCCATGACATCCTGCAGGGAGAGCTCCGGGGTCCCAGGCGAGTCCTCCTTCTGGGCATCCGGCGCCTGGCTCGATCCACTCGGCGATGTCTTCAGGAGGGCGTAGCGGTCCATACTATTGACTTGGGAGTACGTTCCCCGCCTGGTGGACTTAGTCTTCAGCCTATCTCCTTCTGCCTTGCCCGACATAATGGACTCCAAGCAGTCCAATGCAGTGAGGACCGTCCCCTCTCAGAGAGAGGTATAAAGAGTGAGCAGGTCCGCCTTGTTCTTCCAAAATAGCCCACCGAGCGTCCCTGGGGTTATAGAACCACCCAGAGCACTACAGTGTCCGGGCAGACAAAGGGAACGAAACCGAAAGTGAAAGAGCGAGGGCCTCCGTCCGGTAGTTCACACCTCACCAGGCCGTTGTTGATCAACTAGGAGTCGGGCATCCTGCCAACTCTAGCCCCTGGCATCTCCGGGAGTTAGGCCGCAATCTTTCGCCAGTCATAAGTCCGGTTCCCGGTGGGCGATCCGGTCGCGGGTAGCATCAATCGCCTCCCTGACAACTCAGCAACACGGTGCCATGCATACCATCAGGATTTGAGTCAGGATAGTCGACGGAGGGCGCGAGGGTCTCGGGAGCTCTAAGCTCACGCGGCCATCTTGGTCAAGCGCTAGGCTCCTCCCTCCTAAATCTTTTTTTAAATGTTTCTTTACAGGGCTTCCACGGGCCGTGCCGTTCCCGTGCAGCGTTGTGCATGGAGTGCTTTCCCCGGTATGTATGATGATGTTTGCGGGTCTTAGGTAAGGCATCTGGTCTGTTCCTTATCTAACTCTTTTTTTTTCTGTTTCTTTACAGGGCTTCACCGGGCCATGCCGTTCCCGTGCAGCGTCGTGCATGGAGTGCTTTCCCCGGTATGTATGATGCTGTTTGCGGGTCTTAGGTAAGGCATCTGGTCTGTTTCTTATCTAACTCTTTTTTTTTCTGTTTCTTTACAGGGCTTCCCCGGGCCGTGCCGTTCCCGCGCAGCGTCGTGCATGGAGTGCTTTCCCCTGTATGTATGATGCTGTTTGCGGGTCTTAGGTAAGGCATCTGGTCTGTTTCTTATCTAACTCTTTTTTTTTCTATTTTTTTACAGGGCTTCCCCGTTTCCTGCCGTTCCCGTGCAGCGTCGTGCATGGAGCGCTTTCCCCGGTATGTATGGTGCTGTGTAAGGGTTTTAGGTAAGTCATCTTGTGTTTGTCTTATCTAACTCTTTTTTTCCTGTTTTTTTACAGGGATTACCCGGTCTGTGCCGTTGCCCTCCAGCGTCGTACCTTCTGCTTTAAGGTAAGAGTAAGCTATTGTTATTTATTTCCTTTAGAAATTAATTTGTGTAGTGTTTCATTATGAACCTTTGTTTATTTATATCTTTCATGTTTTTTTGGGGTATAGTAATGCAGGTGTTTCTTGACGAAAGTGGTGTTTACTTTTTGGGTGTGTGCAATTCACTATTTGATTACGGGACGGTGGGGCACGTTTTTTTTTTATTGAATCTGCTGTTGTCGGACTGTTCCATTGGTTTCCGGATGTCACGGTAGGCGGAAGATAGCTACAAACAGGTAAGTGAAATGTTTGTATAAGTGTTATATTCTTTTGGGGGTTTAATTATAATGTGAATATAATATGTCTATGTATTTGCCTTGTTGCTAAATGTCTGGTATTTATCGATGCTGTTAATGTTTTTTATCTTTTTTCTGATTGTGTGTAGCGTCGGTGTGTAGCGTCTTCTCAAGGTAAGTTACCGGTCTACCCTGGCCCTTAGCGTTGTTGTGCATCGTTGTAGATGGAATACTTTGACCACGATTTATGCTGTTGCCTTCGGGTTTTAGGTAAGTTATCTTGTCTATGTTTCTTACCCAACTACATATTTTTAGTTTTTTTTACAGGACTTCCCCGGTCCGTTCCGTTCCAGTGCAGCGTCGTGCATCGAGTGCTTGCCCCGGTATGTATGATGCTGTTTGCGGTCTTAGGTAAGGCATCTTCTCTGTTTCTTATCAAAATCTTTTTTTTTTCTGTTTTTTTACAGGCCTTCCATCGTCCCTGCCGTTTCCGTGCAGCGTTGTGCATGGAGCGCTTTCCCTGGTATGTATGATGCTGTTTGCGGGTCTTAGGTAGGGCATCTGGTCTGTTTCTTATCTAACTCTTTTTTTTCAGTTTTTTTACAGGGCTTCCCCTGTCCGTGCCGTTCCTCTGCAGCGTCGTGCATAGAGCGCTTTCCCCGGTATGTATGATGCTGTTTGCGGGTCTTAGGTAAGACATCTGGTCTGTTTCTTATCTTACTCTTTTTTTTTTTACTGTTTTTTTTTTTACAGGGTTTCTCCGGTCAGTGCTATTCCTCTGCAGCGTCGTGCATGGAGCGCTTTCCCCGGTATGTATGATGCTGTTTGCGGGTCTTAGGTAGGGCATCTGGTCTGTTTCTTATCTAACTCTTTTTTTTCTGTTTTTTTACAGGGCTTCCCAGGTCAGTGCTATTCCCGTGCAGCGTCGTGCATGGAGCGCTTTCCCCGGTATGTATGAAGCTGTTTGCGGGTCTTAGGTAAGGCATCTTCTCTGTTTCTTATCTAACTCTTTTTTTTCTGTTTTTTTACAGGGCTTCCCTGGTCCGTGCTATTCCCGTGCAGCGTCGTGCATGGAGCGCTTTCCCCGGTATGTATGAGGCTGTTTGCGGGTCTTAGGTAAGGCATCTTTTGTTTCTTATCTAACTCTTTTTTTTTTCCTGTTTTTTTACAGGGCTTCCCCGGTCTGTGCCGTTCCCCTTCAGCGTTGTACCTTCTGCTTTCAGGTAAGAGTAAGCTATTGTTATTTATTTCATTTACAAATTATTTTGTGTACTGTTTTATTATGAACCTTTGTTTAAATATATCTTATGTTCTTTGTTTGATTGTAATACAGGTGTTTCTTGACGAAAGTGCTGTTATATGTATTTTGTGTGTTATGCATTATTTGATTACGGGAGGGTGGGGCACGTTTTTTTATTGAATCTGCTGTTGTCGGAGTGTGTCATTGGTTTCCGGATGTCACGGTAGGCGGTACGCAGCAACAAACAGGTAAGTGCAATATTTGTATACGTTTTATGTTGTGTTTGGAATTAATTGTACTGTGAATATAATATGTTAATATATTTAGATTGTTGATAAATGTTTGTTATTTATCGATGCTGTTAGTATATTCGATGTTTTTTCTTAATATCTGTTGCGTCTCATGTTCTTTGTTTGATTGTAATACAGGTGTTTCTTGACGAAAGTGCTGTTGCATGTATTTGGTGTGGGATTCATTATTTGATTACGGGAGGGTGGGGCACGTTTTATTATTGAATCTGCTGTTGTCGGAGTGTGTCATTGGTTTCCGGATGTCACGGTAGGCGGAGTGCAGCACCGAACAGGTAAGTGCAATGTATGTATACATTGTATTTTCGTTTTTGGATTAATTTTAATGTGTGCATAATATGTCTATGTATTTGGCTTGTTGATAATTTTTTGTTATTTATCAATGCTGTTATTGTTTTTGATGTTTTTTCTTATTATGTGTTGCGTCTCATGATGTTTGTTTGATCGTCATACAGGTGTTTCTTGTCGAAAGTCCTATTAAATGTATTTTGTGTGGGGTTCATTATTTGATTACGGTAGGGTGGGGCACGTTTTTTTATTGAATCTGCTGTTGTCGGATTGTTCCATTGATTTCCGGATGTCACGGTAGGCGGAGTGCAGCACGGAACAGGTAAGTGCAATTTATGTATACGTTTTATTTTCGTTTTGGGATTAATTTTAATGTGTACATAGTATGTCTATGTATTTGGCTTGTTGCTAAATGTTTGTTATTTATCGATGCTGTTAGTATATTAGAAGTTTATTCTTACTATGTGTTGCGTCTCATTTTGTTTGTTTGATCGTAATACAGGTGTTTCTTGACGAAAGTGCTATTACATGTATTTAGTGTGGGGTTCATTATTTGATTACGGGAGGGTGGGGCACGTTTTTTTTAATTGAATCTGCTGTTGTCGGATTGTTCCATTGGTTTCCGGATGTCACGGTAGGCGGTACGCAGCGACAAACAGGTAAGTGCAATCTTTGTATACGTTTTATGTTGTTTTTGGAAATAATTGTAATGTGGACATAATATGTTAATATATTTAGCTTGTCGAAAAATGTTTCTTAGTTATCGATGCTGTTAGTATATTCGATGTTTTCTCTTATGATGTGTTGCATCTCATGTTCTTTGTTTGATTGTAATACAGGTGTTTCTTGACGAAAGTGCTATTACATGTATTTTGTGTGGGATTCATTATTTGTTTTCGGGAGGGTGGGGCACGTTTTTTTATTGAATCTGCTGTTGTGAGAGTGTGTCATTGGTTTCCGGATGTCACGGTAGGCGGTACGCAGCTACAAACAGGTAAGTGGTTTTATTTTCATTTTGGGATTAATTTTAATGTGTACATAGTATGTCTATGTATTTGGCTTGTTGCTACATGTTTGTTATTTATCGATGCTGTTAGTATATTAGAAGTTTTTTCTTATTATGTGTTGCGTCTCATTTTGTTTGTTTGATCGTCATACAGGTGTTTCTTGTCGAAAGTCCTATTAAATTTATTTTGTGTGGGGTTCATTATTTGATTACGGGAGGGTGGGGCATGTTTTTTTATTGAATCTGCTGTTGTCGGATTGTTCCATTGGTTTCCGGATGTCACGGTAGGCGGTACGCAGCTACAAACAGGTAAGTGCGATTTATGTATACGTTTTATTTTCATTTTGTGATTAATTTTAATGTGTACATAATATGTCTATGTATTGGGCTTGTTGCTAAATGTTTGTTCTTTATCGATGCTGTTAGTATTTTCGAACTTTTTTCTTATTATGTGTTGGGTCACAGGCTGTTTGTTTGATAGTAATTCAGGTGTTTAGTAACGAAAGTGCTGTTACATGTATTTTGTATGGAATTCAGTATTTGATTACGGGAGGGTGGGGCACGTTTTGTATTGAATCTGCTGTTGTCGGAGTGTGCCATTGGTTTCCAGATGTCACAGTAGGTGGAATGCAGCTACAAACAGGTAAGTGAAATCTTTGTATACGTTTTATGTTTTTTTTGGAATTTAATTAAATGTGTACATAATACATTTATATATTTGGCTTGGTGATAAATGTTTGTTATTTATCGATGATGTTAGTATTTTCAATCTTTATTCTTATTATGTGTTGCGTCTCATGTTCTTGCATTGATTGTAATACAGGTGTTTCTTGACGAAAGCGCTTTTACATGTATTTTGAGTAGAATTCATTCTTTGATTACGGGAGGGTGGGGCACGTTTTTTTATTGAATCTGCTGTTGTCGGAGTGTGCCATTGTTTTCCGGATGTCACGGTAGGCGGTACGCAGCTACAAACAGGTAAGTGAAATGTTTGTATACGTTTTATGCTCTTTTTGGGATTAATTTTAAGGTGAGCATAATATGTCTATGTATTTGGCTTGTTGCAAAATGTTTGCTATTTATTCATGCTGTTAGTGTTTTGGCACTTTTTTCTGATTGTGTGTAGCGTCGGTGTGTAGCGTCGTCTCAAGGTAAGTTACAGGTCTACCCTGGTCCTTAGCGTTGTCGTGTAGTGTTGTATATGGAATACTTTGGCCAGGATGTATGCTGTTGGCTGCGGGTTTTCGGTAAGTCATCTTGTCTATGTTTGTTACCTAACTACATTTTTTTTCGGTTATTTTTACAGGTCTTCCCCTCTCCGTGCCGTCCCCGCAAAGCATCGTGCATGGAGTGCTTTACCCGGTATGTATGATGCTGTTTGCGGGTCTTTGGTAAGGCATATTGTTTGTTTCTTAGCTAACTCTTTTTATTCCTGTATTTTTGACAGGGCTTCCCCGGTCCGTGCCGTCTCTGGGCAGCGTCGTGCACAGAGTGCTTTGGCCGGTATGTATGATGCTGTTTGTGGGTCTTAAGTAAGGCATCTTGTCTGTTTCTTATCTAACTCTTTTTTTTCCTGTTTTTTTTACAGGGCTTCCCCGGTTCGTGCCGTCCCTGGGCAGCGTCGTGCACAGATTGCTTTGGCCGGTATGTAGGATGCTGTTTGCGGGTCTTAGGTAAGACATCTTGTCTGTTTTTTAACTAACTCTTTTTGTTTTTGTGTTTTTTTACAGGGCTTTCCCGGGCAATGCCGTTCCCGTGCAGCGTCGTGCATATAGTGCTTTGCCCGGTATGTATGATGCTGTTTGCGGGTCTTAGGTAAGGCATCTAAAGGTAAGATTATTTACTTTTTTTAGTAATTTTGTCCTGTATTTATAATGCGTGCTTTCTATTCTTCTTTTAGTAGGTTTTAGCTTTCCTTTAAAAACACCTTTGTACGCGAGGCAGACAGGTTTGAGCCACATTGCCTTTTACTGCATCGCTATCTGTTCCATGCACGCTTTCACATTCGCTTTGCACGGAATTCACACCTCGTCACTAACAATGACACACACTCTCAGGCCGACATCCCTTTCATCCTTACAAGGAAGACCCCCACCCAAACATTGGCATACGGCTAGACACCAACATCTCACACACGCGCTGTTCGTAAACAAGAAGTGTTGCTTCCCTTTTGTTATTCATTTAAAGTTACTCCCCTTTCTTTCTCTTTTACTGTACTTAAACCCGAAGAGCAGCCATTCTAAACATTTCGTGGGTCAACATCATCCGGTATACATTGCGAGCTGAACTATCTCTGTTGCAAAAAAGGTAAGCAGCTTCAAACATTGCAATTGTAATACGCTTGTGCATTGCCGTTTTTAACATATTTGCATCGAATTCGTAAAATCTTGGTTATCAAATGTAAAGTGCAGTTGTTTTACAACGTAAACCTTTGAAAGCCTGTTTTGCTTCTTAATTATCGAAGTTAGTTTAGTATCTTGCTGCCGTTAATTTTAGAAGCCGCAATTTTTTTACTTTAAACCGAACTGGTTAGCTTACATATATTGACCAGGATTTAGAAGGAAAACGCACGCGCAGCACATTAACTTGCTGCTTTTGCTTTCAACGCTAACTATATTTATTACGGTACCGCTTCGCTATTTTTTGCCGTGTATTTCATACTTAGTAAAGCGCTCTCTGCATAATATAATTTCGCCTCGCTTGCATTAGAAACTTGCTACTGTTGCCAGCGATCGTACAATTATACGCTACTACACACCTTTGGCTGCCTTTTAATTTGGATTCGCTTACTTTGTTAGTTGAATATGTTACAACTGTTTCAATTTCGTTGTCAAAATGTGTTTCATGATGCGAAACGCTTTCCCGTCATGTGGGTTTTAGCTCATGTCCTGGTCGCCTCAGAAATTACAAAACATCTGTCACCCCTATGTGTACTTTTGTATCTAAGTTTTTGCCTAGGATTGCATTTTTGGTGCGCGTCTTCAATTGCTTTTCGCCCATAGCTTTTTGTCATGCTTTAGATTCAAATATATTTACCATCTTCTTTTCTCGCCTCTTTACAGATGCTTTCAGGTTACATTGTTTATTTTTATGTTCCATCTAAAATGCGTATACACCTTATTTACTCTGTGCTACTTCGATGCAAATTTATCAACCCGAAACAAGTGTGGGTCAAGGGGGGGGGAGAGGGGGTGCTTATCGTTATACAATCACTGACATTTTAATGTGCGATGTTTGCTATCCTTTTTTTGGGGGGGACTTTCACAACGTACGCTTACGGAACTAGGTATACTTCTCAAAATACTTTTAGTTATTCTCATCGTTTACTTATTTTCGTTGTGCGCTGAACAGACATTGGCCTTTATGTATGTATTAACAGCAGTAATGCAGATATTAGTCCACAATTTTTTTTTTTGCAATCACGCTTCACAGTACAATACATTTTTTGAGTAGAAACTCATGCTTCATAGCTTGAAAGTTCAATACGCGAATTGTGCATTAAGTGCTGCATTTGCAGTTTTGAGCATACTGCATATATGCTTCATACCGCGCCTTCTTAAACTTTTAGTGCAACAAAGTAGCACAGCTTGTGGAGAGAGTTGCCATGATGCTGAAAGTCAAAGCGCAGAAGGCAGAGGGTTGAGGAAACACAATATGTATAATTAGATCAAAGGAAATTATGGGATCGGTTTGGGCAATTTTGGTAGCGTGATGCATTTTACTAGCAGCCTAAATAATAAGTCTATAACATTATGGAGACATAAGGCTGTACTAACTATCTTTTTTTGTGCGCTCTCATTGCTAATGCAGGAAAAAAAAACAGTCCAGCCATTCCTTTAAGCAACTCCAGTTGGCCTACTTTCCACTAGGACACAGTAAGTTATTCCGCATATTACAATGCAAACGAAGATGGCATTTTTATGTTACCCCCTCTTATTCTACAATACATTCTAATGGTCTATGCGACACTAAGCAAAACACTCTCTCCTATACTTCCTAAACTACATACAGTGGCTTACACACTATATCACACAAATATGCTACAGACTCTCTACCACATACTCTTTTGCACACAATTTCTTAGATGCATTCACTTTGGTATGCTCTCTATACTATGCACTCTTTCTTATGTGCACTCTATGCTATGCATAGGCTATACTAAGCACACTCTGGACTATACACTCTCTTCACTACGCACACTCTTTACTATGCACACTCTGTACTAATCACAATCTACAACACATTTCCGACCATAAACCTCTCTATTACACACTGTCTGCAACACACTCTTTATTACAGGCTTTGATACAGTCTTTCGCATACACTCCCCATCATGCACTTTCCACCATGCACTCTCCATTACACATTCCACACCACACACTCCTTATCCCACATTCTCATTCACACTCACTTCCATCCACTCTCTACAACACACACTCATTGTGTAACTTAGCGCGTGTAACTTAGCGCGTGTAACTTAGCGCGTGTGACTTAGAGCGTGTAACTTAGCGCGTGTAACTTAGCGCGTGTGACATTATGTTGCACGCGCTCTGTTGCACGCGCTCTGTGCCACAGGCTCTGTGCCACAGGCTCTGTGCCACAGGCTCTCTGCCACACACTCTCTGCTACATACTCTCTGCTACATACTCTCTGCCACACACTCTAGCACACACTAGCTTTTCACATACTCTTTCACATACTACCTACTGTACAAATTTTTATGCACATCTCCTCAACATGCACCGCAGTTAATGCTTACATCTCTACTAGCTTTATTATCCTCACTACTATGCTTTATCATTTGGTCTACACTACATACACTACTCTTACTACTCTCTCTACTCCTTCATGTATACTACACACTGTTTCTTCTTTATTCTCCTCTTTTTTTCCCTTCCTTCTTAACACTTTCAAGCTATAAGTTGACAATAGCTGATGATGAGAAAGTGAGCATGCAGGTGAGAACCAATCTGCAAACTCCAATGGTGTTACTTACGTGAGGCACTGTCAACTTTTTCTGCAACTTTTTACTTTTACTATCTCTATGTTTTCAACAGTAATAGCACACACTCCATACCATGCACTTTCCACCATGCACTTTCCACCATGCACTCTCCATTACACATTCCACACCACACACTCTTTATCACACATTCTTATTCACACTCTCTTCCATCAACTCTCTACAACACACACTCATTGTGTAACTTAGCGCGTGTGGCTTAGCGCGTGTGGCTTAGCGCGTGTGACTTAGCGCGTGTAACTTAGTGCGTGTGCCTTAGCGCGTGTGACATTATGTTTCACGCGCTCTGTTGCACGCGCTCTGTTGCACGCGCTCTCTGCCACAGGCTCTGTGCCACAGGCTCTCTCCCACACACTCTCTGCCACACACTCTACGTGACACACTTTCTCACACACTATCTTTATACATACGCTTTCACATACTACCTACTGTACACATTTTTATGTACATCTCCTCTACATACACCGCAGCTAATGGTTACATCTCTACTACCTTTATTATCCTCACTACTATCCTTTACTATTTGGTCTACACTACATACACTACTCTTACTACTCTCTCTACTTCTTCATGTATACTACACACTGTCTCTTCTTTATTCTCCTCTTTTTTTCCCTTGCTTTTTCACACTTTCAAGCTATAAGTTGACAATAGCTGATGATGAGAAAGTGAGCATGCAGGTGAGAACCAAACTGCAAACTCCAATGGTGTTACTTATCTCTGTCAACTTTTTCTGCAACTTTTTACTTTAACTATCTCTATGTTTTCAACAGTAATATACTTTATTTTTCTACGTGCACTCTTTCCCATGCACTCTTTCCCATGCACTCTTTCCCATGCACTCTTTCCCATGCACTCTTTCCCACGCACTCTTTCCCACGCACTCTTTCCCACGCACTCTTTCCCACGCACTCTTTCCCACGCACTCTTTCCCACGCACTCTTTCACACGCACTCTTTACCATGCACTCTTTACCATGCACTCTTTACCATGCACTCTTTGGCACGCACTCTTTGGCACGCACTCTTTGGCACGCATTCTTTGGCACGCAATCTTTTAACACACACACTCTACTGTACACATTTTTATGCACACCTCTACATACATCATAGTTAATGCTTACATTTCTACTAGATTCATTCCCCTCAGTACTATGCTTTACTGTTTGGTCTACACTACATTATGCACACCTCTACATACATCATAGTTAATGCTTACATTTCTACTAGATTCATTCCCCTCAGTACTATGCTTTACTGTTTGGTCTACACTACATACACTACTCCTATTACTCTTTGTATTACTTCATGTATACTACATACTCTCTATTCTTTACTCTCCTATTTACGCACCTTATTTTTTTATACTTTCAAGCTATAAGTTGCCAAAAGTTAATGATGAGAAAGTGAGCATGCAGGTGAGAACCAATCTGCAAACCCCAATGGTGTTACTTACGTGAGACACTCACCTTTTCATTCAACTTTTTTCTTTACCTATCTCTGTTTCTAACAGGAATACACTTTATTTCACTACAAACACTCTTTACCGTGCGCTCTTTGCCGTGCGCTCTTTGCCGTGCGCTCTTTGCCGTGCGCTCTTTGCCGTGCGCTCTTTAGCATGCGCTCTTTGGCATGCGCTCTATGCCACGCGCTCTATGCCATGCGCTCTATGCCACGTGCTTTATACCATGCGCTCTTTCGCATGCACTCTCTGCCACATGCTCTCTGCCACTCGCTCTTACCATACACTTTCTTTTAACATACAATACAACACACACTCTCTACTACATACATTTACATACACATACGCTACTACATGCACCATTGTCAACACTTACATCTGTATGAACTATATTGCCCTCACTACTATGCTTTGCTACTTGCTCGATGCTACATATGCTGATTTTGCTAGTCTCTCCTACTTCATGTATGCTACGCACTTACTACTCTTCACTCTTCTCTTTTTTTTTTTACCATACACTTTCAAGATATAAGTTGGCAATATATAATGATGCAGAAGTGGTCCTGCATGTGAGAAACAAACTGCTAGCTCCAACTCTGTACCACATACTCTGTGCTACATGCTCTCTGTTACACGCTCTCTCCTCCACGCTCTCTCCTCCACGCTCTCTCCTCCACGCTCTCTCCTCCACGCTCTCTCCTCCACGATTTCTCCTCCACGCTTTCTCCTCCACGCTCTCTCCTCCACGCTCTCTCCTCCATGCTCTCTCCTCCACGCTCTCTCCTCCACGCTCTCTGACATAGGGTACACGCCAAACTTACAGATAATAATTCATTAGTTAAGCAACAAAGACAAGATGATTTACTTAACAAGCAGAAACAGCTTTCATACTGTGAGAACCACTTCATGCATGCCGTTGCACGGAAATATTACTGGTCAGGGTAGACCTCGCAAACACAAAAATGCATTCAATGAGCCTGCCAAGCAATATGACTTGCCTGCTACCCACAAACACCAGCATACATGCCCAAAAAATCACTGGATAGATGGCTTTGCACAGTCCACTAATGTACTATTGCTTTTTAAGAACTAAATGAAATGGAACGTTTCAATGGAGTACTCAAATTGCTGTTCAAGGGAAACAGTGTGTATGTGTGTGTATGTTTGTGTAAATGTCTGTGCGGCATGTTAAAAAATTGAGAGAAATACTACATTGAAAACAGCATTAGACTATATAAGCCAGTGTTACAAAGCAAAGAAAGTTACTAAGCAATTTCTAAAAAATTTGTGCAGGCAACCTCCTCAAAAAATATTGTCGTATACATAGTACAAGCTAACATGCACAATTTAATACAAACTCTCTAGTTACGAGCAGAGATAGACCTGTAAAGAAAAAAGAAAAAAAGCATTAGGTAAGGCATCTTGTCTGTTTCTTATCTAAGACCTGCGAACAACATCATACATACCGGGCAAAGCACTCCATGCACGACGCTGCACGGGTATAACATGGACTGGGGAAGTTCTGTAAAAAAACAGAAAAAAAAGAGTTAGATAAGAAAAAAGTAAACAGCGAAGGGAAATAAACATCGCTTGCCATACAACTTCTGGAAGCGTTCGCTCCACAGCAACAGACATAAAAAAATACCTGAGAAGATTCAATTAAAAAATAAAAATAAAACATGCCCACCAGTGAATAAGGGACGAGCTTCAAAACAGAGAAAGAATCAAAAAAACACGCCCACAAATCCAAAAAGACAGGGCTTGTTTGGAAAGACAAAGCGCTTCTCCAATGGCTGACTAGCATTTAAGAGGCCACAGAATGGAGAAGAGGGAAAAAAAGGGGCGCAATCTATACTATGCATTCTTTATACTGTGCACACTCTGAACTATCCACTCTATTTACTACACACACTCTTTACTACACACACCCTTTACTGATCACAATCTGCAACACATTTTCAACCCTCTACCTCTCTACTATACACTCTCTGCAGCACACTATTTATTACAGACTTTGATACCTTCTTTCACACACTCTCCACCATGCAGTTTCCACCACGCACTGCCCACAACGCACTCTTCACCACGCAGTCTCAACCACGCACTCTCTACCACGCACACTCCAACACAGTCTACACCACACACTCTTTATCACACAATCTCCTTCTCAAATGCTGTACCATCCACTCTCTACAACATACACTCATTGTGTGACTTAGCACGTGTCACTTAGCATGTGTCACTTAGCACATGTGACTTAGCGCATGCGACTTAGCGCATGTAACAAAGTGCGTGTGCTTTAGCACGTGTGCCATTATGTTGCATGCGCTCTGTCCCAGGCACTTTGTTGCACGCGCGTTCTGCTACAGGCTCTATGCCACACACGCAATGTCACATGCTCTTTGACACACACTCTCTACCACACTGTCTTTTAACATACTCTATAGCATACTCTACTGCATACATTTTTATGCACACCTCCTCTACATGCTCCACAGTTAATGCTTACATCTCTACTACCTTTAGTATCCGCACTACTATGCATAACTATTTGGTCTACACTACATACAGTGCTCCTACTACTCTTTCTACTACTTCAGGTATACTACACACTGGCTCTTCTTTACTCTCCTCTTTTTTTACTTGCATTTTTACACTTTCAACCGATAAATTGCCAATAGCTAATGATGAGGGCGAGAGCATGCAGGTGCGAACCAATCGTCAAAATCCAATGGTGTTACTTACAAGGGCACTATCAACTTTTTAGGCTACTTTTACTTTACCTATATCTTTAATTACAACTGTAATACACTTTATTTCTCTACAAGCACTCTTTACCATGTGGTCTTTGTCACGCGCTCTTTGTCACGCGCTCTTTGGCACACGCTCTTTGGCACGCGCTTTTCGCATGCGCTCTTTGGCACGCGCTCTTTGGCACGCACTTTTTGGCGCGCGCTCTTTGGCGCGCGCTCTTTCGCATGCGCTCTATGGTACGCGCTCTATAGCACGTGCTCTATGCCATGTGCTCTTTTTGCACATGCTCTCTGCTACTTTTATTATCCTCACTACTATGCTTTACTATTTGGTATACACTACATGCACTACTCCTACTACTCTCTCTGCTACTTCATCTATACTACACACTTTCTCTTCTTCACACTCCTTGTTTTTTTTTTGCTTTATTCCACGTTCAAGCTATACGTTAACAATAGCTGATAATGAGAAAGTGAGCATGCAGCTGAGAACCAACCTGAAAACTTCAATGGTGTTACTTACGCAAGGCAATCAACTTTTTCTGCAACTTTTTACTTTACCTATCTCTATATTTTCAACTGTAATACACTTTATTTCTCTGCAGATGCTCGCTACCATATGCTCTTTTCCATGCGTTCTTTACCATGCGTTCTTTACCATGCGCTCTTTGACATGCGCTCTTTGACTTGCGCTCTCTGGCACATGCTCTCTGGCACATGCTCTCTAGCGCACGCTTTCTAGCGCACGCTCTCTAGCACACGCTCTCTAGCACACTGTCTTTTTACATACTCTATGACACACCCTCTCTACTGCACACATATTTATGCACACCTCCTCTACATGCTCTACACTTGATGCTTACATCTCTAATACCATATTATCCTCACTACTATGCTTTACTATTTGGTCTACACCACATACACTACTCCTACTACTCTCTCTCCTACTTCATGTATACTACATACAGTCTCTTCTTTACACTCCTCTTATTTTTTCATGCTTTTTTACACTTTCAACGTATAAGTTGGCAATAGCTGATGATGAAAAAGTGAGCATGCAGGTGAGAACCAATCTGCAAACTCCAATGGTGTTACTTACGTGAGGCACTGTCAACTTTTTCTGCAACTATTTACTTTACCTATCTCTATGTTTCCAACAGGAATACACTTTATTTCTTTACAAACACTCTTTCCCATGCACTCTTTCCCATGCGCTCTTTGGCATGCACTCTTTGGCATGCACGCTTTAGCATGCGCTCTTTGGCACACGCTCTTTGTCATGCACTCGCTACCATGCGCTCTTTACCATGCGCTCTTTACCATGCGCTCTTTGGCGCATGCTCTTTGGCACGCACTCTCTCCCACACGCTCTCTGCCACACGCTTTTTGCCACACGCTATCACATATGCTCTTACCACACACTTTTTACATGCTGTAAAACACACACTCTCTATTACATACATTTACAAACACACCCCCTAATACATGCACCATTGCCAACACTTACATCTCTATTACCTATATTGCCCTCACTAATATGCTTTGCTACTTGTTCTATGACACATACTCTGCTTTTAATACTCTCTCCTACTTCATGTATGTTACACACTCACTACTCTTCACTCTTCTCCTTTTTTTAAATATTTGCATACACTTTCAAGCTATAAGTTGCCAATAGCTAATTACAAGAAAGTGGTTATGCAGGTGAAAAACTGCTAAATCCAACTCTGTACCACACGCTCTCTGCTACACGCTCTCTACTACACGCTCTCTACTACACGCTCTCTACTACATGCTCTCTACTACACGCTCTCTACTAAACACTCTCTGCCACACACTCTCTCCCACACTATCTTTTTACATACTCTATCACATAATACCTACTGTACACATTTTTAAGCGCATCTCCTCTACATGCGCCAGCTAATGCTTACATCTCTACTAAATTTATGAACCTCGCTACTATGCTTAACTATTTGGATACACTACGTACACTACTCTTACTAATCTCTCTACTCCTTCATGTATACTACACACTGTCTCTTCTTTATTCTCCTCTTTTTTTTCCTTGATTTTTTACACTTTCAAGCTATAAGTTGACATTAGCTGATGATGAGAAAGTGAGCATGCAGGTGAGAACCAATCTGCAAACTCCAATGGTGCTACTTACGTGAGGCGCTGTCATCTTTTTCAGGAAGTTTTAAATTTAACTAGCTCTATATTTTCAACAGCAATATACTTCATTTCTCTACAAGCACTCTTTCCCATGCACTCTTTCCCATGCACTCTTTCCCATGCACTCTTTGCCATGCACTCTTTGCCATGCGCTCTTTGGCACGCACTCTTTGGCACGCGCTCTTTGCCACGCGCTCTTTGCCACGCGCTCTTTGGCATGCACTCTTTGGCATGCGCTCTTTGGCATGCGCTCTTTGGCATGCCCTCTATGCCACCCCCTCTATGCCACCCCCTCTATGCCACACCCTCTATGCACACCCTCTATGCCACACCCTCTATGGCACATGCTCTTTGGCACGCGCTCTCTGCCAAACGCTCTCTGCCACACGCTCCCTGCCACAATCTCTTACTACATAATAGATCAGAAACATAGACAAGATGGCTTACCTAGTACCCACAGCCAACAGCATACATCACAGGCAAAGTATTCCATATACAATGCTACACGCCTATGCTAAGGACCACAGTAGACCTGTAACTTACCTTCAGATGATGCTGAATCCCCCAAAAAACATAAAAATGCTACAAAGATTGCACTCCCCTGTTTGCAGCTGCGCTCCGCCTGCCGTTACATCCAGAAATTAATGAAACACTCTGACAACAGCAGATTCAATAAAAGACGGGCCCCACCCCACTACAATCAGATAACGAATTCCACACCAAATACATATAACAGCACTTTCGTCAAGAACCACCTGTATTACTAGCAAACCAAAAACATGAGACATATATATTTAAATAAACAGTACTAATTAAAGACTGCACAAAGTTATGGGAAAACACCAAAATGAGAATAGCAATCAAAAACCATATGAACAACAAAAATTAGAATACGTCTTATTTTTACCTTAAAGAAGAATGTACAACGCTGCACAGGGACGTCACGGACCAGTGAAGCCCTGTAAAAAAACTGAACAAAATAGTTAGATAAGAAACATAGACAAGATGTAACAAACAAATTGCTGTTCAAAGGAAGCAGTGTGTATGTGTATGGGTGTGTAACTGTGTCTGTGCAGTATATTACAAAATACAGAGAGATAACAAGTTGAAAACAGCAGTATACTAGATAAGCCAGTGTTTCAAAGCAAAGAAAGGCAGAAAGCAATTTTTGAAAACTTTGTGCAGCCAACCTTCACAAAAATTACTGTGCTATACATAGTACAAGCTAACATACACAATGTAATACTTACTCTCTATCCATGAGCTGAGCTAAACCTGTACATAAAAATGAAAAAAGCCTTAGTTAAGCCATTTTGCCTATGTTTCTTAACTAAGACCCACAAACAGCATCATACATACTGGCCAAAGCACTCCATGCATGACACTTCACAGGGATGGCAAGGGCCGGGGAAGGCATATCAAAAACAGGAAAAAAACATTATATAAGAAACATAGACGAGATAGCTTACCTGGAACACAAAAAAAACAGAAACCACACCACCAAAAATACTGCTTGCATAACGATACACAGAGTCACAGGTCAGGGCAGACCTACAAAAAATAAAAGCCCAAAAACATAATTGTTGCATACTCTTACCACACAGCCCTTCTGCCATACTCTCTCTGCCATACTCTCTCTGCCATACTCTCTCTTCCACACGCTCTCTTCCACACGCTCTCTTCCACACGCTCTCTTCCACACGCTCTCTACCACACGCTCTCTTCCACACGCTCTCTTCCACACGCTCTCTTCCACACGCTCTCTTCCACACGCTCTCTCTGCCACACTCTCTCTCTGCCACACTCTCTCTCTGCCACTCTCTCTCTGCCACACTCTCTCTCTGCCACACTCTCCCTCTGTCACACTCTCCCTCTGCCACACTCTCTCTCTGCCACACTCTCTCTCTGCCACACTCTCTCTCTGCCACACTCTCTCTCTGCCACACTCTCTCTCTGCCACACTCTCTCTCTCTGCCACACTCTCTCTCTCTGCCACACTCTCTCTCTCTGCCACACTCTCTCTCTGTCAAACTCTCTCTCTGCCACACTCTTTCTCTGCCACACTCTTTCTCTGCCACACTCTCTCCTTGAGACGACTCTCGGCCCGCACACTCTCAACCCCACGCACTCTCGGCCTCACACACACTCTTCACACCACACAACCTTTTATAGCTTTTATATTCTTTGCACCCGGTACCACACACACTCAAATACATACTCTTAGTGCTCACTTTATAACACATACTATACAGCACACATCCTCTATTCCAAACATTTAAATATCCTCCCCTACTACTTAACACAACATATACTCTATGCATTCTAATAACCACTAAATACTAAAGTTACAGTTCTTTACTTTATTACACTTCCTACTGTCCTTTACTACTTAATCTTTACTACATACACTGCTCCTACTACTCTTTCAATCACATCATATATACTATTCTCTCTCTATTCTTCACTTTCTTCTCTTTGTTAATTTCTTTTACACAGTTTCCTACTCTAAGTTGGCAATCGCTGATGATTAAAAAGTGAGTATGTTTGCAAAAGCAAAACCTATACTCCCATTATGTGAGGCACTGCCAACTTTTCTCAGCACTTTCCTGCATTGCTATTTCTCCTACTTCACACTACTATTGCAATAAATCACTCTGATAAACACACTCTACTACTCTTTTGTAAACATTCCACTACACATTCTTGATGTACACTTTAACTGCTATACATTCTCTATACTATACTACATTCCACCACACTTTCTCTAGCATACTCTACAGAAAGCTTCCGCTACAAAGTATCTACGTATTATTACACCTGTATTGCTCTTTTCATATTTCCCACAAAATTTTGGGTGTATGTTTTTTTTTTTAGGACTTTCTACAACACACGCTTTATAAATCTCTACTAAACAATGTTTACTACATACTTAGCTACATATACTATAATGCGCTCTATGCTACACTATTCTTACTACTAACTCAATAATGCTATTACTACAAAAAATGTTCATAATTTCTTCCCAATTGCCAACTTTCTGTATACTAATATGCTAAGTCATCATTAATACTTGTTTTTGTTCTTCCCTAGACCGCTGTGGCAAGTTGCTCATTCCTTATCAAGGCATCAAGGTGAAAGTATCTTACTATTTTGTTAACCTATCTGCCTATGACCAAAACAAATTAATTAGAATCATTAGAATATATATATATATATATATATATATACTTTTAGAAATATAAACATTTTTTTTTCATGCATAACCTAGATACGCTATAGCTAAAACATGCCTCTTACAATTAGAAAAGCAGTTTATTAACGCTAGTACTTACAAGTTCATACAATATCATTTGCATGCTACTTAATAGTCACTGGGCTTTGCTTAAAGCAGACCGTTCGTGAAAACTAACTAAAAGCATATATAAACACACAGTAAATGCATACATAGAAAACACTTCAATTCAGTTTAATATCTTATGCATATAGCTTAAAGAAATAAACTAAACAAAAATAGGTTGGCTAAACAACATCTGTTCTTAATTCCTTAGTAGTTTTAACAGCACAGGAAAAGTTGATTAAGACTTGTTTATCTACAAAACTAAAAAGTAAATACTCAGTCTCCTTCTGAGTCTCCTTCCTCGCCGCCGCTGTGTGGAAGTAGTAGGAGTTGGATCTTTCGATATATATATATATATATGGGCACCTGCTTTGCTCCCAGTTATCCCAACCTCTTGATGGGGTGGTGGGAGCAGCAGGTGCCCAAGATACACAAACAATACCGTGACCATGTTAAAATTTGGTTACGGTATATCGATGACCTTTTTATCGTTTGGGAGGGCAGTGAAGAACTTGCCAAAGATTTTATCAGGGCTCTGAATGAGAACGACATTAATCTCAAATTTGAAAGCACTATTAGCAGTTCATGCATTGAATTTCTCGATTTACAAATTGAAGTCATCGAAAATAAATTGACCACTAGATTGTACCGAAAGAAAACAGCAGGCAATACTCTCTTGTATGCCGAAAGTGGACACTCAAAAGCTCTCATTAAGAGCATCCCTTATCGAGAGTTCCTCCGGGCTCGGAGGAACTGCAGCTCGGATAGTGACTTTGAACGTGAGTGTGTCAGTATGAGTTTGAGATTTTCAGAGAGGGGTTATAATTGTCATGTTGTTGAACAAGCGCGTTTAAGAGCTGCCAAATTTGATCACAATGATCTTCTGGTTCCTAGGGATAAACTAAACAGGGACAACGAAAAGACCATTCGGTACATAACAACCTTCAATTCTAATTCTGTGGAGGTTAGAAAAAGTTTAAAGAAACATTGGGCAATCTTAAAAACTGAACCTACATTGGAAGAGGTGATTAAAGATTCACCTAATATGACATTCAAAAAGGCAGACTCCTTGCGTAACAAACTTTGCAAAAATGAAGTCAGCTTAACTAAACTTTCTAAAACTGATATTCAAGGTTTTTACACCTGTATGATGTGCAAAGCCTGCACATTCAGTTCTAATGTAAAGAAGGTGTATTACCCTGTAATAGATGCCAACAAAAACATTGATAAACATCTTACATGCTTAACAGATTACTGTGTTTATGTACTGTTGTGTCCTTGTGTGAAAAGATACGTAGGCAGCACCATGTTTGCTGCTAAAAAACGTGTCTTGGAACACATGAGGGCAATACAGAATAGGGATAAATTGTCCCCCATTGCACGACATTTTGAGGAGTTCCATAAGAGCAATCGCAATCTATTACGATTTTTCGTAATAGATCGCATAACCCCCAGTACTAGGGGAGGGGACCGAATCCGGAGATTACGGCAATTGGAATCCTTCTATATTATGGAACTAGATACTAAGATCCCGGACGGTTTGAACTCGGAAGAGGAACTGTCTTGGTTTTTGGGGGAATAATTCAGTTAGTTTTTTCTTGCTGGGAAGTATTTCCACTTCAGTATTATATTATCGTTTTGAAGACCCACAGTAGTTCTATTTTTGCATCCATACCTATTTGTAACTGTTTTTAACTGTTCTATTGTGTATGCGTGAAGATTCACAGATGTGTATCCTGGTTTGTTTTCAGCCACAATCTGTTTATATTTTTTTCAGATGGTGTTCACATTTGAAGAAATACATTATCATTGAAGATCTACATTGACTTTTGCTGACTAAAAGAATTTAGGTTCATGGTTTAGTACTGGTACCTTCTTGTGATCATATTTTACTGGTCAGTTTCGAAAACTTCCTTTGAGGTTGTTGATGCATTTATAAGTATATACACAGATATGTGTTTATCTCCACTGTACCTCTCTTACCCACTTGGGTATTGAGCATCTATGAGAGTTTGACTTGATTTACTTGTCATTGTTCTGATATACATTTTGTGTTTGGGTCCACTTGGGTTTTATTTTTATATTTTTATATTTATTTGTGTTGCTTTGAATTTAAGCACTTGGCAGTCATTAGACCATCAGAAAGCCATAAAGTGTATAGGTACTATATGGCAGAGTATACAGGTATCATGTGGTCCACTGGGGCAATATAACATGCACTAATATGCCTTCGTTATAACGTCCATGTATATTTGTACTATCAACAATAATCACCATTAATATATTCTCCATTTGGAGTTATTTAGATTTTTTAGGAGTGATTTTGTTGAGATTATTTACTCTTTGGTACAATGGCTGAGAACACAGGTATTATGTGGCCCACTGGGGCAATATGACGTTCACACATTTGCCTTAGTCTTATGTCCATGTATAATTTTTGCACTCTCCACAATCACCATTCACATTTATTTTGATGGAAGTTTGGCCAATGTTTGGTAACGTGGATACGGGAACATTTGCATTTATTGTCGCCTTGACAACTAGTATTCTCGGCACATAAAGAAAGTAGTCCTTCCTTGATGACCATGATCAGGTTGGAGGCCGATGTTGAGTGTGTAGATATTCGACACATGCAGGTTTTCATAACTTGTATGCATTTTTTGACTTACTTTCCTTATGAAATTACCGTGGTTTACTGAGCATGAAGTCGGGCTGTAACAATGTATTTAAACGCCTTGAAATGTAAACATGGAGATACGTACATTTAATTGTCATTTTTTCTAATTTTCATAATTTTTGATGTAGTGGGCGGTAACAACATTACTTCTTCACTTATGTGATGTAACTACGTACATTGTTTCCAAATCAAATGATTTATGGGTTACCGATCTACATATTTTCACCATTGTAAAATGGCGGTACTACCAGGGTTAGAAGACTTGAGTATTCTCAGTCCCCTTTCTTTGTCATTGAAATTCTTCACGTGATGCACTGAATGTTCATGTATATTTTTGGAAATGTTTGTATTGCAATTTACCCGTGACCAAGGCGCTTGCCGCCGAAACGCGTTGGGTTGTTGCGGATTTGATATTTGGAATAAACTGATGTGAAGCCCCGTGAGTGTGCGATTTATTTGGAAGGAGTGCATTAGTACTTCGGTACTGCGTGAAAACTTTATGGAATTGACAGGGAGCCTTGGACCCTGGGATTGCACCGCTGACTAGGTTCCGGCTACCTCTGAGGAAGTGCTCTTTTATATATATATATATATATATATATATATATATATATATATATATATATATATATATATATATATATATATATTACCTACTGGCGGTCGCCAGTAGGTAGTTATAGTTAGGACCACGTTTCCATAGGAAAACCTCAACATTCTATTTTGAATAACTTTGGCGCCGGTCGACGAATCCTCGCGAATTTCTCAAAATAGGTGGGGCGCTACGCTCCGCTCCTACCCTGAAAGTCTCGGGGGGATCCGTCAAGCGGGGGCTGAGATAAAAGGGGGGTCCCAAAACGCGTTTTTCCCATGCATTTTTCCATAGGACCTTTAGAACGAGCTACAGCCCGAACGGCTGAACAGAATTACTCAAAATTTGGCAGAGAGGTAGTCCCTAGGTCAAGGAAGTGCCTTTTGTAGGTTTGGTGTAAATCTGTTCAGTAGATTCTGAGAAAATAGCCTTTAAATCAATATATATATCTGAGCCCGCTTACGGTACGCTTACCGTACGCTTACGGTAAGCGTACGGTGGCGTGCGCGAGCGCGATTCTGATTGGCTCTTAGATCTTAGTAAACATTCGAATCGGCCGAAACCAGGAAGCGGCGGCCGCCATTTTGTGTATTTCACTCAGAAAAAAAAGAGTGAAAACAAGGAAAGGGGGCAATGAGGAGAGTTACAGACCCCCTTACATTTGTGAGGGGGTCAAAGAAGGACTGTAAAGTACAAAGAAAACATTTATTGATTTTAAAAAAAATCACGGGGTACGCGTACGGTAAGCTTACGGTAAGCGTACGGTAGAAAAAAAAAAAAAAAAAATGAAAATCAGATTTAAGTGTTTAGATATTAGGGGGCTCTAAAAAGAGCCGTTGTGTTTATGAAATGATTTTTTAGTGGTACCTACAAGTAAGTACCGATGCAGAGTCTAAGGTTCAAGAGGAAGACTCTGTTCCCTTCATCATTGAAACGCAAGTTGTTGTGGTAAATGGCACCCATACCATAGTCACGGAGGAAAGCAGAAACCGATTTGTTGACGTGCTTTCTTGCTTTGTCATCGCACCGCGTGCCCACCGTGCGTGCACGGCACTAACTGCGTAAAGTGGGCGCGCGGTGCGCGAAGCGCACCGCGTGCTCACTGTGCGCGCACGGTGCGCGAAGCGCACCGTGCGCGCACGGAACGAACTGCGTTAAGTGGGCGCGCACGCCACGAATGGCGTAAAGTAACTTAGCATTTAAAAAACCGTACAAATTCAATGAAAAAACCATAGGTTTCACACACGTTATAGTTAGGAATTAGCATTTAAAAAACCTTGCAAATTCACTGAAAAAACCATAGGTTTCACACATGTTATAGTTAGCGGAAATTTTACTGATAAAAAACCAATGAAATTCCCCCGTTATAGTTAGTGCAGGCAACTATAACTCACGCGACCGCAATCTTCTGCTGATGACATATGTGTCTTTATGAAAAAAAAATATTTGTAATCTATGTATAGCTAAAAATTTATGGAAGAAGACATGGGCAAATAAGTGTCTAAATACAGTATTAGCATCAGCAGAGGATTGCGGTCGCGTGAGTTATAGTTGCCTGCACTAACTATAACGGGGGAATATATATATATATATATATATATATATATATATATATATATTCCCAAAAGATGCCCTGCAACAGAGACGCACTCCTCCAGCCGATGAGTTTCACAACTATTTATTTGCATGGAACAGAATAACATCTCTGCCTTTTTAAATCCATTTTGCCTTACGCGTTTCAGAGCGTTCGCGCTCTTTCTTCAGAGGCAGATTCAAACACACAGCAGTTCTTAGATTACCCACAGTTCCCTTCATGTCTTGATTGAGGCTTCCGGTGTGCCCCTCTTAATAGAAATAATTACAGTGCATGACGGAACTTGTAGTTAATGTTTCAATAATTTTTTACCTCCAGTGGTCGTGCGTGTTTAAAGTTAATTTCTTGGACCAATTTTTACCCTCCAGTGGGTCACAGAAATGGGAGCCTGTTCCATAATCTTGGCATCCGCTGCGCCGTCCTTACCACCACGATTGATTCATGGCTGACGATCCCTTGACATTGATGGGTGGTGCGACCTCTCACGGCTGGACCTGCCGTGTAAAATCTTCCCAAAAGATGCCCTGCAACAGAGACGCACTCCTCCAGCCGATGAGAGGCGCACCACCCATCAATGTCAAGGGATCGTCAGCCATGAATCAATCGTGGCGGTAAGGACGGCGCAGCTGATGCCAAGATTATGGAACAGGCTCCCATTTCTGTGACCCACTGGAGGGTAAAAATTGGTCCAAGAAATTAACTTTAAACACGCACGACCACTGGAGGTAAAAAATTATTGAAACATTAACTACAAGTTCCGTCATGCACTGTAATTATTTCTATTAAGAGGGGCACACCGGAAGCCTCAATCAAGACATGAAGGGAACTGTGTGTAATCTAAGAACTGCTGTGTGTTTGAATCTGCCTCTGAAGAAAGAGCGCGAACGCTCTGAAACGCGTAAGGCAAAATGAATTTAAAAAGGCAGAGATGTTATTCTGTTCCATGCAAATAAATAGTTGTGAAACTCATCGGCTGGAGGAGTGCGTCTCTGTTGCAGGGCATCTTTTGGGAATATATGTATGTATATATATATATATATATATATATATATATATATATATATATATATATATATATATATTCCATATAATATAATTACAACACTAAAATACAGCACACATAGAACACTAAAATACAGGCATATCATAGTTAGTTTTTGTCCAGCAGTTTATTTCAAAATTATTTCTGTGTTACAATCAATATAATGGAAATACTGCAAGCAACTTATCATCAAGGGCATACCAAATTTTCCCCTACTTCGCGAGGTAAACAATGTTTGCCAAACAGCACATTTGCAATCATACACAATTGCTACAAACCTGCAAATACATGGACTGTAGAAGATTTTCATGCCATTATGGACTTGGGGGATGCTTTATATACTCACATAGCCGTGATAACACAGGAATGCCTCACCCAAATGGAACATGCATTACCATACAAATATCATTTGAAGGACTTATAGAGTACATTACAAATCTGGCATATAGTCTAAAGCGACCCAATACAAATTACTTACCGTATGAATTAACTCCAATAGATATAAGTACAATTAAAAAAACGTTCACTACATAAGGCAATGCTCATAACAGAACAAAATACAAGTTCCATATTAAAAAAACATATTTATGTACATTCTACTGGAGCATGTACAGATTTTTTCACACACAAATTGAAAACTTGCATAGAAACTGAAAAACATTTGCTCCGGGAATCAAAGACAAGCACTCTTGTAAATACACAACAGCCATCAGCATCATTAGCTAATACTCAACATACTCGGACAAAACCACATGCCCTTTTACCTCTAGCACCTGCGCAACTGCCTCTACCTACCTGCAATAGCATAGATACACCACAATATACTAGTGTCTCACATTATAATAGTACTACATATGCAAGTATACTTACAAATACACTTAAACACAACACAGAAATCACAAGTAGTAAGACAATAAACATACATACACAAAATCTGACAGCCTCAACAAGTGATTTGCATACTAACACATATACACATAGTTCCCATCCTACAAACATACCTCATACTGATAGTAACAAAATAATTGTTCCACAAAGTCCCACCAATGGCATATTGTCCAAGAGGCAAAATACCATCAAGAATAACAACATAGGCAAAACTTTTTTAGCAGAAACACAACAAAATATAAATGTATTAAATAGTACAAACAAACAGCACACACAAACAGATATTAGACTAACATCAAGATGTGCACAATCTCTACAAAATAGTCTATTTGCTATTCTACATAACAACTGTAAACCCGCAGATAGTTGGGATAGTCTAGACTTGCAATCTATTATGGATCTCGGAGATGCTCTTTATATTGAAATGCAGTCTGTTAATAAAGAAAATTGTATGCAGCCACAATATTTACCCAATTACATAGATCACAATAACATTATATATGCAATTAAGCTAAAAAAATGCTTTAGAATTGAGGTAAAAGAAGCAGAAATGCAAAACACCAAGTTTTTGACAACCATTACTTCAATTGATTTGCAAAATGGTATATTAGTTTGTTTAAATACATATACTATTTCGATATTCAAAACTATCCATGCATACTTTATATTTAATCCAAATAGCCAAAATGAGAAAGTAATACCTCATGCTAATGGGACATGTATTGCTATAGAAATCGAGTCCCCTAATCAACATATTGAATACATCATAACGTGAGCTCTTCAAGACAAGGTAACAAATTCACTAAGTATTACTTTATACTTCACTCCAGTTAAAATAAACACAATTGCCAAATTGTCACTTAAGGTAACCCAAAGAAATCATAGGAAAAAAAACCTGAAAACTATAAAAAACATATATGTCCATACTACAAACATAGCTCTGAAGGCATTACCACATATCACACCAATAGACTTACAGGTAGAACATACAATTAGAGAAACACTCAACAGCAATAGTCAAATACATACAGAGATTTCCACAACTGCAAGTAATATTGGCTCTAACATAGCTATTAACAATACCAATGTACTAACTAGCACATTTACACCTGATGCTGAAATTCACAATCAACCAACTACAATAGTAGTCCAACAAAATAACAGTAACAGAAAAAGAACGCATACACAAGAACCAGAAAATCCACTTAACAATGATACAAATATAGCATCATTCACAACAAATGCCATAATTAGTAGTTTCCATGCACAAATTAGATATGGCCCAGAGTATGCACTATTTGCAATCAATTATGGCATAAACAAAGTTTACAAAAAACGCACAATGTAAAAAAAAAGGGCAAAATTCATCGAATGTAACATTAGCAAATATCTAACTGAAGATATATGCAGAACATGCTACAAATATATTGCCAAGGATAAAATACCACCTTGTTCTTTCTATAATGGGATGACATTTCCTGATATACCACCAGAATTACACTTGCATAATTTAGAAGAGAGATTAGTATCACCAAGAATTCCTTTTTTACAAATTAGAACACTGCCGCGTGGCTTTCAAAAATCTCTCTCAGGTGCAGTAGTTAACGTCCCTGCCGATGTTATGACAACTGTCACTGTTTTACCAAGACAAATTAATGATAACATGACAATTCCCATAAAATTAAAAAGAAAATTAAGCTACAAATCCTATACTGTAGCGGGTCGCAGGGAGGCACAGGGACGTGAGAGGTGCTTATGAAGGTTTTTATTGATTTTACAGAGCGTTTGGATAGTCGGGCACTCCTGTAGTACGGCAGGGGGAGGTCTGAAACACGTGGCTCCGGGCTGGTGCGGCTTCTTCTCTCCCAAGTGGTCCGAGACTTCTCCAGGTTGTCGATTCCCTGAAGGCCTCTCCGGGGTGGTGGGTTGCCCAAGGAAGAAAAGAGAAGATATGGGGGAGGATCAGGTTCAGGGAAGTTACGCTCGTTTTCTAGGGAAGGGAGTGAGGGACCACGCAGTGCTCTCCTTAAACGACCCAGACAGTGAAAGACAATAAAGTGCTCAAGGGTAGGGAGACCAGTACCAGCTGCTGGGGTCGACGTATGGATCAAGGAGGTTTAGAACCCTTTCTTCCCACCCACGCTCTGATGCGGCCTTGTACCTGTTGAAGCCACACTTCCCTTGAAGTGTGGCACGGGGATTCGCCGGTACGTTGGCATCCTGACGCTGCCCTCTGGACGTCCGCGATGTTGTCGTCTCTTCCTCCATTTCCTCCGCTCGCCTGTTCTCCTCCGCTCTCCTGTTCTCCTCCGCTCCCTCTGCTTGCCGGTTCTCCTCCGCTTCCTCCGCTCTCCTGTTCTCCTCCGCTTCCTCCGTCCTCCTGCTCGACTCGCTGCCCTCCACGCTTCTCTCCTCCGGGTGAATAACACACCACCCTGTCCTCCTTTCCCGATACTTCTGGTTCCGGGTAGACGACGTCACGAAGGGGGCCGGGTCCGGGATAGTCGAACTCCGCCCAATTAAAGTAACAGTCGCCTTTTTGTGTCTCAGCCTCGGTTTTCCAATACCGGGTAGGAGTCAGATCCCCGTGAGGCTGTGGGGAGAGAGAAGAAAGGGGTGACCAACTAGGGTTTGGTCCGTGGTCCCCCCTGACATCGTCACATATGTCCTCCCCAGGAATCTCCCGATCGGGGAGAGGAAAGCGGGAGAGGAAATCCGCACTAGCATTTTCAGCACCTTTTCGGTGTCGGACCGTAAATGAGAAGGGTTGCAGGGACAGGAACCATCTCATTACCCGGGGGTTCAAAGATGCGTTTCTGCTCATCCACTGTAGCGGAGCGTGATCGGTATATAACGTGAATGGGTGGCCCTCCAGATAGTACCTGAGCTTGTTGATTGCCCATTTCACTGCTGGACATTCTTTCTCTATGGTCGGGTACCTTCCCTCCCTGGGAAACAGCTTGCGGCTAATATACAGGATGGGGTGTTCCAACCCATCAGACCCTACCTGAGAGAGTACCGCTCCCACCCCATAATCGGAGGCATCTGTGTGCACTACAAATGGCTTAGCGAAGTCGGGGTATGACAATACGGGGGCGGTGGTAATGACCCGTTTTAAAGCTGTGAATGCTTCCCACATGTCCTTACTAGGGGTATGGAAAAGGTGAGGGCGAAAGTCCTGTTTTAAGGTATTGGTGAGGGGAGCTGCGAGCGCCGAAAAAGATGGAATAAACCTGCGGTAATAGCCGATGAGCCCCAGAAAGGCTCTCATCTCCTTTTTTGAGGTTGGAAATGGTGTTTCCGAGATGGCTCGGACTTTTTCTATTTGGGGTTCTATGAACCCATGTCCCAGGACGTAACCTAGGTACTTCACTTTGTGAAAGCCTATGCGGGACTTCTTGGAATTGATATGCAATCCGGCGGCCCGGAGGGTTCCACAAATGGTCTCTAGGTGTTGTAGGTGCGTCTCCCAGGAGGGGCTGAATATAATGATGTCGTCCAGGTAAACCGAACTGTAGTTATGGTGATGTTTCAGGACCACGTTCATGAGGCGCTGGAAGGTCGCGGGGGCTCCATGTAATCCAAAAGGCAGGACGTTGAACTCATAGAGCCCATCCGGGGTGGCGAAGGCAGTCTTTTGTCTTATCTTCTTCTCGTAGCGGGACCTGCCAATACCCCTTGGTCAGGTCTAACGTGCTAATGTATTTGGCTTCCCCTAGTTTTTCAATGAGTTCATCCACTCTGGGTATTGGATATGCATCAAACCACGTTGAGGGAGCGAAAGTCCATACAAAAACGGGTGCTGCCGTCCGGTTTGGGCACCATAACTATTGGAGAAGACCAGTCACTTCTGGATGGTCGAATAACCCCAACCGTAGCATTTCTTCCACCTCTTTTTGTACGATAGGTCTCTTAGCGGCGGGTATTCTATAGGGGCGTACTTTCACTGTGGTTCCAGGCCGTGTCTCTATCCGATGTTCGGCAAGCGAGGTCAGTCCGGGTCTGTCCGAAAAGATAGGAGCAAACGGGGTCAGTACGCCCCGTAACATCTCATTTTCGTGGGCTTTTAAGTCGTCGTTGATGACCAGTTGGTCCAAGGTGGAGGCGGTGGAGGTCCCACTCGGTAAGACCAAAGAGACTTCCTTCGGTGGGGCCCCAAGCCATTTTTTTAGAAGGTTGATGTGATAGGTTTGTTGTTTCCTCGAGGACATCTGTAATAGGTAACTAGTCTTCCCTATGGTGTCTAGGACTTTATAGGGCCCTGCCCATTCTGACTGAAATCGTTTCGTAGGCGAGGGAAGCATTACCAAAGCCCAGTCACCAACCTCCAGCCTCCTCCATTTCTTTCCTTTATCATAGTACGCTTTTTGTTTGGTTTGGTTTTTCTCGAGATCGGTGTGGGCGAGGTCTCTCAACTTTCCTAGGGTGTTTTTGAGGGACAGGCTGTAATCCAATACTGTTCTCTCCTCATTTCTTTCCCCCTTCCAGGCTTCCTTCGTCATCTCCAAGAGAGAACGGGGCTGGCGTCCGTAGAGCATCTCGAATGCAGAACAGCCGAGGCTACTGTGTGTTTGTCCGCGTATCACGTACAAGGCCAGCGGCAGCAGTTGATCCCAGTCCCGTCCACTTACTGACAGCATTTTCTTGAGGGTGGTTTTTAGGGTCCCATTATAGCGCTCCACGAGCCTGTCGGTTTGAGGGTGGTACACCGAGGTTTTTATTTGTTGCACGTTAAGTATCTTGCATACCTCCTGCATCAAGCGGGACATGAAGGGAGTCCCTTGGTCTGTTAAGACCTCCTTCGGGAATCCCACTCTCGTAAACAGTTCGATGACTTTCTCTGCTATTGCCCTTGAGGTTGGGTTTTTGAGGGGAAAGGCTTCGGGGAATCGGGTGGCATAGTCCACTACCACAAGTGCGTAAAGGTTACCTTTCCGGCTTTTTGGGAGGGGACCGATGAGATCCATCCCAACTCGCTCAAAAGGGGTACCGATGATAGGGAGGGGTTGTAGTGGTACAGCAGGGGGGCGATGAGTGTTCTTCCGTTGGCACACTTCACAGGAGAGGCAGTGGTTTTTTATCTCTTGATACACCCCTGGCCAATAAAAATACCTCAGGATGTTGTGGATGGTTTTCTCACTCCACATGTGGCCGGCCAATAAGTGTGTATGTGCATAAAACAATATCTGTTCCCTGAATGATGCGGGGACCAATAGCTGTAAGGGGTCGCCCGCTTTTCCCTGTCTGTAAAGGAGTCCCTCTTGTATCATGAAGCGAGGATAACTCGGGGAGGAGCTGTCTTGCTCCGCGTGTGCTCGTTCCCATGCGTTGAACAACGAGGGGTCGCTAGTTTGCGCGAATCTGAAGCTTCTGTCGGTAACCCATGGATCAGGGGAGATAAGGGTAGGAACGGCTTTTGGGGGGGGGAAGGGGGGCCCTCCAGGGACACCGTAAAGAGGCTATGAAAATGGGGATTATCGGTGCCTATGATGATCTCTTCTGGCAACGTTTCGAGTACCCCCACCCGGACCTCCTGGATTTTTCCCTCCTCTATTTCTAGGAGTACCTATGCTAGGGGGTATGCTTTCACGTCCCCATGAACGCATTTAATGTGCACCCACTTTTGGGGAAAGACCTGCGCAGCGCGTACAAAGACCCCTCGTATCACCGATTGCTTACACCCTGAGTCTAATAGGGCTTTGGCGGGTCTCCCATTCACTGTTACCCTTACATGATAGGCTCTGCTTACTCCAATGTGCAAAAATCTAGGAACTACTAGTGGCACTGTTGCTCTACGCATTATATGCACCAGCACATTGCCTTGGATTTCAATTGCCACTGCAAAGTATCTAGGATGGGCGTGGATGATTAGATTGAGACTGCTAGTCAATTGACTATTCTCTGGAACCGGGGGAGACTGCTAGTCTTTTTACTATTCCCCCCCCTGCTAATGTTTAGCATTTTATCGTATGTAATTTCTTTTAAAAATTTTAATTATTTAAATATCATTGTTTTAACAAAAAGTATCCACTGTAATTATTGCGGAATGTCTAATCCAGGGCTTTAATTATGTCAACCCGCATCTGATCTGAACAGCACCGCTGCCAAATGAAATAATGTCTCCCTTATGGATCTAATTTAACTAGATTTTGTAAAAGTATGTAGTATCGAAATGTATTGTATTTAATAGTATTTTAATGTATCTAATGAATTGTTATTGTATATTGTATCTTGCTTTTATGAATATCCTTCGAATAAAGCATACTTTGACTAGATAGGCTCTGCCTAGTTCGGCCGAGTAGAGAACTGTCTTCGGCAGGTATCCCACCTCCATGGGTTCTTCGGATCCCTTTTTCTGGGGGCATAACCGAGCAATATGCCCCCAGGCCCCACATTCAAAACATTGCGGTCCCCTAAAGGAAGGAACGTCCAGTTTGGGGGGGGGGACGAGGCAATGCCATCTCCGCTGGGGCTCGTGGTTTCCGATCCGGTCTACCGACGGGTCTCGTTACTTTCTCTGCTTCCCCTGCGTAAGGTCTGGGTTGTGCTCAGGAGAAGGTTACAGCCATGTCGACCGCTTGGGCGGTGGTCAGATGGGAATGTTGACGCAACCATCGTTGAGTCCCATAGGGGAGAGCGTCCAAATATTGCTCCAAATATATTTTGTCCATGATTTCTTCTTTGGTACTGCTAGCGGGAGTGAGCCACTTATCTGACGCGGCCTTTAATCTAAAGAAAAGGGTTTTGGGATTTTCGCCGCTGGACCCTCTTTCTTTACGGAACCGTACTCTATATGCTTCCGAGTCCAACCCTAAATGGTCCAATATAACAGTTTTAATCACGGCGTACGGGGTATTGCCAGAGGCATTGGCAACTTGGTACGCGGCCTGGGCCTCGCCAGTCAAGAGGGGTGCCAGGAAGAAGGGCCATTTGTCCGAGGGCCAGCCACAGGCTAGGGCGGCTCTCTCAAAATTTAATAAGAAAGCGTCCGGGTCTTCTCCCGGCGCATACTTCTGCAGGGAGATCCCCGAAGGATTGGGGGACGGCCGCGTCTCCCGGGGCACCGGATTTCCAGTTGTGTCGACCACAAGCTTCTGTAGTCCCTCTAACTGTGCCGATACTGTGTTGGCGAAGGTTTCGCGGTCGGCCTTGGCGGCTTTAAGTTGCTGTTCGATCACCCAGCCTAGCTGTTCCTGTCCTTTCACCAGATGATGTAGGATCTCTTCCATCTTCGGGGTACAGATGGTTACCTCGCTGCCCGCATTCTCCACCACTTGTAGCAGGTCGAAGGGAGGCACAGGGACGTGAGAGGTGCTTATGAAGGTTTTTATTGATTTTACAGAGCGTTTGGGTAGTCGGGCACTCCTGTAGTACGGCAGGGGGAGGTCTGAAACACGTGGCTCCGGGCTCGTGAGGCTTCTTCTCTCCCTAGTGGTCCGAGACTTCTCCAGGTTGTCGATTCCCTGAAGGCCTCTCCGGGGTGGTGGGTTGCCCAGGGAAGAAAAGAGAAGATATGGGGGAGGATCAGGTTCGGGGAAGTTACGCTCGTTTTCTAGGGAAGGGAGTGAGGGACCACGCAGTGCTCTCCTTAAACGACCCAGACAGTGAAAGACAATAAAGTGCTCAAGGGTAGGGAGACCAGTACCAGCTGCCGGGGTCGACGTATGGATCAAGGAGGTTTAGAACCCTTTCCTCCCACCCACGCTCTGATGCGGCCCCGTACCTGTTGAAGCCACACTTCCCTTGAAGTGTGGCACGGGGATTCACCGGTACGTTGGCCTCCTGGCGCTGCCCTCTGGACGTCCGCGATGTTCTCGTCTCTTCCTCCACTTCCTCCGCTCGCCTGTTCTCCTCCGCCTCCTCCGCTCTCCTGTTCTCCTCCGCTCCCTCTGCTCGCCGGTTCTCCTCCGCTTCCTCCGCTCTCCTGTTCTCCTCCGCTTCCTCCGTCCTCCTGCTCGACTTGCTGCCCTCCACGCTTCTCTCCTCCGGGTGAATAACACACCACCCTGTCCTCCTTTCCCGATACTTCTGGTTCCGGGTAGACGACGTCACGAAGGGGGCCGGGTCCGGGATAGTCGAACTCCGCCCAATTAAAGTAACAGTCGCCTTTTTGTGTCTCAGCCTCGGTTTTCCAATACCGGGTGGGAGTCAGATCCCCGTGAGGCTGTGGGGAGAGAGAAGAAAGGGGTGACCAACTAGGGTTTGGTCCGTGGTCCCCCCTGACATCGTCACATATACCCATTTCGAAAATGTTAGACCAAACAAAGTAAAGCGTGCAGCTCTATATTTAGCAACTACTAGCAGTATGTTTCAAGAATATGGAGTCACCGTTAATCCCGATTGGGAATATACGCCAACAAATATACCACCTTGTAATGACACTTCTGATACAAACAATACATCAGATTCCTCAGACAACGTTGCAGCAGGGAATTTAGATACTATGCTAACTAATGAAACTATAACTACAGAAAGCATTAATATTATAAATTTAGAACCTGCTGAATATAACACACCAAGAGGTCTATATGAAGACAAAGATTCGGAATATTTAGCTTTCCCTACAATATTTTGTGGGAAGCGAAGGCCAACAAATAAAGAAAGGCATGTACCAATACATTACAGTACAATATGTCAATGGGAATTAAGAAGTAATGATCAAAGAGTAGCTAAGTCCATAACAAATGTTTTCTTTAAATTGAAAAAGTTGCATATTAAGCAAATACAGAGTAAAATATATATCTCACTTAGAAAATACTTTAACAATGGTACTGTTATTACAGCAAAAGACATAAAACAGAAATTAGACAGTATTTTCCAATTTAATGAGGGATACAAAATACTGAAAACTATACGTAGCTCGCCACCATATTGGGAGCAATGCAAAAAAGACTTATTTGCTATGATTAGACAATTAGGAATACCAACATTTTTTTTAACTTTATCAGCAGCAGAAACGAAATGGTATCATTTAATTAACATACTATTACGTACTGAGAAAAAAAACCAATGCACAGAAGAAGAATTCCAAAATATGTCATGTGAGGCAAAATGCAAATTAATACAACGAAATCCTATTACTTGTGCTAGACATTTTGACTTTCAAGTTAGAAAATTATTTAATTGTATTTTATTGCATGAAAGTAACCCAATTGGCAAGATTATAAATTACTTTTATAGAGTAGAATTCCAACAAAGAGGATCCCCACATATACATGCAATAATATGGATTGAAAATGCTCCACAATATGAAACTTCTGAACCTAATGCAATTACTGCTTTTATAGATAAATATATAACATGTGCAAAAACACAAGATCCAAATGTAGAGCCTTTATTACCCCTGCAAAGGCACGGGCATACCAAAAATTGCCGTATTAAACATAAAAGAACCTGCAAATACCAGTACCCAAAATATCCAATGCCAGAAACTTTTATACTAGAACCATTAGCACTAGACAAAACTGATCAAGAGCTCTTACAGCAAATTGAACTAATACACCTGACTATGAACACACAAGACTTCCCAAATTATACCTTTCGTCAGTTTTTAGATTCTATGCAACTAGATCTAAAACAATATGTTATATGTATGCGGTGCATTATAGAACAAAATACAATTTTCCTAAAAAGAACACCAGCGGAATGCTTTATTAATAACTACAATACTACAATTTTACAAGCATGGCAAGCAAACATTGATATACAGTACATCTTGGACGCATATGCATGTGCCGTATATATAGTATCGTATATTAGTAAATCGCAGCGTGGAATGAGCAAGATAATTGCACAAGCAGCAAAAGAAGTTTATCACAATCCAAGTATAAAAGATCAACTTAAGCATATAGGTAACAAATTCCTAAACTGTACAGAAATAAGTGCACAAGAAGCAGCATATCTTATACTTCAAATTCCTTTACGCAAAAGTTCTAGATCTTATGTTTTCATTAATACAAGCCCTCCAGAAAAGCGTACCTACTTATTAAAAGACATTGAAACTATAAATTTGTTACCAGATACATCCAATCACATACAATATGATAATGTTATAGTAAAGTACAGCAAACGTCCTACAGAATTAGAAACATGTACATTAGCTGACTATGCATCTATGTATAATGAAAATAATAAAAGTAGAAAGCGGAAAAATGAAACCGACCATGACAATTTCCTCACAGAAAATAACATTTATAGCTCAGATGAGGAAGAACTTGAAATTAATATACCAAATGAAACTGCAGAACCAGACTATACAAAACGCAAAAAACAGAAAATAATTCGCTATTGCAGATTTAACAAAAGAAATGACCCAGAAAATTATTATAGAGAATTGTTAATGCTTTATTACCCCTGGAGAGTAGAAAATCAAATTATTGGTAATAAAGGAACATATTATGAAAAATACCTAGAAATTCAAAACATAGTTGACTTTAATCATCATAAGTATAATAAGCATAATACCCCATTAACACCTAATACCGATGGAGACTGTACATTAGACACATTACTTATACCTCCAATGGATATAGAAACCGATGAAAACATATGTCCTGAAGTTCAAGTGAATGAACCACTATTATATGACTTGTCTTTTGATTTAGGCATTAGAAGTACAAGTAATGACGAACTTTTGACCAATAATATAATGCCAAATGACCAATATCACAGTTTGATGCTAAATCGTACAAATGAACAACTTAACTTTATATACCATCACTTGCATTGGATAAAAACAAAAGAAACACCTTGCTATACATTTTGTACAGGTGGTGCAGGAGTAGGCAAAAGCTTCCTTCTTACAGCCCTTTACCAAACCTTACTACGCTATTACAATACCAAAGCAGGAGAAAATCCAGATAAAATTTATGTATTGCTTACAGCTCCAACAGGCACAGCAGCACATAACATTCATGGTAAAACGCTACATAGTACATTTAAAATACCAGTTTCGCAAATGCTGACTCATAAACCACTAACTCATGAGAACAGGAGTGCACTACAAAATGAATTACTACATCTTAAATTGCTAATAATTGATGAAATATCAATGGTTGGGGCAAATCTTTTCAATTTCATACATAATAGGTTACAAGAAATAAAAATGTCCAACCTCCCTTTTGGTGGAATATCCATATTAGCAATTGGATATTTTTATCAATTAAAACCAGTTTTTGACACATACATATTTGAAAATTGTAGGCATTCATACAGACCAGTAAGTACGAATTTATGGCAAACACACTTTAAGTTGTTTGAGTTAACAAAAATTATGAGGCAGCTAAATGACTTACCATTTGCTCAACTACTAAACAGATTAAGAGAAGGAAAACAAACAAATGCCGATATAATACAAATACAAACACGCGAACCCAAAACATTACCAAAACCATCCCTTATATTATGGCAACAAACAAAGAAGTTAATAACATTAATAATGAAGTTTTATTACAACACATAATAAATTATCCTGTTTACACATCAACCGCTATAGATACAGTTGCATCTGACCTAAGCGAAATAGTTAAAAAAAAAATACTAATGCAATTACCTACAGATCCAACTAAGACCATGGGCCTGCCATTCATATTACATATTGCATTAAAATTACGATACGATCTAACTTGCAATATAAATGTTAATGATGGCTTAACAAATGGTGCTACAGGTATAGTTGAATTAGTAGAAACTATCAATAGCGTCCCTAATGTGATATGGATTCTTTTTGAAAAGGAAACTGTTGGTAAATTGACAAGACAGGAAAATAGCCACATATATTGTAATAACATTTCGCCTCATTGGACACCAATTCATGCTATCTCTAGACATTTTCAATTTACACAAAAATTTATAACAATTATACGCAAGCAATTCCCACTACGCCAATCATCTGCACGTATTATACATAGAACACAAGGAGAAACTATTGAACCACTTTACATCCATTTTAACAATAGTAAAATACATCATTTGCATTATGTTGCTTTAAGCAGAGCAAAATCATTAGAAAACATATATATTGAGAACTTTCAGCAAAACAAAATAGTTGTACACCCAAAAGTTCATGAAGAAATGGCCCGATTGGGGGCGTGGCTTGCCGAGCTGCGGAATGGCCGCTTTCTGAGCGAGCTCCGCCGGCCGGAACAAGATCCTAGATGTGATCCTGCACTTTTGGGCGTGCTGTGGCCGCCAAGGTCTGGGGCGCTAAAAGCGCAATCGACGCGACACATGCTGGTGAAAATTTGGCGGCCGGGGGGGCTTTGGTGGCGGAGATACGGGCACACACAGCCCGCAGCGGTGAGGAGGCTGCTGAGGCCGTGACCTGAAGCGGAGCCGTGAAAATCGAGGCCGGGGCGCCCCGCGTGGCGGAAGGCCCGGCTCCTCTACATTGCGGATCACTGGGGATCTGGGCGGTAGCTGTGGCGGCGGCCGGGAGGCTGCTGGCGACGCGGATGCCTGACCGGGCTGAGCGGTCCAGCGAGGAGGGGTCTGAGGCAGTGGATCGGCGCTCGGAGCTGTGAGCCTCCCCGGCAGAGGTAGCGGTGACAGGCCTGAAAAGGAAGGTAACCCGGCGCAGGAGAAGGCTGCTGCGTGATTAACCTGAGGCCCTGGGGAACCCCGGCGGGAGACTGCGGACGGAGGCTTGCCGATGAGGAGGCCTGCGAGATATCGGGCCGACGCGGGGCAGAGCGACTGCTGCGGAGAGCCAGCTGGAGGGGGCGCATTCTGCTGGACGGCGCGGGCGGACCGGAGAGGTGCTGCGGAGAAGAGGCCATCTGCTGTTGGGCGGTGAGCACATCATGCAGCACTAGTGGTAAGGTGAGGAGGCGAGCTGCGACCTGCGGAAGCAAGGAGTACCGTGACGCCGGGGGCGACGTGGGAGCCCGCTTGAGTGCAACGAGTGGGAGAGGTGCCTGCTGACAGCTGGATTTGCGGAGTACCCATCGGGAGGTGGTGTGAGGCACGTAGACGCGGATAGCGGCCTGCGGCCTGACGGCACGAGTGTGGGGCTGTTGATCTGAACCCGGGGTGAGACCGGCGCTTGGTCCCCATTGTTGTGGCCGCTGGCCCCGACTGGCGCCCCCCGGTTGCTCTTGTGGCGGGGAGAGTGAGGCCCGGATAATTCTCTGTGTGGGCCGCCCCCTGTCTGGTGTCTTATACAGCGGCTGCCATGGGAAAGCACGACGCTAAACAATCGAAGATCACCTTCGACAGCAAGCGGACGACGCGGCAAGTGGTCCCTGGTACGGAGGTGCAGGCGGACGGCAGGCTGGATCCGGGGGTGGAGGATCAGGGGGAGAACCTGCGGACCTTAATGCTGGAAATGAGGTCCAGCCTCCGTAATATCGACACCAAGCTCGACACACTCACCACGCAGCTCGAGTCGGTGAAGGCGCAGGTTACCACTCACGAAACGCGCCTGGATTCTGTGGATGGCCGAGCTGAAGACTTCCATGAATTCCAGGTAGAGACGAAGGAGCAGCTCCTACACATGGACAGGCTACTGAGCGTAATAAGGGCGAAGAATGACGATTTGGAGGCTCGCTCGCGGCGGAGCAACCTGCGAGTCACGGGGCTCCCGGAGACGACCGCCATCTCCAAAATGGAAACATATGTCACCGATCTGCTGCACGAACTGTTTGATCCGCACCTGTCCGCGGTGTTTGTGGTGGAGAGGGCACATAGGTCGCTGGGCCAGAGACCGCCGGTTGGGGCGCCCCCAAGGCCCATTATTGCCAAGCTGCTCAACTATCAGGACAGAGACACTATCCTGAGATTGGCGAGAGAGAGGGGAAAGATCACGCACCAGGGGAACGTGCTGTCCTTCTATCCGGACTTTACGCCAGCGGTGCAGGCGGCACGAAGGGAGTTCGCGCCAGCCAAGAGACTTCTCCTTCAGGCGCAGATCCCATATTCGCTGCTATACCTGGCGAAGCTTAAAGTATCATTGGACGGCACCACGCACTTTTTCACCGAGGCAAAGGCGGCGATGAAGTTTGCCAAACATGTGGGTGGAAAGAAGCAGAAACGACCGGAGGCAGGAGCGGAGATGGCGGCGGCCCACCTGAGTGACAATGACTGATTTGGGTATCGTATTGATGGGATATCTTTGTCCTGCCCCTGCAGATTGCTAACTGTGGTGACGTTGATTTGGGAAACACGACTCTTGGCCCTGTAGGCCCTTGCCGAGCTGCCACCCACTCCTAATTTTTCTTGTGTGTTATTTCCTTTTATCTTTTCTAAGTCTATAGGATCTCGAGCGGGCCGGGCCGCCTGCAGATTTTCTGGCCACCCTGTATAATCGGGGTAAGACGCTGGCTTAGACTCGCCCCCATGGGAAGGTTCCCAACTATGTTGCGGGTGGTTGACTCTAGGGTGGGTGATACACGACCTGATTGGGGGGTTGGAGTAGGCGGGGGGTGGAAGGTGGGTTGTTTTTGGTTCGTTCTTAGTTCAAGCTTACATGTACATTGCTCTGAGGTTGCTATTGTGCCTAAGGAAATGCGGAGTGTTATGGGTGTATTGGTTTGTCACAAACATGGCCCCTAGACTACCTGATATCTTAAACTGTGTAACATGGAATGTGCGGGGTCTGAATGATTGTAGGAAGGCCAGGCTAGTGCATGCTTACTTAGTCCGACACAGTGTGGACATATGCCTCCTCCAGGAGACTCATCTGGGGTCCTCCTCGTCTCCCCGACTGCGCCATGCCCGATGGGGCCAGGTATATTCTGCTACCTACTCCACGTACGCAAGAGGGGTGGCCATTTTAATTAAAAAGGGGTTGGACTGGCGGGAGGATCTGACACACTGTGACCCGGAGGGTCGATATGTTTTAATCCGGGGACTTCTATGTGGTGTTTGGGTAACGATTGTGGCTGTCTACGGCCCGAACGTGGACTCTCCAGGGTTCTTTCAGGACGTCTGGGCAAGGGTACGGGGAGCTGGATGCACCACTGTTATCTGGGGAGGGGATTTTAATGCTGTACTTGACGACACACTGGACAGACACGGTGCCGCCCGCTGCCTACACCCTGCGGCGGGTGCCGCGCTGGGGGCGATTGTTGAGGAGGAGGGCTTGGTGGATGTGTGGAGGGCCAGACATGGTGAGATGAGGGAGGGTACCTGCATCACTGACCACCGATGCGCCTGGTCGAGGCTCGACTATTGGCTGCTGTCTAGGGACGCGGCCCTGTGGACGGTAGAGGCTGAGCATATGCCGCATTCACTCTCGGACCACGCGCCCTGCATGTTGAGACTGTCGCTACCCGGTCTGCCCCCGAGGGGTTTCTCCTGGCGCCTGCCGCGGCATGCGCTGCTAGACGAGGTATTTAAGGAAGAGATACGTGAGGACATTGTCAACTACTTTGAGCTGAACACGGGCTTGGTGGACACTGAGGCATCCCTGGGGGAGGCCTTTAAAGTGGTGCTTCGTGGAAAGTGTATTGCACGTCAGGCGGGAGTGCTGAGGGCTATTAGGAATACGCTCGCTTCGTTGGAGGCAGACATTAAAGATCTGGAGAGCCGCTTCTATGCCGAGAGCACCCCAGACATACTGGGCCTCCTTAAGCCTAAGCTACTGGAATATGATGCGGAGGCGCAGCGGGAGGTTAAGTTTCTGGGTAAAAATGCGGTGGCCAGGAGATACGGGGAGGGAGATAGGCCGGGGCGTACTCTGGCGAATATGATACGGCCGTCTAGGTCGGCGACGTTTGTTCACGAACTGCGCTCGAAAACTGGAGACATGATACGGGGAAAAGAGGACATATTGCATGACTTCTCGGGCTTCTACTCTGACTTGTACACTGCCACGCAGGGGGACTGCCCGGAAGGGCTGGACTCTTTTCTAGAGTCCATAGCTCTAGTCTGGTTCAATAATCACCATAGAGAATATCTGGATCTCCCGATAACAGCTGCGGATGTGGCTCAGGTGATCAAGGGTTTACCCCTGGATAAGGCCCCTGGCCCAGATGGGCTGACGACGGCCTTTTACAAGACCTATGCGGAGGAACTGGCTCCCCGGCTGTTGGCAGTGTATGAGGAAGCCTTACAGGTGGGAAGGCTTCCCAGCACGATGCGTGAGGCGTCCATTATCACCCTGTTAAAACCGGACAAACCACAAGACGAAATAGACTCGTACAGACCTCTCTCCTTAATAAATGTAGATGCGAAAATACTGACCAAACTACTTGCCGATCGAATACAACCGATGCTGCCCTTGATAGCTTTACCGGACCAATCTGGATTTATCCCGGGGCGGTCCACGTCCCACAACCTCCGTACGATCTTTTCCATACTGCACTACTTGCATCCGGATGTGCACGCTGCGGTGGTATTCTTGGATGCCACCAAAGCTTTCGACACTCTGGAATGGCCATATCTATTTGCAATACTGACTCGTATGGGCTTTAGTCAGCTCTTAATAAATAAAATCCGCCTATTGTATATGATGCCTTGTGCCAGAGTTAAGGTGAATGGTATGATCTCGGACCCGTTTCCGATATCGCGGGGTACGCGTCAGGGTTGCCCACTGTCCCCGCTCCTTTTTGCCATTGCGATGGAGCCGCTAGCGGCACGAGTTCGGCAACATCACACGGCGCGTGGAATCGGGCTTAGCGCGCGAAGTCTGTTGATATCACTGTATGCAGACGACGTAACGCTTTATCTTACTAAGCCCGAAGAGAATCTGGACGTGGTACTGCGAGAATTCATCCGCTTTGAAGGGTTGGCCGGTATAGCGATAAACTGGTCCAAGTCGGTGGTCTTCCCGTTGACGGAGAGTACCCCGAGGCGGCTGTCGGAGTACCCCTTGCGGTGGGAGATGGATGCGGTTAAATATCTTGGCATCTGGGTGAGTCGTGTGCCTCAAGACCTTTGGACTCTTAATTTTGGGAGGGCAGTTGCGTGGCTGTAGGAGAAGGTAAAGATATGGGGGCGGATGCCCCTATCGCTGACAGGAAGGATAGCCCTGGTCAAGATGGTGGTTCTGCCCAAATTTTTATATCTGTTCGCGAATATTCCGATCCCTCTGACGTCGCAGTTTTTCGCCACACTGCGGTCACACCTGATTGAGTTGGTGTGGGCTGGTGGCCAGGCGCGCGTTTCTTGGGACATGCTGACGCTGCCGCTCACGCAAGGTGGGCTGGGGGCGCCTGATATGCGGTTATATGCTTTGTGCGCCCAGGCCCAATATTTGCACTTTTGGGTGCATCCGACGCCCTTTCAGCCGCATGTGGCTGTAGAACAGGACACTGTAGCACCGGTCCCGCTCAGAGTAGCCATCTGTGCGAGGGCACGCCGCCCCCGGGGAGATGTGGACACGATGGAGATGCTGCGCTGGGTCTGGGCGGAGCTCGGGCGCAGGGCGGGTGTGCCTCTCCTCTACGCCCCGTCCTTGGCCCTGGAGCGCAACCCGCTGTTGCCCTGTGCCGTTGACGGAGCTAGCCCACATTTGATGCGGCGGATGCATTTGCATACGTTTGCGGATCTTTTTCCGGGAGATGTCTTCGTGCAGCCGCCGGTGGCAGCGGAGGGACAGGCGGTGACCTTTTCTGAATTGTTTTTTTATCACAAGCTACGGGAGACATGCCGAGCGTTAAGTGGGGATTTTCCGGCGGCCCCACCGGTGTTCAGGGCGCTAGAGGGCGTTGTGGGTTCCCCGTCTCCCCGGCGATTGGTAACTAGACTATATAAATCCATGCAGACTGACGCTCCGGTGGTGCGTCCTCAGTCTCTCCAGCACTGGAATGAGGAGCTTGTCTCTCCCCTGTCGGAGGAGAAGTGGGCCTTCTGTTGTGGGCAGCTGGCTGAGCTCTCCCCCAACTACAAACTGCGGCTCATACATTTCAAGTATCTGCATAGGTTCTACAGAACTCCGATTGCACTGCACAAAATGGGATTGCGGGAGAGCGCCGGTTGTTGGAGGTGCGGGGGCGAACCCGCCTCGTTTTTACACATGGCGTGGTCATGCCCCAAACTCACGGAGTTTTGGTCCCGGGTATTTGAGATAACCAACCAGATGTTGGATCGCGTTGATGCTCCTGCGCCTGAGCTGGGGATACTGGGATATGTCAAGAGCACGCCCCCTGCGACACGCAAACTGCACGCCATGCTTTTTTTGTTTGCTAAACGACAGGTGGCAATACACTGGGGTAGGAGTCGGGTGCCTTCGGTGAAGGGATGGCTGTCAGATGTGGCGTATGGTCATGAGCAGCTGAGCGTGTTCTGGGATTTGATGCCGTCCGCCTCCCGTCCTCGGGATATTTGGGAACCCTTTGTGCAATGGACTCAGGAGCAGCGTGCGACAGAGACTTCACTGGATGACTGAATGTGGATGGTCCGGCGTGTGCCCCGGGGGCGGGGGAGGGGGGAGGGCGGAGTGCCTGGGTAGGAGGGGAGATACTTTGGGTGGTCCCTTGGTCCATGTTCGCCCCACTGAGGATACGAGGACTTGGGCCTGATACTGTATATTACTGGACGGGCGCACTGGCAGGCCTGGCTTTGTTATGTGTGGATGTCTTTTTCCATTGTTGGTAGACCAAGATGTTAGAAATACCACGAGAGGTGGATGTACATGAGCGACTGCATGAGCAAGTATCACTGATATACTGAAACTGTAATGTTGCTGGCTTTTGTTGTTGGTTGTTGCTCTACGTTGTGTCAACTTTAATAATGACTTAATAAAAATTTAAAAAATAAAAATAAAAAAAAAATAAAGAAATGGCCCGATTAAGGACACATATGCAATTGGAAATATCAGTACCCCAATTATGTAACTATCTGCAAAACTTTAATATTATTGTACATAACACACGTTCACTGCAAAAAAATTACAAAGCTATACAAGCCGACACAAATATCATGAATGCAGATATTAAATGTCTCACTGAAATAAACACAACTAGGAAAGGAGACAGCAATTCATTATCAATTCAACACTATCACCTAATAATATTTGATAAATTCCATAATCGGCATACTAAGCATGGAATCGCTATTTATTACAAGCCAAATATTTCCGTGTTGCCAATTTATGAAACACAACACGAAATTGACATTGTACATTTTACTTTACTTCTGAATAATTGTGACTACTTATTTGTAATATTATACAAACCACCACATGTAGAACTACAAAAACTTTTGCAAGTATTAACTAGCATATTAAACTTTTACCCGGATTATAGATATATAATAATGGGTGACTTCAACATAGATTTAACACAAGTATCGCACAACACAACACTACTATTAGAATACATGCAAACCCAATTCCAATGTCACCAAAAAATACAAACCTACACAACAGACTACAATTCAACATTAGATCATATATATGCTAATGTAAATGTAACTCACTTTGGTATATTAGAGTCCTACTATAGTGATCACAAAGCATTATGGGTAGCAGTTTAACAAGCATAATTTATCATTGGATATGTTCTTTTCTTTCAGAGATTTCCTTTCTTTACATGTTATATTCAGAATGTCTGCTCACATTTTTCTCTCATTGCAGATGATTTCTATACAAGAAATTAAGCAGACAAAACAAGAAGAAAGCAAACCTCAAAAAGCAATAAGAGCTAACATAGTGAAATGCTCACCGAAAACAAACTACAAAAACGCTAAGCAAGAAAATAAGGTTTAAACCATATTGCTCTAGCTGATTAAAGTGGGTCAATTAAAGGAACTTGCTACAACGAAGATTTTTTCAAACAGACAAAGGAAGGAAATGGGATTATAATTAGAAATTTTATCAACAAGAACAATGTGATAATCTTAACCAAACAAACAAAGATTTCCCGAATGCCACCGTTAACAATTCCACAACAAATTATCCAGGAAGCAGAATACATACTACAGCCACCTGCTCCACCGATTTCTCCAATAAAAACAATAAGAAAGGCAAACTTACGGTCGTTAATGAGCATATTAGGAACAATATCTGAGGCACGTAGCTTATAAGGAAATTTTTTGATGCGTATTAGCAATTACATGTAATAGTCAAGTGCAACCACACACTATCAAACGCAGTATCTATCACACACACTGTAAGACACACTCTTCAGAGCACTATAACATACATTCTATAACAAATTTGTTAACTCCAAATCTTTAGAACACACACTCTCAACAGCACACTCTTTACTACAAACTCGGCACAACACTCTCTAACACACATACTAACTATGAAAATTTAAAACACTGCCTATTGGTTCCTTCTCTTTTACACACATCAATACTATTCACTCACTCTGACACACTTTGCCATATGCAAACTCTATTACATATATTTATATACACACTCTCTATCCCTCATTCTTAACTACATAAAACTTCCCAATAGTCTCTAGTAAAATCGACTACATGCATAATAAAACATTAATAGTCTAAATAAAAACGCTAAGGACTATATTTATACTTCATCGATTTAAAAATTCCAATATACTACACACGGATGTTGCTACTACTAGCACTATTAATTACTATACACCACATACGGTGTACTATCGACTCCACTCGATCCTTTTTTAATTTCTTTTATATATCCCAATAATAGTTTAACAATACGTAATTAAAAAGAAGTAAGCATGCAGGTGAGAACCTAAATGCACAATTCAATAGTGTTGCTTACATGGAACACTGTCAACAGTTACCAACACATTTCAAGTATTATTACTATTTCGTCGCACCACTAGTAAAACTAATAGCTATACTACATATACTCATCTACTATTTTGTATACACTCTCCTACAGCTTATATAATATATATACTCTAATACAATACTCTCTACCGCACACTCTCTAGCATACACACTGTAGCACACACTTACTATTACACAACAAATACCCTACAAGAATCAACTAAAATTTGGTTCTTATGTTCTCGACAAAAAACAACTATGCTGCTCCACTATATACAATGTATGCTCCAAACAATACTAAATATATTTTTTTTAAATTAACAGGAAGAAGAAACAAAAACTGTGTTCATTGGAAGACAAGAAACTAAACTAAAATCTATAACAGTCAACGATGCAACAGACTCAGTAAAAATAACACTATGGAGAGACGCAGCGGACTTTCCAATCGAACTTGGAACATACATCAAAATTACTCATTTGACAGTGCATGAATTTAACAACCAGAAAATATTAAATTCAACTCGGAATACACAATTGCAAGTCAGTGCAAGCTAAAATCCCATATTTCTCACTTAAATACTTGCATTCTTTGCAAAAACTTACTTGCACATATGATACACAACACAGATTACATTCATCTCTTTATTATCACAACTAATAACATCGCTTACTCTCTCTTCTACATACAAATTGCAATAGATATATCACTTTAACTACATGCATATACATTAATACCTAAAACACTCTGCCTGTATATCTCTAACTAACTACATTTCTGTTTAACTTCCCTACAACTCCCTACATAACTACAAAATAGAAAACATTTAGGAAAGCTACAATACAAACAAACTTTTAAAACACTTTCAACGTACTTACAATTACACATAAGCACAACGTCCATATATGTACAATCTTACTAGCAAACCATACTACATCTCTCGCTCTATTATTTTCCACACATTTTACAATGCTGCTCCATAACCATAACATACTACCTGTTTTACTCACTATGCATACCTTACTTAATACCACATGTAAAGCTAAAATACCTAACTTTGTCTATATATAACACTAACTTTCACTCGCAATGCCACCAATTTCATAGCTTAATTCTTAAGCAAAGCAACATCCACATCTCTATCTACGTCTACATTTGCCTTTTCTTATACCACAACACTACACAATTTCCTTCAAATACAAAAAGGTTTCAAACCTTAACTATAACTTCCCTTCTAATATATTCACACTATATCACTCCCTACTTCTACATATTCTAATTCTATGTAACTGCTTTTAAAAAAAAATCAATATACAAACATCCATCTCTCTCAATATCTTTCACCTTCGATTCCTTTTACATTACATTTCACGCACTCTAAATTGAAAATTCTACAACACACCACCACCTCCTTACTAAAATACATAAATACTTTTGCAGAATTACTCACTTGTAGTCTTTAACATTCAATAGCCATACACACACGTCTCTACCTCTCAGTACTATATGCAATTAACAGTGATGTATTTTAAAATTTCATTCAGCATCTATGGCACTTGTCTATTTCTCACAAAACCTCATTCAAAACTAGCAATAAGTACATGCATGTACACTATAAATGCATGTATTAACAAATGATTTTTAATTTCACAGAAAATGGAGCCACCCCAAGAGGAACTTACAATAACAATATATGGACTAGAGAATACAACTCAAGAGAAAAGTACAATAACGATACAAATTGAAGACAATGAACATTTAAAATCGGTACAAATTAACAATACGCTTCTAATGGACCACCTCAATATACCAGCAGATATTGAGAACTTTGCAGAGGCTCTCATGCCACACCTACCAAAGACATTAAATATCATCTTTCAAAATGAATGCATAATCGAAATTCTGGACGAAGCTTAAAGTATACAATATGCAAACATCATAAACGTACAGAATTATATAAAAGTATTATATACAAATTGGAAGTTTCAGTTAATAAAAATAACAAACAACATTTGACTTCCTGTATCTTTTTTCAAAGAATAGATTATATTAATTATTATGTACTTGCATGCATCTATATGCACCATTCTGCTCTATACTTTCACAGTAATACTTACTGCAATCTGCTACTAAGACTTAGCCATTTAAAGTACACAACTTACTCTTTACACCTTGCACTCTCACTCGTAACAAATATATCATGTAATAATACACAATATCTATACACTAACTCAAAGAACAATACTACTTCTACTCCACAACTACAAACACTATCTAATACACTGCACATAATACTAATGTTTACCACACTCTTTCATACTCACTCTAACCCTCACTATACTACAAGCATTAATACTACTAACACTCTAATTCAACATTACTACTTTTTTACTAAACCTAACACTCTATCAATACCACTTTACTACTCACTCTTTCATACTAATTCTCTTTCGGACCCAAATTAACACAGCTACAAGTCTCAATATATGTACAGGAGGCTCTATATATGTATGGATTTTTCTTTATATGACTCTAGAAAGGTGCCTTTTAGTGAAACTACCTCTATGCATTACTGCCTCTTACACTACGGAGAAAATCTTAGTATGTAGGTGGCTCAGAATGAGTGGCTCTATTTATAGCCATTGATCTATGCTAAAAGCTCTCTATAAGTGGATTGCTATAACTAACATTATGTTTGCCTCTGTGTCTGTAAGCAAAAACACAAATTCTCACATTTCAAACACATTTAGCTACTAAGTTTAAAAAAGCAATACTGTTTCTTTCAATCTTTTTTATGCAAAAATAACTCAATGTCAGTCAGTCAGTCAGTCAAATACTCTTTATTCGAATCGTTAGAATCATAAAAGACATTAAAAACAACAATACAAAATCACAATTTCAAAATACACATATAAACACTCAATTTCAATTTTACAGAAAAACAGGACAAACCCTAAAAAGTTCTGGGCGAGTTATTTGATTATTATTAAAAACTATTTAAAACCTCACATATTTCATCATTGAGAGGGGTTTGCTTTTTAATCCTGAAGGCTGCCACTAAAAAGCTAGCCACACAAAAAATGATACGAGTAGACCCCAGATGCTGGAGGTAGACCAGAGCGGGCCTAACCTGTATGAAGCCAGCCTCTTTCAATAATGGTAGCAAGTAACTTTTCCTTATATCCCTGTAAGTCTCACAGAACATAATAAAATGTAAAGTGTCTTGTTGCGAGAATTTATCGCAATGACAGGGGGGACCTAGTTCAGGTTTTATCCAAGAGGGGTGACTACCTAGGATCTGGTGAATCAAATTGAACCTAAATTTGGTCAGCAGAAACCTATGCAAAGGTTTAGTGACAATTTTAAGGTAGGGCTCTAGAGAGGGGGAAGAGGTTAACATAAAATGTGCCCTAACCGCAGGTTTCTCCAGTTCCTTTTCCTCCCGATCCAATCTGGCCCTCTCCATGAATTTGGTTTTGATCCAATTGACATCCTCCTTTTTGATGGAAGCTGGCAATTTAAAAAGGTCTATACGGCCTAGTTGGTAAAAAGTTTTTTCCAAGTAGGATAACCATGGAATTTTGTGGGCTCGGTCCAAACCCCTGACATCAGACAAAATAGCATGGTTTAATGTTAACTCTGGGTTGAGCCAGGTTTTTAACCAAAAAATCAGGGGGGCCAGTTTCAACCTATCTGTAAGATAGTCCAGGCCCACCTCCGAATGTATGGCGAAGGTCGGGGAAGATTTAGGAAGAGAGAGGAGTTGTCTAATAAAGCCATTCTCCACTCTTTGGATCCTATCCACATGTACATAGCCCCACAAAGATGCGCCATAGGAGGCGATCGATAGGCACTTAGTGTTATAAATTTTCAGAAGGCCCTCCATGGGCCTAGACCCTAGTCTCCTTGAAAAGCCCATGAGAGCTGATGAAGAGCGAGCCATAGATACGCTCTTCACCTTAATCTGGGGGCCCCAAGATCCCTTATCGTCAAAAAGGACGCCCAGATAAGGGAAGACCGCAACTCTAGAGACTAGTTCCCCTTCACAAAAAAAGGTCTTAAGGTTTTTTCTGCTTCTGCAGTTGCCTACCATCATCGTGTGTGACTTTTTGGCGTTAATTTTTAAATCTAGCTGACCCATAAACGCCCCAAATTGATCCAAAAGTCTTTGAAGCCCAACTCCCGTACGTGCTAATAAAACTGCGTCATCCGCGTATAGGAGTGCTGGTACCAGTATAGCTCCCACACGCGGAACGTCCGCTCTCACGTTCGCCAGACAATTTCCCAATCCATTAATATAAATGGTAAAAAGGAAGGGGGCCAAGATACAACCTTGGCGGACCCCCCTCTCTGACTTGAAACGATTTGTGCACCTGCCCTCCCTGGTGACCCTAACCACTGCAAACAGCTCCTGGTGAAGAGAAGCCATAAAATGAACGAGAGCTGGATCAACACCAAACTCCAGTAAAATACCCCATAGCTTGGACCTGTTGACCATGTCGAAGGCCGAGGAGAGGTCCATAAAGGCCAAAAATAACGACCCCTCCTTGGCCACCGTGTACTTCGAAATCAGCAGATGGAGGTTTAGGCATTGGTCAACAGTGCCTCTTTTTTCTCTGAAGCCGTACTGGATATTTGCGAGACCCCCCTTGCGCTCGATATTCTCCCTCAGTCTTTTCAGTAAGACTCTGCCCAAGATCTTGATCGCGGAGTCGAGCAAAGAGATGGGTCTGTAGCACCCTGGGTCATCTCTCTGCCCCTTCTTGAAAATCGGGACTATAATTGAAGTGACCCAGGTAGAAGGAAGGGTGTTGCCATTAGCAGCACAAAAAATATTTGTTAGGATCCTAGCCCAAAATTTTGGAAAGTGAGAGTACAGGTCTGCGGGCACTCTATCGGGGCCAGGAGCTTTGTTTCTAGAAGACTCTAGAATTGCTTTCTCCACTTCCGTACAAGTGAAAACAAGAGGGGCACACGCAACAGCCACTGTGGGATTATGTGACGGATCGGAGACTGGATTTCCATAGACTCCCTGGAAGTGGAGCATCCATTTCGAGTCACAGATTACATTATCCATGACCGTGCTCTCAGATTCCGAGAAAAAAGGATGGTTAATAATAGACCAAAAGTGACTGCTATCACGCAGAACATCCACATTAAGTAGACTTTCCCATGCCTCTTGTTTAATAGCATTCTTCCTACTGGTAGTGGTTGACTTGTACTCCTTCCTAAATTTGGCAATAAGGGCCCTATCTCTTGGGGTAGTTAAAAGTGCCTTCTTTAGGGCCCTATGGGCTTTTGAGCAGTTAGAATCAAACCATTTACAATGGTTGGTACCATGCCTATGTGATGTGGTTGACAAGTCATGAGATATTTGGGCACATATGCTTTCAAAGGCCCCCATCTTGTCTAGATTAGCAACTGTTGGGTCCTGACAGATGGCTACATTGGCCTCAATTTTAGGCAAGAGATTGTCAAAAAAGTTTTCCGGGACAACCTTTGCCCACTTAAGTCTTCTGCCTTGGTCCTTAGGTAACAGGGCATTTTCCCCTCCCAGTGGTCTCGCGCCATTGGCCTTGAGGTCACTCCAGATTAACTCGAGTAGCACCGGGTTGTGGTCACTATATGGGGAACTAATTACTCTGTAAGTCACAGCCCTATATAAAATACCAGGGGTCAGAAATATGTAATCAATTATTGAGCCATGATCGTGCCCCTTATATGTACATATGCGCACCCCCCCCTCTGTGTTCATACATTCCATCATGTTAAAATTGGCCAGCAAGGCTTCAAGAGCCTCCCCTGCTTTTGTGTGTTCAAAGTGGGGAGCCAGGGAACCTGATAGGCCCTCAAATTCCTCAAAAAAGCAAAGATCGCCACAAGGATGTATATTAAAATCGCCCATTAAGATTAGATCGAATTGGGTATGGTTATTTAGACTGAAACTATACAAAAGATTTTCTAGAAGGGCAATATGGTCAATACCATGTTCCCTATTCCATGCGTTATAAAAATTAATCAGTAACAACTTGTGGGATGTAGAAACTGCCCATTCCACAATTAAGAGGTTAGTAGAACCCGACTCAATCATTTTAAAATCACCTTTCAATGATAGTGAGAAAAGGAAAATAAGGCCTCCTTTAGCTCTCCCCATACTACTAGTAATTGCTGGCACGACAAAACTAGTATAGCCATCCATCAAGAACGTGGGGGAGGAGTCCCACGACTCCTGCAGGGCTATAATATCATGTTTAGTAACAAAGTCCACCCAAGATGAATCTGATCTTTTTGCTCTAATACCGGCTATATTCCAGGTAATGAATTTACAGGGGGGTAGAGTGTCGTTCTTAGTGGAGCCCTTTAGTTCTGGTAATGGTACTGAAGCCAACCGTCAATCAAGTTCCTCGATATCTGAGAGGGGGGAGAAACGGTTACTCGTGACCAGCCTCAGGCCTGCAAGCGCTGTTTGTATGGGCCTCAATGAGGGACTAGTAATAGAAGCATTTTGAACCCCTTGTGCAAAGTGTGAGAGGTTACTTTTGGCCGTACCACTCACTCCTGGCAGTAAGTTTTGAACCCCCCTCACCTTATCTGTTAAATGCAGAACCTGCTGAGATAGAAAAGGGGGATGTAGTGTAACAGGGGGAGGGTAAAAGAATCCCAGCTGAACTGGCCTCATGCAGCCTTGGTCTAAAATTGGGGACCCATCTCAAAACAATCTGTCAGCCAGATCAGCGGCGTTAAAATTAACAATGACGCAATCCCCCTGTATATATTTAGTAGAGTTACCGATCCACCCCACCCGTCTTGCCATAATTAATCTGTCTGAAATATTCAACCCACCACTGGAGCATTCAGTACACCACAGTTTTGCCTTATGTATTAAATCTGTGGTCAATTCTGGTTCTCCCAGGCTAAGTGGGGGAACTCCTATAAAGATGCCAACGAGGGGCGCAGCTTCCGGTGGCAGGTTTATGGACAATTGGCAGCCTGACGGTGGGAAGCTAGTCGAGGGGGGCTTGGGTTTTAATGATTTATTCGGGTGACCTGGAATAGAGTAGATAGGGTCCATATGATTAACTAATGAACAAAGAGCCCTCGACTCTAAAGACTTTGGAATTACATCCCTCTTGGAAAACGTAGCGCTAACCTGGCTTGCTGGTACAGTAACTTTATTTCCCAGAACCTCCCCGGAGGCTATGTAGGGATCCTTAGTCAGCGCGAGTTTGTTAGCCACAGATTCGATAAGTACACACTTCTTCAATAAGCTCGCTAAGCAAGTATTCAATGTGTCCACAATGTCCTTAGCAACATCCATTAGTAAGGGTTCTATACGGTCGATAAAGAGTTTTTCTAAATAATCCTCCACATGATTATCCTGGGAATGAGAAGCAGTGATTTGCGCCCCCACGACCATCTTCTTCTTACTTTTGATGGACGGCCTTGGCTTGCTAATGGGCACCTGAAGCTGCTGTAACGTAGAATACGCATCTATTAATACAGCAGGTGGGACAGTAGCATCTGCCGTGCTGGTCTTATGAGGCACAACCACGATCTCAGGTACCAGCGGCACATGATGAGTTTTAAAAGAGTCACTGGGAATCAGTGGGGAGTCTGTAGAAGGGGATACAATACCCAGCTCATGTTCTGCATTAGCAATTTCTTTGGACAAAGCTCCCACAGCAGACGACAAATAAGATATTATGGAGTCAGATTTCCTGGGGACTTTAGATTTTTTCCCTCCATCCATATTTGACACACTTTTACGCTTACCCATTGTATGATGTTATGGGCTGGGCCCAGCCCTGCCTCCTCCTGCCCCAGCCCGGCGTCGCCCGCGCGCGTCCCGCGACGCGGAGGGAGCTGTCGTTTATCAAGCGCCTCCGGGCGCGCTGACGGCGGAAGTGACGTCAGGAGGAGCAGGGGCTGATGGGGATTGTAGTCTCCTCTCGCTGCTACAGCTTGGATTGTCCGCCGGCGAGGGAGACACCCGGCAAGAGTGCCCCGGTCAGCTGTCCCCCTGCGAGTGATGTCGCTGGTCTCTGCGGCTTGGTGAGAGTTCGAATGTGCCCCTCAATGTCATAAGCAATACCAATAGCTCTAACTTTAACAATGCCGAGACCATTGCATTGTAAATGCTTGTTATAGTTGGCGTGGGAAGTAGCGGAACCCCATTAGCACTAGGGGCTACATTTAAGGGTTGAGAAGGAACCAGGGTGGCCGTTGACCGATGATACAGAACTGTTCCAACAGTAGAATTAACCCCTCCCCAGAAAAAAGGGGTTGTTGGTTCCCTGTCCCGTCCCCACCCCTAGCGATAGCCTCCTTTCCGTGAGGGAAATATCCTTTTCCAAGGCCGTGGTCACCTTAGCCACAAAAGTATCCAAAGATGTTAACAGTTACTTCCTCTGTCGATGCACAAATCGTCTTTTTCTTGCCCATAATGAAACCAGCGATTAAAACGTCAACTTTAGAGAGGGGGACCAGCCAGCCTCCGACAGACGTGGATGGGCCCGCCCTTGGCTCCGCGCCGCGGGTAAAAGTTGTGCTTTTATGCGCAAATTCCAGGTGTCAAGGGGGCAAATGGGAGTTGTGGTCTCCCCAGCGACGTTGGCGCGGCTTTACCCTCAGCAGTGCAGGCACAAGGAGACAGGAAAGCAGGCTGGCAACAGCCACACAGTTAGCAACTGTTCTATACTTTCATAGGACCTTGCTACATACTGTGAATCCCACGGATGCTACTGCAGCGATACGTCGTCCAAGACGAGCTAGAGCACTTTTTGTTTAGTTTTTTCTTTGGTGTATGGTGCTAACGACTCGCCTATAGTTCAAAAGTATGCACTAGAGAACATCCAATCACGCTGCAAAGTGTAATTTTGATTAGAGAGTATTGTCCCCATTTCTTGTGAAGCAAAACCAGACCCACCAGGTATGGATTCATATTCTTTTTAGCTTTTCCATTCATTAAGAATGTTTTTGAATTCTTAGTGCAAGAAATTGATCAATAAGTAGTACGTGTGTGCGAGTCAAAGCTGGGAGAGGTGGTTTTGCTAAGACACCTAAGGCTACTGTCCAGAAATTTAGTTTAATTTGTATATGAAAGATTCTTGAACGAAGGATTGGATTCTATCCCAGAATGATTTTATGTATATTCCTTCATATTAATAATAATGTCTTTATTTGGTAGTTAGTTGAAAAACATTCCAAATTAGGGAACCAATGCAATAAAAAATCATAACTAATATTAAAATGGATTCTGTAAAATAGTTGTTCAATAGATCATAAAAACACAAGCAACCTCTAGGTAACTGTCTCTTGGGAGGCTTTTGTAAATCTGTCTCTCTGGTGTAGTGGTAGGTCAGTGGCTCACACAAAATGACAAAGCTGCCAGTGCCACTGTCTCTTAGGGTAAGTCAGCATTAGCCTCATCACAGCAATTATATTTTTTTCTTTTTAAAAAGTGTGGGAACAGTTAGCAGTGGAGAATGGTATTGTCGCGAGAGGTGACAAGTTTGTACCTTCTTTTAATTTGAGGATGTTCATTGTGGATATTGCGCATGAAGGAAATCTGGGTATGTCAAGCACTAGGAGGCAAGTGAGGTAGAATTTTTGGTGGCTTGAAATAGATTCTTTTGTGGAAATCATGTGAGGATGTGTGGGAACTGTGCTGTTAGTGACAAAACGGCAAAGGCATTGACTCCTGATCAAAGCAAACACAAGGAGATGATGGACGGAGCCCCAAAACTTTTCAGACACTCACCCCCAGTCACAGATCTGGGTTTAATCTATCATCGTTCTATAACTCACTTCACCACCCAAGTTCAGACCCAATCAAATGCAAAGCCGTCTTGACCCTGTTCCTCATGGGAACAGTCCAGCCCGAACTGCCAAGCCAGGTCTTCCCTGGACAGGAAACAAGCATCCTGGGACCGGTTTTGGGGTACCACCCCTCATCAGCCAGACTAGCTTGAGTGGCAAAGTGAGCAAGAAACCCATATCTGGACATACCCCGCCAACTTAAGGCCAACAAAGCAAACACAAGGAGATGATGAATGAAGCGCTGAAACTTTTCAGACACTCACCCGCAGTCACAGATCTGGCGTTAATCCCTCATCGTTTCTTTAGCTCAATTTGCCACCCTAGTTCCGAACCAGCCATGTGCAAATTAGTCCTCAGACGGCTCAACGGCCGCCTGTCTCATCATTCCCACGCCCGTTGGCGCATAAATTATTGCAACGGGTCTCGCAACTCGGGAACCGGAACACAGGAGAGGTGAGGACTCCAACCCCCAGACTGCTCCCCGGCCACCTGCAACATCATTCCAGCGCCCAGAGGCGCATACATTATTGTGTATGTGTGACGGGGGAAGTTCAATGGGATCGGCGTCAGAAAGGAGGTCTACCCCACGTCTGGTCAAACAAGGTTTTATTGTAAGGGATACAAGGCGTTTATGCAATGCCAGTCTTAAAAGAACAATAACACTTGGGATAATAACGTCTTATCCTGGATCTTCTTATGTGGAACTACAGGATCTTCACGCTGCTGACTAATCTTCGGGTCAGGGTAGGGGTTCTCGTCCTCAAGGAACATCAACCAAAAGAGGAAAGAAATAAAAGAAACATGATGGAGCTCCTCTGGGAACGTGGCTGGGCGGACCGTGGTAACGGTGGCCTCCTGGCTTTTCGTTCGACGTCTGCTCTGGGACTCCGGCCGGTGTTCCTGTTCTTCCGCGTTCGTCTCCGTCGTCTGCTTCAGCTCCGCGCCTTCCGGGTTTGCCTTTTCTCACGTTCCTCTGTTCCTCTGGTCTCCTGCTATGAGAGGCTTCTGCTGGATGACGTCACAGGTGTGGGCGGGGTATTCTCCAGCCGCGGACGGCTTAAAGGAACAGTGCTGTATTTCGAAGGGGTTCTCAGTCCAGAGGGTGTCAGCTTCCACTCTCCAGTCTCCGGGCTGCAAAGCAAGGTGAGATTGCGTCACCGTGGGACAGGACCACCACTCCTCAGGCATTTCCTTCACTGTGGAAGGCTCTCGTATAGGGAGGTGCATGGGGAACTCGTGACACCCCCCTCCCCTAGGAATCTCCCGATTGGGGAGAGGAAGTACCCGAGATAGGAAATCAGCGTTCCCGTCCTCGGAGCCCCGGCGGTGCTTGACTTCAAACGAAAAGGGCTGTAGGGACAGGAACCAGCGCAGGCCTCGGGGGGGGGGGGGTTCTGTCCCATGTTGCGGCTCATCCACTGTAGAGTAGTGTGATCTGTATATAGGGTGAAATGAGACCCCTCCAAGTAATACCTCAATTTGTTTATAGCCCACTTAATGGCAAGACACTCCTTCTCAACGATAGGGTACTTTCTTTCTCTGGGGAACAGTTTCCGACTGAGAAACAGGATGGGATGTTCTACACCCTCAGCGGACGACTGTGACATGACCGCCCCTAGGCCGTGTTCTGAAGCGTCCGTGTGCAGAATAAAGGGTTTAAAAAAGTCTGGGGAGGAAAGAACCGTTGCAGTAGTGATGGCTTCCTTCAAACGCCTGAATGCGTCTTTTACTGCTTTTGAAGGGTTTTGAAGTGTCCTAGGGTGAATGCCCTTTCCCATGAGATCGGTCAGGGGGTTCGCTATTTCTGAGTATTGTGGTATGAATCGCTGGTAATACCCTAGGAGTCCCAAGAAGGCCCTTACTTCCCGTTTAGTTGTGGGAAACGGGGTTTCCTTGATAGCCCTGACTTTTTGTTTTTGGGTTTCTGAGACCGTGACCTAACACATACCCCAGGTACCTTACTTTTTGGAAGCCTACTCTTGACTTTTTGGAGTTGATGTGGAGGCCGGCCATGGATAGGGCATTCAGGACGCTCTGGAGTTCTTTCAGGTGTTCGTCCCATGAGGGGCTGTATACTACGATATCGTCTAGATAACCTGATGAGACGGCTTGATGGCCACGTAGTACTGTGTTCATCAGACGCTGGAAGGTGGCGGGGGCCCCGTGTAAACCAAACGGTAAGATTGTGAACTCATATAATCCATCCGGGGCGATAAACGTGGTTTTCTCTCTGTCTATTTCCCGCAACGGGACTTGCCAGTAACCCTTTGTAAGGTCAAGGGTGGTTATATAACGAGCTTCCCCCAGCTTCTCAATCAATTTGTCTACCCTAGGGATAGGATATGAATCGAACTTTGATATAGCATTCAGGGCTCTAAAGTCCATACAAAAACGGGTGGACCCGTCTGGTTTAGGCATCATTACGATGGGGGAGGACCACCCGCTTCGGGACGGGCGGATAACCCCCATCCTGAGCATGTCCTGTACCTCGTTTTGCATGTCTTGTTTCCGAGCTGCTGGGACCCGGTAGGGTCGTTGCTTTACCACACGGCCTGGTGTGGTTTCTATGACGTGTTCAGTCAGGGTTGTTTTCCCTGGTTGGTCAGAGAATATGTGACCGAAAGGTCTGAGTATGGCATCCAGCGATCGTTTCTGGGGGCTCTCAAGGGCGTCGTTAATCACCAGGTGGTCGATGGTACAGTCTGGTGCGGGGCTAGGTAAGGTCAGTCTGGCAGGGGTCGGCAACGGTCCCAACCATTTCTTAAGGAGGTTGATATGGTAAATCTGTGTTCGGTTAGGTCTCACCTGTATTTTGTAGCTAGTTCTACCAACAGTACCTATTACTTTATAGGGACCGAGCCACTCTGCTCTAATCTTGCAGGAAGAAGACGGCATCAGGACCAGAACCCAATCATCTACGTTTAGTCGTCGCCACTTCTTGCCGCGGTCATAGAAGTACTTCTGCCTCTCTTGTTTCCTCTCAAGATGGGAGTAGGCAAGGTCCCTCAGCTTCCCTATTTTAGATTTGAGGTTTTGAGTATAGTCTATGAAGTGCCGAGTACCCTCCTCCTCCTTTTCCCATGCTTCCTTGGTCATGTCCAGGAGCGACCTAGGCTGCCTTCCATATAGCATTTCAAAGGAAGTACAACCCAAACTGCTCTGGACCTGACTTCGGACCACGTATAGAGCCAGAGGAAGAAGTTGATCCCATTCCCTTCCTTCTACCATGAGCATTTTCCTCAATATCCTTTTGATGGTACCGTTGTATCGTTCCACCAGACCATCAGTCTGGGGATGGTATACTGATGTCTTAATGTGTTGAAGGTTGAGGAGTCTACCGACCTCTGTCATTAATCGGGAAACAAACGGTGTCCCTTGGTCGGTTAAAATCTCTTTCGGGAATCCGACGCGAGAGAAGAGCTCTATCAGTCGGTCGGCTATGGCTTGGGAGCTTTCAGGGCGAAGGCTTCCGGGTATCTGGTGGCGTAATCAACAACCACCAACGCATACTGATGTCCCCGATGCGTTTTTGGAAGGGGGCCGATGAGATCCATCCCTATTCTTGAGAAGGGAGTGCCGATCACCAGGAGTGGCTGTAAGGGCACCGGGGGTGGTCTGTAGGAGCTTGTTTTTTGACAGGTTTCACATTCCTGGCAGTGTCTTTTTATGTCGTTGTACACTCCTGGCCAGTAGAAGTGTTGCAGATCGTTTTGGGTAGTCTTTTCGCTACCTAAATGACCTGCAGCGAGGTGCGAATGGGAAAAGAACAGAATCTGCTCCCTGAAGGTGGAAGGGACCAGGAGCTGGGGAGAGGCGCCTTTATGGCTGACTCTATATAACAAACCGTCTTTCTTTTGAAAGGAGGGATATTGGGGTACCGTACCCTCCCCGATTTTGATGGCGCTCTGCCATGCATGTTGAAGGGCGGGGTCGTTTGATTGAGCGAACCGGAAACTCCTGTCCATGAGCCATGGTTCGGGCGTAACCAGAGCAGGGAGGGGGCCCTTGGAGGGTGTTTCACATCCTTCTTTCTCTTTACCGGTCCGTAGTAGGAATCGAAAATATTCTAAAAAATGGGGATTGTCCGTTCCTATGATAAGGTCTTCCGGCAACTCTTGCATCATCCCGACTTTCACAGTACAGGGGGCCGCGTTCGTGTGTGTGAGGGTGATTGTGGCTACAGGATAGGGTTTCACATCCCCGTGTACGCACCTAATGTGTATGAGGTTTCCCTGATCCACCTGGTGTGACCTAACGAGATCCCCCTGAATGACCGACTGTTTGCATCCGGAGTCTAGTAAGACCCTGACTACGCGTTCATTTACCCGTACACTCACATAGAAAGCATCCCCCAGTTCTGCAGTATACATAACGGGCCTCGGGAGGTATCCAATGTCAATAGGTTCCTCACTTGTCCTCCGTTTGGGACAGGCTTGTGCGATGTGCCCTCAGTCACCGCAGTCGAAACACTGGGGGCCCCTCAGGGGAGAGCCTCCGGTTGTCTCTGTTTACTCCCTTCGTTAGAGGTAGGTTTCTTTACCGATGGTCTGACGAACTTCCCGGGTAAGGGTCGGTATGTGCAGTCTGTTTCACTCCCACTGACACGGGTTTGGGCCCGAGAAAAGGTGGCTGCCATTTCCATGGCTTCCATGGTGGTAAGGTTTGCATGTTGGCGAAGCCAACGTTGGGTGTTGTACGGAAGAGCTTCTAAAACCTGCTCAAGGTATATTTTGTCCATTATCTCTTCCTTGGTGCAGTCTTGGGGCTTCAGCCATTTGTCCGCCGTGAATTTAAGGCGATAGAAAAGTGTTTTCGGATTTTCTCCAGGGTGTCCTCTTTCCTTTCGAAAGCAGACCCGATACGCTTCTTCGTCCATTCCGAGATGATCCAGAATAATGCGCTTTACTTCGCCGTATGGGGTGTACCCCAGGGGGTTAGCTACCTGGTAGGCGGCTTGTGCTTCGCCAGTCAGGAGTGGTGCCAGGAAAAAGGGTCATTTTTCCACGGGCCAGTTGCAGGCTCTGGCTACCCTTTCGAAATTGAGGAGGTATGCATCTGGGTCCTCGCCGATCATATATTTCTGTAAGGCGACTCCTGTGGGTCCTTGGACAGGACTTCGGGTGCTTGGTAGGGGGCTGGCTGCTTGCTCGGTAACTATCGTCTGCAGGTCCTCCATCTGTGTGGCCATAGTATCCTTTAATATGTCTCTGTCGGCTTGAGCCGACGTCATCTGTCTCTCCACGGCCCATCCTAACTTGTCCTGAGCTTTTACTATATGTTGGATTAAGGCGTCCATTATGTTCCTACTAATGGTGGTTATGCCCGCATTCTCCACCAGCTGTGACGGGGGAAGGTCTATGGGATCGGCGTCAGAAAGCAGGTCTACCCCACGTCCGGTCAAACAAGGTTTTATTGTAAAGGATACAAGGTGTTTATGCGATGCCAGTCTTAAAAGAACAATAACACTGGGGATAATATCGCCTTATCCTGGGTCTTCTTATGTGGAACTACAGGATCTTCACGCTGCTGACTAATCTTCGGGTCAGGGCAGGGGTTCTCGTCCTCAGGGAGGTCAGCAAACCGCCGTCCAGAACGGGAAAGGAACATCAACCAAAAGAGGAAAGAAATAAAAGAAACCTGAAGGAGCCATGCTCCTCTGGGAACGTGGCTGGGCGGTCCGTGGTAACGGTGGCCTCCTGGCTTTTCGTCCGACGTCTGCTCTGGGACTCCGGCCGGCGTTCCTGTTCTTCCGCGTTCGTCTCCGTTGTCTGCTTCAGCTCCGCGCCTTCCGGGTTTGCCTTTTCTCGCGTTCCTCTGGTCTCTTGCTATGAGAGGCTTCTGCTGGATGACCAAAGTAAAGAAAGAGAGAGTTTCCCAGGTTTAGCCAAAAGGGACCGGGTATGTAGAGTTTTTCAAAAATAAAAAGCTTCCCTTTTGTATTTATTCCAAGTTCTCCAACAAATACAGTCATATACAATGTATTATGAACCAAAAGACAAGAAAACTACAGACTATAGCACCATAGGGATAGAGTATGATAATTTTATTCAAAATTCCTCTATTGCAAACTGTGTTACACTATTGTATCCAAGACTATTCAATGTCTTTCAATCACCATCAGCAAATAAAATTCATATAATCACAATCATAAATATCGTTCACAGTATTTCATATTTAACACTTCTAATCAACAATAATAATTATTGCACATAATGAACTTTAGCAAAAATAAAACATTATGAATAAAATAGACAATACAATAATGATGAAAGTATAAAAACAGCAAATACAATTGTGTCCTCTTGTCGACACGTTTCGGTGTAATGTCTAATGTACAACACCTTCTTCAGGACCAACACATTAAAAACAGCTCTCACTATTGGTTAAAATCAATCTAAAGAAAAGGGAAGGATACATACAATTAGTTTACATATATGTGCTTATAGTGCTATTTCTTTTCTTTGGTTCAAAATACTTGGTAGTGGATGACTTAAACAGCTGATACAACATCCTCAATTGCTTTAAATTCTAAAAAGTGTGTCTATACACATGCAGGGGTATCTGTCAAGTGCCACACTGCCAAGGTCTGTTTATAGACGTGTTAGAATCTCAATGTTGATATCAAACGTTTCTTCAAGTACATTCCTTATTTGTTAAATATATAAAAGAGACATATCGAGCAAGCTCAATGAACTGGTGGTGACACTACTGCATATTTTTCAAAGACCTATCATTCAGATTAGTCTCGGTTCGGTTTGTATTTTTTATAGATTATTAATTAATTATACTCACATAGAAACAGGGCTTCTTACTCATTGTCCTAGATAGCCATGGGAGAGTGTCTCAATTCACTTCATCCTAGTTTACCAAAACAAATACAGGTACTATAAACATTTAATTAATTAAGTTTCTCCTATTTATATCCTTATTAATTACTTAGCGGTTATTGAGTATTTATGAAAACTTCTTAAAGAGACTTTTTAAAGAAAAAGTGATAATATGTTTTGTAGCACCGCTTACCCTGTTGTTGCACTAGTTTCTTCTAATGAGGATTCATCAATTCTTATTTAGATTTATACGTGCAAGGCGGTTAGTGCTTCATACACCCTAGTAAGGTAAAATGCATATAGGCTAGTGTTAGTCTCCAAACCACACTAGAACCTAATTATTCGGGATTTTAATTTAGAAAGAAAAGTTACTTTTTAATAAAAACAATGTTTTGAAATAATTCTGAGTTTAGCTCACCGTTGAAACGGAGATTTGGGGTTTATATCATTCCAAATCCTTGCCAGCTGTCATTCCGTGTGGTACAAATCTTTTGGGCTACTTCACACGAGGTCAATGGTTCTCTCACTGTTGATATAATTCAAGTGGAGGCACGTATCTAGGGTTTTAAGGCGGAATGTCTTTTGTTTATAGACTTGAATGCCTTCAAATCTTTTTTTACAATCACCTCCCCATTCCCAAAAAAAAGGGATACTATTATTTACGGAGTGCGCCATACCGTACATATTTACTTGTTCACTTCCCAGTAGCTCATGTCGTAAACACATTTAATTATTCACAATATAGATACTTCCAAATGTCATTATTTAGTGCAAAGGGTATCTATTCACTTGCCTTTGGGATGCACGGCTAAGGAATTAAAAACCATACTACCCTCTGAGTTACGAAAATGGTTACTAGTTTGCAGCATGAATAATCAATTAGTTATTCCGGCGGTCTTGCTAGAAGTTATAGACAGCTGCAATCATATATCGGGAAATCACTATCTTTATCTTCCCTTAGCCATATAATCTACAACATCGTGTTTTAAAGTAGCGCTCGAGCTACCTCGGTAAATAGAAAAACCGCTTCAATCCGCTGCAATCATATATCGGGAAATCACTATCTTTATCTTCCCTTCGCCATATAATCTACAACATCGTATTTTAAAGTAGCGCTCAAGCTACCTCGGTAAATAGAACAACCGCTTCAATCCGTATAAAAAGTGCTACCTATTCTAACAGCCGGCGACCTTCCATCTCTTACCTGGTTGGAGCGCACAGCGTCTCGTCTCACGGGGTTCATGGATGTTTGTTGCACGGGCTATAGCGTCACAACCTTCCTGTTTAAATACTACGTAGCACGTAATCACGTATTTCGACTGCGTGCCGCCATTTTGTTAATTCAGTATGTCAATGTTTGAATTGCTGATGCTTTATTGGCTAATACATAGTATAAATCAAAAACAGGGAGTTATATTATCATTTACCTATCCATTAATGGGTTATGTGTGGTAATTGTTGCGATACTCCTGCGTGTCGCCATTTAGTAATTCCTTACGAAATATTTAAAACCCTCATGTTTTATTAAACCCTGCAACATATAGATCGAATCCAGGAAATCGCATTTTTTAATTAACTGTCCGATTTTGTCATAAATATATAGTGCGATTTTTATGCGTTACTACTACCACTTAATATTTTATGGTTTACATAGTTGATATTCTGTGGCTGTACCACAGTTACTTAGATATTGAACATCGAGAACATAAAAATGTTGAAAAAAGACTACATTGTCAGTTCTCTTGCTGCATAGTCCATAATATTGGTCAGATGTATGTCTATTCAAAGTTTTTTGAAGACCTATTGACACATTTCTTGGTCAGTAGGTCATATATACAGAAATCCTTATACTTGTTGTTAGGATGTTCCTACAAAAAGCTGCTGTTGAAGTACAGGCATATTCTCTAGAGAAGTGACTATCAGTAAAAATATTTATAAAGATATTTATGAGAAGTACAGGCATCTTCTCTAGAGGAGTGACTATCAGTAAAAATATTTATAAAGATATTTATGAGAAAATTTGATTTCGATTAGATAGTCATGTACAATACATTGCGTCCTAGTGTACTTCACTACCTGATGATTCTTTCCCATTCCTCTCTATTGTTAAGTCCCTGATGGTAACTTTTAAATTTGGACATCTTTGTTTTCTTTTTTTATCGATATCACCTCCTCGTATTGACATTTTCATCTTCTCCAAGATGAACCATTTAAGGTCATCTTCCTTATGTTTCATCGCTTGCCAATGGTCTACCAATGGAGCATTTATTTTGCCATTCTTTATGGCTGATCTATGTTCAGTAAGACGAACCCTCATCTCTCTGCTAGTTTCTCCTATATATCCCTTTTGACAGGGACAGATCAAAAGATACACCACATTTTTAGTTCGACAGTTGACCATTTCGTTTATCCAATGTGATATGCCATTTAATACTACTTTTTGTTCCTTAATGATCATTTTGCAGTGTGTACATGAGCTACAAGGGAAGTTGCCTTTCAATTTCATACCATCCTGGATACTTGTTTGTACACTAATTTTTGTTTCTCTAATTGTTTTTACCAGGTGATTGCGGATGGTCTTGTTTCTTCTGTATGAGAACAGGGGCTTATCAAGTGGGCTTTTCCCTGGTGTATTCAGAAGATACCAATTTTTATTTATCAAATTCTTTAGTTTGTTACTCATACCATTGAAGTTGCTCACCATCACAATTCCTGGTTCTTTTTTTGTTTTCCCATGGGTCTCAAAGATGCTATCACGATTGTAGTACTTGGCTCTCTTATGAGCATCTTTGATGAGTCTTTTAGGGTATCCTCTTTGTAGAAATTTTTGTTGCAAGGATAGTGCATGCTTTTCAAAATCCCTATTCTCACTACAATTGCGTCGAATCCTTAAGAATTGACTAAAAGGAATACCGTCCTTCTGGCTCTTGGGGTGATAGCTCGTATGATGTAGAAGAGTATTTCTGTCTGACGGTTTAGTATATAATTCCACATTAAGTATGTCATCTTTTGTTTTTATAGTAATGTCTAGAAAATCCACTGATTCCTTGCTTCTATTGGCCGTAAATTTAAGATTAGCATCACCACAGTTAAGCCAATCTAGGAAGGATACCAGGTCCTCCTCATCTCCCTTCCAGACAAAGAACACATCGTCTATAAATCTAGACCAATGTTTTACATTTTCAAAATAAGGGGTGACTTCATTATAAATGTGGCGATCCTCAAATTTGCCGACTAAGGGGCATATGCATCAACCAAACTAATACCGATTCCTTAATAGCGAAAAATAAGGAATCGCCATTAAGGAATCGGTAATTGGCATGCATCAACAGATTCGGTGAAATTTAGCGATTCCTTAAAAATCGCTAAATTTACCGATTCCTTAATAGCGGGGCACGCAAACGGCCTCACTAGCAAATAGCGAGTTCGGTAATACCGATTTGGCTAATAGCGAGTTCGGTAATACCGAGTTAGCTATTACCGAATCGGTAATAGCGAAATCGCAAATTGCCGCGTCGCTCCGGGAACGGGCTGATGACATCACCAACCAGGAAATACTGCTGCCCCACCCACATAGCCTCGACAGAGGAGCAGACAGGAGCTGGAAAGAAGGACAGGCTGTGCAGAGTGAGGCCACACAGATTCTGCCATTCACATCAGACATCCATCATGTCGCAGGAAGTGCCATCCAGCGCAGAATCTGCACGCAAGCGCAAGAAGAAGTTTTCGGACAGGGAGCTGGAGTACCTCATCGGCACCAGCACCAGTGCCACAAGCCAAGGCACCAGCACCTGCGCCACAAGCAACGGCACCAGCAAAACAGCCTGCAGCTAGTACAGCCACAATACCGCAGAGGCACAGGCACCAAGTTGCGCCCTTGCAGGAGATGGCAACCCCCCCCCGCAATTGGCACCCACGCAGCGCACATCCACACCACCTGCTGCACCACCTGGAGGCTCAAGACACGCACGGCGTCACAGGGCCCGTCGCAGTTCCGTCTCCTCAGCAGACCAGGATGTCCCAACAACCTCTGCAATCGAGGAGAGGATGCTGCGTACACAGAACCTGCAGGGAAGACATGTGGCTAGCATCAGCTGCAATATCGTGCGCCTAGCGAGGGAGATGCGCGCCATGACTGCAGCAGTCACCGACATGGGCTCCGCGGTCAGGGACATGGGCACGGCGGTCAGGGACCAGACCACTGCGGTTGCTGATGGCAATGCTCAGCTCAGGGAGGAGGTACGTGAGCTCACCCGTGCCATCAGGGAGGGCCATGAGTCCCAGAGGAGGAGTAACCGGCAGCTAATGTTGCGTTCCGCCGCTGCTACCAAGGCCATACAACGGCACAGCAACTGCACCGCTGTGTTGGCACGCCGCACAGTCTCCCTGCAGGTGGACCTTGGGCACTTCTGCGGTGATGTGGCCAAGTCACTGGGACACATCACCACTGCTGTGGAACAACTTCAGAGCAGCACATGCAGTGCTGCAGCATTGGGAGGGGATGACACCAGTGAGGCTGCCTCCAGTGCCAGCAGCGTGTCACTGGCAGAGGCCAGCACCAGGCGCCGCAGTTCGCGTGCCTCCACGGGGACAGGCCGTGGTGAGGCTTTGGATGCACCTGAGCGGAGGCTTGGTGTACGTGGCAAGCGCCACTAGAAATTTGGACATGCTGCAGGTCCATGGTGGAGCAACCATGGCCATCCAATTATTGTGTTTGCACAGGCCTGACTTTAAGGCACCTTTTATTTACATGTATGCAATCGGAGCATGATTCACAATGCTAGTTCTGTTGCACAATCCTCAGTGCTACTGTGCATTAAACAGTTGCACCCAACACCAACTTGTAATGTCTCATTTTACCCAGGGTCAAAAATGATTTTGCATTATGTATGTCCGCCTCCTATGGCCCTCTGCTGTGTTTGGGATGTGTGCCGGTCGTCGTTGGGCGGGTGGTTGGTCAGCCTGGTGGTCGTCATCCCTGTCCACCTCCATGGGTATCCCCCTTCTGGTGGCAATGTTGTGCAGCATTGCACATACAGCAATTATTCGACAGCATGTGTTTGGTTGGTATAGCATGGCGCCGCCAGTCTTGTGGAGGATACGGAAGCGGCTCTTGAGAATCCCAAAAGTCCGCTCTATCACATTCCTCGTGCTGATGTGTGCAGCGTTGTAGCGATGTTCCTGCGGGGTTGCTGGATTTAGGTATGGGGTGAGTATGTATTCCCGCAGGGCGTAAGCACTGTCACCTAGAAGATAGAAGCATAGACTTAGCATTGGTGATGTACATACATGTGTGGTGTTGGTGTGGGGAAGCGTATTTCTACGTACCTAACAGGAGTCCCTCTCCGAATTCTCCATTGATTAGTCGCCTGTGCATTCCACTGTTGCGGAAGATGTATGAGTCGTGTGTGCTCCCTGGGAATTGTGCCACTAGGTCCGTTATGATGTTGTTGGCATCGCACACAACCTGCACGTTGATCGAGTGGTATGACTTGCGGTTCCGGAATAGGTACTCATTTGCTGACGGAGGACATATGGGGATATGCGTGCAGTCGATGCATCCAATCACATGTGGAAATTGGGCCACCTGGTAGAATGCCTGTTTGGTGCGGTCCAACTGCTGTGGGGTTGTGGGGAAGCTGATGTGTGTGTGGAGCATTGTCAGCATGGCATCTAGGAATTTCTTGAAGAAGCGTGACAGTGCGCTTTGCGAAACACCTCCGGCCACCGCAATTACCCCCTGGAAACTCCCTGAGGCCAGTAGGTGCAGGCTGCATAGGACCTGAACGTGCGCAGGGATAGCATTTGTCCTGTGTGTCTGGTGCTGCAGTAATGGTTCCAGGTCTGCAATCAGGCGCATGATCATAGCGCGATTGAGGCGATACTTCTGGTACACCTCGTCCTCATTCTGGCCGAGCAAGGTTATGCGCAGTCTGAACACTCGCTCCTGGACCCTTCTCCTGCGCTGTCCTGCTGCATTGATCCGCATCCTCCTTGCAAGCACGTAGAGGGCAGCCATTTTGTGGGAGCCAACAGGGTCTCCTGGGCCACATTTAAGGGTTTAGTGATTGCCTCAATCATTTGCACATGTAGGAAGAATTTATCCTCATCTTTTTTTTTTTTTTTGTAACTTTACCTCCAGGTTTTGATTCCCCTTATTTAGCTCTGGCAAAATAGCGATTTTTGGGATTTTCGTTATTAGCGAGTTTTGTTGCATTGGGGTGCGATTCGTTATTTGCTATTGGCAATTTCCGGGAGCTAATAGTGATTTCGGTAATTGCTAATTCGGTATATAGCGAATCGGTAAATTAGCATTTTGGGTATTAGCGATTCGGTATGTTCGAGGTTATTTATTTAGCGAATCGTTATTTGCTCGGGTTTTGGGTTGATGCATTGGGATTTTTCACGCAATACCGAGAGCTATTAACGAATCGGTATTTTACCGACTGGATTTTGGCTTGATGCATAAGGGTGATAGAGGCATGCCAGGCTGGGAACACAAGTGGCTCCCATACTGGTGCCTTTGATTTGACAGTACAGGTCATTAGTGAATAGAAAGATGTTATTCATAAGAATAATTTCAATACATTCTACAATGAAAATTTCCAAAGGTGAAAGGTCCTTTCCTTCCTGACCAAATATCTCTTTGACCATCTCAACTGTGTCCTGTTGAGGTATGTTCGTGTATAGGGACTCAATGTCCAAACACACCAACCACTCATTATCTTTATCAAACTTGAGTCCTTCTATCTTAGAGATCATATCTGTTGTGTCCTTTATATATGATGGTAATTTTTTTACCAAAGGACTGATAAATTTATCAACATACTTACTTAGCGGTTCTGTGATGGAATTAATGCCCGACACAATGGGTCGCATGGGGGGGGTCAGTGATGCTTTTATGTACCTTAGGAAGCCCGTAAAGGGCTGGTATTAGTGGATGGTCATTATATAAGAACTGAAACTCTTCTTCACATATTATCTCATCTTCCTTAGCTAGTCTTAATAGGTTACGGACTTTCATTTTTAATTTATTCCATTCTTCTATATTAGATTTTCTATAGTGTAATGGGACATCCAATAGTTTCCTCATCCTCCTGTTGTAATCGACCGTGTCAAGGACAACAATGCTGCCACCCTTGTCGCCCGGTTTAACGGTGATGGATTCACAGTCCTGGAGGTTCCTTAGGGCACTAATTTGGTTTTTGGTTAAATTTTTCTCTGTCCATTGTTTGTTTTCAAACATAACCTCTAGACGTTTGGTGACCACCTTCTCAAAGGTGTCCACTTCCTGTCCTACCATACCAATTGTTGGCGTCCAAGTTGACAGGGGTTTCAAGCCAGATTTATTCTGGGTAGTCCTCAATTCCTTGTCTTCAAAGAATTTTTTAATTCTAATTTTTCTAAAAAGATCCCGTATGTCTTTTTCCATTGTATATTTACAGGCTTGTGTACATGGTGCAAAGCCTAATCCTTTTTCTAAAATGGCAACTTCATCTAAAGTAAGTACCCTGCTGGAGAGA